>NC_067407.1:68122909-68425624 GCF_009764475.1 Pristis pectinata
GTTCCACAAGGGGCAAGAGACGGGGAGTTCTGGGGGTATATGTGGATAAATTGTCGAGAGTGGTGGACCTGGGAAGAAAATTGTCAAAAAAATGAAGGATACCAGGCTTTATAAACAGAAGCATGGAATACAGGAGCAGGGAAGTGATGATGAACCATTGTAAATCACTGGTTCGGCTACAACTGGAGCATTGTATCTGGGCTTAACACTAGGAAAGATGCAAAGAGGGGATCTGATGGTGGGATGTAAGGATGAACTCAGAGGGAGATTGTTCCTGTTGGTAGAGGGGTCAAGAATGAGGGAACATAGATTGAAGGGTAACAGTGTGCTGCCTCATGCTCCAGTAACCCAGATTCAATCCTGACTTCCGGTGCTGTCTGTGTGGAGTTTGCACGTTCTCCCTGTGACCATGTAGGTTTCCTCCCACACCCCAAAGACATGTGAGTCAGTAGGTTCATTAGTCAATGCAAATTGACTCGTGTGTTGGTGAATGGCAGAATCTGGGGATGTTGCTGGAAATGTGGGGAGAATCGGTTAGAAGAGAAATTAGTGGGGAATAGAACCTGTGAGCCAGAGTAGACTTGATAGGCAAGAATGGCCTTCCTTTATAGTATATGGAATGCTACTGGCAAAAGAACCAAAGGTGACAAGAATAGTTGTTTTACACAAAAGTGGTGAGGGATTGGAATGAACTGCCTGGGGAAGCTGTGGGAGCAGATGTAATTGCAGCATTCAAGGGAAGCTGAATGTGTGTCTGAAATGAAAGAATTAGCTGAGGGGAGAGAGAACAGAAGTTCACCCCAGTTTTAAGGCTATTGTTTATCCTTCAATTCATTGATCGGTGAGTGAGCGGCTGCTTTCAAAAACATTTTCCTTATGGAATTCAATTTGGCTATGCATTTCACTTGCACTATTTTTCAGAGTTTTGTCAACAGTAAACAAGCTGTGTCCCAGTGGTAATTAATGTTAATTGGATGGTCATTTAGAACTGGTACCTAAATAGCTGATAATTACAGTCAGCAGGAGCTGATTCAGGTCTTTTGGATGTGAACAGATCCTGCTGACAAACAAATTGAACAGAGTGCAGAACTCGGGAATCTGATGCACAGGAGGAAGGAATCAATGGTTTCAGATTTGTGTTACTTAAATGGGAAGGCAGAGGTTGCAACTACAGAGGATGTTCCATCTGAGTAATAAGTTAATAATGAACCTCTCCGCAAAGGGGATAGAGAAGAAATAGTTTCCCCATCATTAGGAGCTAGCTGAGACCTTTTGCCTATAATCCCTGTACTGTAGGAACTTTAGAAGACTTGGTGTCCTGCAGACCTAACTGTACGAGTCATTGGTGAGACCATGCTTGGAGTATTGTGTGCAGTTTTGGTCGCCCAGCTATAGGAAGGATATCAGTAAGCTAAAAAGGGTGCAGAAAAAATTCATGAGGTCTTGAGTTATAAGGAGAGGCTGGATAGACTTGGACTGTTTTCCCTGGAGCGTAGGAGGCTAAGGCGTGACCTTTTAGAGGTATATAAAATCATGAGGGGCATAGAGAAGGTGGATGGTCACGGTGTTTTTCCCAGGGTAGGGGAGTCTAAAACTACAGGGCATAGGTTTAATGCAAGAAAGCAAAGATTTAAAGGTGAACTGAAGAGCAACTTTTTCACACAGAAGGTGGCGAGTATATGGAATGAGCTGCCAGAGGGAGTGGTGGAGGCAGGTACAATTACAACATTTAAAAGACATTTGGACAGGTACATGGATAGGAAAGGTTTAGAAAAGGATATGGGTCAAATGCAGGTAAATGGGATTGGATCAGGTAGGCAACTTGGTTGGCATAGACAAGTTAAGCTGAAGGGTCTGTTCCTGTGCTGTATAATTCCATCATTCTATGAGTTAAGCCAGTGCCTCCATTTACTTGAGTTGAAGTGCCTGATCTCAACCTGAGGAGCAGCTGGAGTCACTGCAATGCATGGATCCAGGTGGGAGATTGCAAAGAGACCACCCTGAAACCACTGAGAGGAAGCAGGTGGCCATTTGGTGGGAAGCAGAACAATCTCCACAGTGTGTGCCACTACCGGGCATTGTGATTCTTGAAGAAAACCCATAGAACTATGGGGCAATGGACTACATCGGGGTATGGGAGACACCAAGGTGCAGTGGTTGTAGGTAGTGGGAGACAGCTGTTTCTGTAACCGAGTACTGTATGAAATGTTACCTGCTTAATGCTGGGGTAAAGGACATCACAGAAACAGAGGTGAACCTTTAGTAGGGGAGGGGTTTGAGGGGAAGGACAAGAACCAAGTGGGTCCCATATCAATGGAAGAACACTTGGGGCCTAGAAGACATTGGATCACAAGGGGGTTAGATTAATAGTCGAGAGTGATGGGGAAATCCAATGCAGAACTTCAGAAACTGCAGTAGAAATTGAGAGGAGTGGGAAGGATTTCAATCAGGATAGTCAAGCCAACAAGAAATCAAGGCAACAGAGACCGCAGGTGCTGGAACCTGGAGCAAACAAACAAAATGCTGGAGGAACTCAATGAGTCAGGCAGCATCAAAATCACCTTCACCTTTTCACCTCCCAACCTGTCTCTTCCTCCACTCTCCCCTCCTCCACCTGGCTCCATCTGCCCATCATCCCCCTCCTCACCTGCTTCCACCAATCACCTACCAGCCCCTGCCTCACTCCTCCCTCACCTCTTTATGCCAGCTATCTCCCCCTACACTCTCAGTCCAGATGAAGGGGCTCAACCTGAAATATCCCTTTCCCTCCACAGATGCTGCTCGACTCACTCAGTTCCTCAAGCAGTTTATTTATTTATGACAAGAAATCTAGCTGTGCTTGAAGTAAACAAGTCACCTGGTCCAGAAGGGATGCATTCCAGGAATGCAATGCCAGAGGTAATTGTGAAGGAAGATACAAACAGAGGCATTTAAGAGGTTCTTAGGTACGTGAATGTGCAGAGAATGGAGGGCAATGGACCACTTGAAGGCAGCAGGGATTAGGTGTCATTAGTTTCATTAGTTTGGCACAACATTGTGGGTT
Source organism: Pristis pectinata (assembly GCF_009764475.1). NCBI lineage: Eukaryota > Metazoa > Chordata > Chondrichthyes > Rhinopristiformes > Pristidae > Pristis > Pristis pectinata. The sequence continues at coordinate 68,125,953 of NC_067407.1, forward strand.
GAAGGTTCTGTACCTGTGCTGTACTGTTCTATGCTCCATATTCTATGACTCAAGAAACTAATTTAAAGAGAGCTTGTGCAGGCTAAGACTTTAGGAGACTGAGGGGTGACCTTGTGTATAAAATCATGAGGGGCATAGAGCGAATTCACACCCTTTTTCCCAGGGAGAGGGAATCAAAGACTAGAGGGCATAGGTTTAAGGTGAGAAGGGAAAGATTTAAAGGTGTTGCATTTTGATAAGTTAACCCAGGACAGGCCTTACACAGTAAGGGCACTGGACAGTGTTGTAGAACAGAAAGACCTAGAGGTACAAGTACCTAGAAGGACCGGGTGGTGAAGAAGGCATTTGGTACTCAGGGCACTGAGTACAGGAGTCGGGACATCATGTAAATTGGTTTATAATTGTCACATATACTGAGGTACAGTGAAAATCTTTGCTTTGCATGCCATCCATACAGATCATTTCATCACATCAGTACATTGAGATAGTACAAGGGAAAAGCAATAATGGAATGCAGAATATAGTGTTACAGTTAGAGTGCAGTACAACTATACAAGTTGTTGATAAGAGACCACACTTGGAGTATTGTGTGCATTTCTTGTTGTCATCCTATAGGAAAGGATACAGAAAAGATTCTCAAGGATGTTACTGGGACTGGGGGGCTTGAGTTATAAGGAGAGACTGGATAGGCTGAGACTGTTTTCCCTTGGAGCATAGGAGACTGAGGGGTGGCTTTATAAATGTATGTAAAATCATGAGGGGCATATGAAGTGAATGGTCACAGTCTTTTGCCCAGGATAGGTTAGTCTAAAACTAGAGGGCATTGGTTTAAGGTGAGAAGGGAAAGACTTAAAAGGAACCTGAGGGGTAAGTTTTTCAGTGTGGTGGGAATGTGGAATGAACTACCAGAGGAAGTGGTAGAAGTGAATGCAATTACCTTGTTTAAGACACGTTTAGACAGGTATGTGGATAGGAAAGGTTTAGAGGGATATGGGCCAAATGTGAGAAAGTGGAACCAGCTGAAGTAGACAACTTGGTCAGCATGCATGATTTGGGCTGAAGGGCCTGTTTCTGTGCTGTATAACCCTATGACTCTAAAAGTACAGTTAACATTATACATCATAGTGGTCATACTGAAACTTGGGTTAAGTGTGGGTAGGAGTTGCAGCTGAACATTTCTTGTGACAGGGTTTTCAGGATGAGATAGTTCATTTGGGGGGGAGGGGGGATGCAGACAGCTGAGGAGAAGGGGTAAAACAGGATGTGTAGCAATGTTGGTTAAGGAAATGACTGTAGTTGTGTGGATGGGTGAAGTGCCAGAAAGATAAATAAAACTGAGGAACAAAAAAAGCAGTAGTCATATTGTGGAGAATGTCATGGTCAGAGTCAAATGGAAGTGTTAATTATATGGGCAGATTTCTGACAAGTCAGAAATAACAAGGCAGGGAGAGTTGGGGATTTAAATTACTGTAGCGTTAGCTGGGACAAAAGAAGAAAAGATCTAGAATGTAAGGACAGAAGAAACAGGAACAAGAGTGGGCCAGCTAGACCCTTGAGCCATTCAGTAAGACCTTGGTTGATCCAATTGTTGGCCTCAAAAACACTCTTCCCATAACCTTTGATTTTCCTGGAATTTGAATGTCTGTTAACCTCTGCCTTGAAGACATTCACGGTCTCACAGTCCCTGGGTTAGGGAATTCCAATGATTCACCACCCTCTGAGGGAAGAAATCCTTCCTCATCTCCATCTGAAATGGGCGACTCCTTAACCAATCTGCACAACCCTAATCACTACCTTGGTATAGCAAAACTATGACCATTTTACACGACATTTTATTTTTTTACATTTTATTACATTTTATTTTTTTGTGCTAATTGTGTTCTTTCTTGTATAATTTTGGATAATTTATATTTGTTTTTCTTGTGAATGTTGTGTATCTGATGTTGCTGCAAGTAAGTTTTTCATTGCACCTGTCTATGCATACGTGTACTTGTGCATTGAACAATAAATTTGACTTTGATAATAATACTCCCAGTACTAAGAATAAAAGAAAAGAGCTGAAAATGCTCAGTAGATCAGGCATCACTTGTGGAGACAGAAACAGAGTGAATATTTCAGTCATCACCTTTTATCAGAACTGGAAAAGTTACAAGTATTGGATACCCTCGCTAGTGGAAACATCCTCTCAACATCCACACTCTCAACCTCCTCCAGAATCTATGACTTAATGAGATCACCTCTCATTCTTCTAAACTCCAGTCAGTATAGGCCCAACTGTTCAACCTTCTTCTTCATGAGACTTGGGGAGTCAAATAAGGGTAGGACATAACAGTAAGTGGTAGGGCACTAAGGAATGTTGATGAACAGAGAGACCTAGGGGTCCAAATCCATTGTCCCTGAAAGTGACAGCACAGATGGTTAAAGTGGTGAAGATGTGCTTTCCTTCATAGGTCAGGACATAGCATATAAGAGTTGGAACATCATGTTGCAACTTTACAAAACTCCGGTTAGGCTGCACTGGGAGTACTGTGTGCAGTTCTGGTCACCACACTATAGGAAGGATGTGAATGCACTGGAGAGAGTGCAGAGGAGATTCACCAGGATGTTGCCCGGATTGGAGGACTTTAGGTATGGGGAGAGATTGGACAGGCTGGGCTTGTTTTCCCTGGAGTGAGAGAGGCTGAGGGGTGACCTGATAGAAATGTACAAGATTATGAGAGGGGAGATAGTCAAAACCTTTTTCCTGTGGTAGGGGTATCAAAAACAAAGTCTTAAGATGAGAGGTAGGATATTTTAAGGGGATTTGAGAGGTGAGTTTTTTTTACACAGTGAGTGGTTGATATTTGGAATGTGCTGCCAGAGGAGGTGGTGGAATCAGATACAAACACTACAATTAAGAGGCATTTGGACAGAAATAGGCAAGGTATAGACCTAATGGGGACAAATGAAATTAGAATAGATGGGCAAAAAGATCAGCATGAACGTGGTGGGCCACAGGACCTGCTTTGTACTGTAGGACTTTGTAACCATGTATCCAATGTGAGCAGACCCCTCTTTAAATGTGAGCAGACCCCTCACCAATGCTTTGTGCTTTTGTGTAAGAATTCCCTACCTTTATATCTATCCTTTTTGTCTTAAAGGCCAACATTCCATTCACCTTCCTGATTACCTCCTATACGTGCAGGCAAACTCTGTGTCTTGAATGAGACTTCCATATCCTTCTGTACGGCAGCACTCTGTAGACTCCCTCCTATCTCTTTACACGAAACTGCGTCCAAGGCAGTGTTACTGTCTCTGAAACTATATCCCAATGGGAGACTGTGTGGAGTTGTATAGCATTCAGTTTCAAGTCTGGCACACCTGACCTGTACATCTCCAAATTTGTGGAACTGCTACTCATTTAATGCCTCTATCTGTGGATCCACTGAAGATTGATTTTTTTTGTATCCATAAGCAACAAGGAGTCAGTGTGTGTGGAACTACCAGTTCCTGGAGTTGGTATTCATGGGACCCATAGCGCAGTATGAGTCGGTGAACCAGTTTCCCTGCCGTTAGTCAGATGTGCTGTGGCACCGTGTGGCTAAGCCACATCTGTTCATCCAAATGTTGCTGACTCCTGACTTTCACTATGTGTGTGCGTTTTCAGTGTGTAGTAATGCTGATTGTCTTCCCAGAGACTGCACAAGGCACCCTCGTTAATATATCAGTATTGTACCCTGTGTAACCAGTCCTGTGGTGCCTGAGCCAGCTTCCCATCTCTGCAAGGTCACTTGATATCTGAAGAAATACACAGACAGCTGGTACGTCAGAACAACAGCTGGCACAATGGAATGAACAGCTGGCACATCAGAACAACAGCTGGCCATTAGCAACAGCTGTCATTTTGGAGCAACAGCTGTCATGCTGGAACAAATAGCTGGCATATTAGCAACAACTGTCATGTTGGAGCAAAGAGCTGGTATATCAGACCATACTGCTACCATATCAGAGTAGAAAACTGGCCTATCAGAGCAAATGTTGGCCATATCTGAGGAAACAGTTGCAACCAGTGGGTTGCTATCAAGTGCAGACCTCAGGCAGGAGATGGTGACCATTGCAGTGTGATCTGCCTTACACCATCCCAGTCCCAGGGAGAGTCAGTGACTTTGTGAGGCAACAAAATACTGTTCCTCTGAGAACATCAGCACACGTTGCTACATCTTCGCGCCCCCCCCCCACCCCCCATCTGCTCCCACACATTCCGAGGTGGGAGGCCAGGCCGCCTACACCTGGAACTGCTGGTGATCAGCCTTCCCTCCTAAGGAGAGGGAGCAGCCTTCCACCAGGGAGCTCTGCTCCCAAGTTATAGGCCCAGCAAAATAACGTGGAAAGCTGTCACATTAGGGAAGATTTTGGGTGAATCATTCTTATTATAACTGTTAACTGTGTAAATTTCACTGATTTCAGCCGTCACATAGTTATGTTCACTAAATACTTTGTCATTACGGACTGCTAGCATTTGGCTTCACTGGAACATGTAGTGGTGTGAGAAGGATGGCTAGGCAGAGAAGAACAGCACTTGTATAATTGTGTGTATCATCTTTAGCCTTTATTCAATGCAATCATATGACCTTGGTGGTAACGTAGAGGTGAGCTCGCTGTGATTATGTTTCAGTCAACATAATGCTCGACATCATTTCCCTTGTACACCTGCAGACTGCTTGTGTAGAAAGAAAATAACCTGAAGTGGCTGCCTCAGTTAGTTACAGACATGTAGGTTTCAAATCCAAGGAAATCACGTTGTGGTGGTATCTGTGTCACTGGGAGTCCATACCCCCCAGTTTACCATACAAGAGGGAGCGGGTTCCCTGTCTTTGAAACGTTAGTGTTGCGGTGCTTTGTGGAGCACTGGGGCTCACAGTTCCACATTGGAGAAAGTTTTGGTTCTGAGCTATTCACCAATATTTCTGAGGGCACTGATGTGACATAATTAGCAGCATTCAATGCTTGAGGGACACCAGGCAGCATAATCCATTATAACAGGTCAAACACAAAGCAGATCTTCTCATACTGATGGAAGGGAAGGGTTAGACAGATCTTAACCTGACCTGCTGAGTTCCTCCAGCATCATAGTGTTGAACATTGAATTCTCCCACTTTAAGTAATTCCCAACCCCTTCCTCACAACACCGCCCCCCCAACATGCTTCTTCTCTTCTTCCCTTTCCTTGCCTATCTCTCTTTTTTCTACCTTTTTTTTCCCTCTCTCTCCTTACCTTTGACCCATCCCCTGGTGGATCTGCTCTCCCCTCCTCCCCCACACCTGCCTATCACTATCTCTTACCTGCATCGACCTATCACCACCTTGTGCCCACTCCGCCTCCCCTCTTTTGTCCACCTATCACTGCTCTGCTTTTCCCTCCTATATATTGGGCTTCCCCTTTTCCTACCTTCAGTCCTGAAGAAGGGTTCTGACCCAAAACACTGACAGCTTGCTTTTCTCCACGGATGCTGCCTGGCCTGCTGAGTTCCTCCAGCATCATAGTGTTTTTCATTTAGATTCCAGCATCTGCAGTCCTTTGTTTCTCTTGATAGATCTTCGAGCAAGATAAAATGTCGGCACAACATCATGGGCCGAAGGGCCTGTACTGTGCTGTAATGTTCTATGAAACAATTCAGCCTATGGCAGCTCCCAGAGAAGCAACCTGTTCAGTCCCAATCCCATCTTGTTATTTCCCTGTAACCCTGCATCTTATTCTCTCTCACGTGCCACTCAACTCTCCCTTGGCTCATTTGCTACTTACCCACACTAGGGATAATTTACAACAGCCAATTAACCCACAGAGCACATGAAAAGCAAAACACTGTAAGTGCTGGAAATATGACATAAAAACAGAAAATGCTGGAAACACTTAGCAGGTCAGGCAGCATCTGTGGAGAGAGAAACAGAGTCAATGTTTCAGGTCCGAGACCCTTTAACAGAACTGGGAAAGTTCACAAGGGGAACATGCCAACTCCACACAGACAGCACCTGAGGTCAGGATAGATCTCTGGAGCTGTGAGGCAGTGGAATCTTATCCACAATGGTATTTGTTAAGACAAAGGCACATTCCTGAGGAGCTGTGACCTGCTGAAGTTCAAACAATCATTCCGCAGCGCCGTTTGGTACATCCCCAAGAATGTTATGTTTGACCCATTGCTCACTCCTTGATTATGCGGTGACAGTGTTTGTGGGAATGAGATAATTCAGGCCCCAACGGTGTACCTGGCCAGGTACTGAAAACCTGTGCCGACCAACTGGCTGAGTGTTCAAGACATCTTCAACCCCTCACTGTTGTGCTCTGAGGTTCCCACCTGCTACAAAAGGGCAGCAATCATTCTGGTGCCCAGGAAGAGCAAGGTGAGCTGCCTCAACGACTATCACCTGGTAGCACTCACATCTACTGGAGTGAAGTGCTTCGAGAGATTGGTTATGGCTAGAATTAACTCCTGCCTGAGCAAGGACCTGTACCTGCTGCAATTCGACTGTTGTCACAACAAGTCTACAGCAGACACAATCTCACTGGCTCTCCACTCTGTTTTGGAGCACCTGGAAAACCACAAGACATACTTCAGGCTGCTGTTTATCAATTACAGCTCAGCGTTTAACATCATCACCTCCTCAGTACTAATAATCAAGCTTCAGATTCTGGGCCTCTGTATCTCCCTCTGCAACTGGATCCTCAACTTTCTTATTGGGAGACCACAGTCAGTGCAGATTGGCAACAACATCTCTTCCTCGCTGACTATCAACACAGGCGCACCTCAAGGATGCATGCTTAGCCCACTGGTCTACTCTCTCAACACTCATGACTGTGTTGCTAAGCACAGCTCAAATGCCATCTATAAATTTGCCAATGACACCGCTGTTGTTGGTCGAATCTCAGATGGCAATGAGGAGGTTTACAGGAGTGAGATAGATTGACTGATTGAATGGTGTCGCTCAACAACCTGGCCCTCAACACTAGTGAGACCAAGGAACTTAGAATTAGAATCAGAATCAGATTTATTGTCACTGACATATGACATGAAATTTGTTGTTTCGCAGCAGCAGTACAGTGCAAAGACATAAAAATCTACAAATTACAAGAATAAATAAATAGTTCAAAAAAAAGGAATAATGAGGTCATGTTCATGGGGTTATGCATCATTCAGAAATCTGATGGCGGAGGCGAAGAAGCTGCTCCTGAATCATTGAGTGTGAGTCTTCAGGCTCCTGTCCCTCCTCCCCGATGGTAGTAATGAGAAGAAGGCATAACCTGGATGGTGAGGGTCCTTAGTGATGGATGCCGCCTTCTTGAGGCACTGCCTCTTGAAGGTGTCCTCGATGGTGGGGCGGGTTGTACCCGTGATAGAGCTGGCTGAGTCTACACGCCCCTGCAGCCTCTTGCGATCCTGTGCATTGGCACCTCCATACCAGGCTGTGATGCAACCAGTCAGAATGCTCTCCATTGTACATCCATAGAAATTTGTAAGACTCTTTAGTGACACTGCATGTGAGGGAGAATAAGCTGATTCTGAAGGATGTGGACCAGTATAGTGTACTGTGCATTAAACATCATTTTGTTGTCCACTGTTTGTGTCCACCAGGACTGCACAGATTTCTACAAGTGCTGGTAGTTGGGAACATGCTGGAAATGATTGTTTGCTGGATCTTTCTTTCAGAATGTATCTGGTTGAATAGATGAGGTGGAACCAGTGGGTGTGGTGTATTTAGATTTTCAGAAGGCTTTCAATGACATCCCATACAAGGTTGGTGAGTAGGTGCTTCGCAGGGCAGCCAGTTTAGATTGTTCATACAGTTACAATGGGTTCGCGCCAGCTCCCAGCAAAGCATTTATAACATAGAACATAGAAAAACTACGGTACAATTCAGGCCCTTCAGCCCACAAAGCTGTGCCGAACATGTCCCTACCCTAGAAATTACTAGGCTTACCCATAGCCCTCTATTTTTCTCAGTTCCATGTACCTATCCAACAGTCTCTTAAAAGACCCTATCGTATCCACCTCCACCACTGTTGCCGGCAGCCCATTCCACGCACTCACCACTCTCTGAGTAAAAAACTTACCCCTGACATCTCCTCTATGTCTACTCCCCAGCACCTTAAACCTATGTCCTCTTGTGGCCACCATTTCAGCCCTGGGGAATAGCCTCTGACTATCTACCCGATCAATATCTCTCATCATCTTATACACCTCTATCAGGTCCCCCCTCATCCTCCGTTGCTCCAAGGAGAAAAGGCCGAGTTCCCTCAATCTGCTTTCATAAGGCATGCTCCGCATTCCAGGCAGCATCCTTGTAAATCTCCTCTGCACCCTTTCTATGGCTTCCACATCCTTCCTGTAGTGAGGCAACCAGAACTGAGCTCAGTACTCCAAGTACTCCAAGTATTCCATCAGTTTGTTCAGCAGCAGGTGATCTTCTGGAGGAACGGTGGGTTGGGCAGCATCTGTGGGGAGGAGGAGAGTTGTTGGCATTTCGGGTCGAGACTGCATCTGTCCGGATGTAGGTTTCGACCCAGGTCATCGATGGTTCCTTCCCCCCCACCCCACCCCCCGACGCTGCTCGACCCACTGAGTTCCTCCAGCAGATTGTTTGTTGCTCCAGATTCCAGCATCTGCGGTCTCTGGTGTCTCGACAGTTCATTTCCCTTCCCTGTTGCAGCTTACTCTCCCTCACATGCACATCAACTTAACCTTTTGCCACCTACCTACACTAATGGATAACATACAGGGGCCAGTTAACTTGCTGGCACTTCTTTGGGCTGTGGGAGGAAACCCACTTGGTCACAGGGGGAATCTGCAAGCTTGATGCAGTGAGTGCCTGAGCTTGGGATTGGACGCAGGTCCCCGGAGCTGTGGAGCGGCACTGACTGCTGCTCCACCGGGTGCTGCAAGGATCGGTGCTGGCAACCAAACCAAATGACAGGATTATGAGAGGCATAGATAGGGTGGACAGAATCTTATTCCCAGGATAGGAATGTCAAATATCAGAAGACAGGCATTCAAGGTGAGAGGGGGTAAGTTCCAAGGAGATGTGTGGGGAAAGTTTTTTTGCACAGAGTGGTGGGTACCAGGGGGAGTGGTGAAGGCAGATATGATAGTGGTGTTTAAGAGGCTGTTGGATAGGCACATGATTATGCAGGGAATGGAGGGATATGGATCATGTGCAGGCAGAAGAGATTTAATATAATTCAGCATCGTGTTCAGCACAGACATGGTGGGCCGAAGGGCCTGTTCCTATGCTGTTCTAATCACAGTCTATATTTACAGTTTGGCTGAGCGGACCAAGCATAATGTTGAGAAGTTTGCCAGTGACTTGAAACTTAGTGGTAATGTGAGTAGTGAGTAAAGAGTAAGGAGGCTTCAAGGTGAGTGACTGGGCAACATGATAGATGGAATTCAGAAAGGTGAGGTTAAGAACTTCAGCAGAAAAAACAGAGGAAGTTAAATATTTTTATAAGCGATTGGGAAGTGTTGATGTTCAAAGGAAGTTTGGTATCCTTGGACACAAATCTCTGAAAGCCAACGTGCAGCTGCAGCCGTGTGTTAAGAAGGGATTGCATGAGCATTTAAAAGACACTTGGAACAGGTACATGGATAGAGAGGGTTTAGAGGGATATGGACCAAACTCAGGCAAATGTGACTAGTTTAGATGGGTGCCTTGGTCAGCATGGGCAAGTTGGGCTGAAGGGCCTGTTTCCATGCTGTATTACTCTATGATTAACAGTGGAACAATGCCTCACATCTCCAGTGACCCCAGTTCAATCCTGACATTGGGTGCTGTCTGCCTGGAGTTTGCATGCCCTGCCTGTGACTGTGTGGGTTTCCTCTGGGTGCTCTGGTTTCCTTGCACATTCCAAAGGCATGCTGGTTGGTGGTTTCATTGGCCGTCGTAAATTGCCCCTAGTTTGTACATAAATGATAGATGGTGGAATTGATGGGAACGTAGGGAGAATGGGTTACAGGGAAAATTAGTGGGCGAATGGGATTGTTCTGTGCCATACAATCAATGGGCTGAATGGTTTCATGTGCCGTAAGAAGCATGAATGTGGAAGACAAGTGGACCTAGCATGGAACCAACTGAACCATAATTGGAGTGTTGATGTTTGAAAAGAGATACCAGCCTCAGATTATCAAACCAAGTACCTGATAACGTAATTTCTCAACATAAACCCATTCAAAGGTAAACAGTCAACCTTCTACCTTGAAGTGATTGACTATAGAGAGTGACCAGAGGTTGGTCAACATTCACATTATGGAGAGTGCATGAGCTTCAGACAGTGTTCCCAACATCAGTGTCAGTACGTTCTCCATGGTTGGACACTCAGATCCAGGGACTTTGCCCTTCCAATGGTCTTTATGTTGTTGAGGTCATGAAGTTTCAGCTTTAAAAGAAGAGAATATGGTACTGATCCCTCAAGGAGTCCATTGGTTCGATGTCTTCAAGGGTGCCATATTGTGGATAGATGACCCCTGCAGCCTTATGGCTGGACCAAACCCAGTGAGACAAGGGTCAGGATATGTTCAATGGGTGATGAGACCGACAGATGTTGTCATGTTTTGCTGCTCAGTGTAAGTCACTGGTGGGTTACAATGATGTGACAGGTACATGACCAAAAGGCACATCAGCGTATATACTTTCTGAGGCATCTAAGAAGTTTCAGCTTCACAAGGATTCTCTTGAACTTCTACAGATATGCCATACAGAGTATCCTGATGGGTTGTATCTCAGCCTGGTATGGCGACTACTCTGCTCGGGACCGACGGAACCTGCAGAGAGTGGTAAACACTGCCCAGTCCGTCACAGGCTCCTCACTTCCTTCCATCCGGTCCATGTTCATGGTGTGTTGCATCAAGAAGACTAATAGTATCGTCAGGGATGCCTGCCACCCTGGCCATTCCCATTTCTCTCTTCTGCCTTCTGGGAGAAGATACAGGAGCATGAAAGCCCAGATGACCAGACTCAAGAACAGCTTCTTCCCCACTGATATCAGACTTCTAAACCAGTCACCTCTTTTACATTCCCTTCCCAGTGGTGCAGCCATGTTCTCTGTCTCTTAATTCTACCTCTCTTGGTTATTCCGTTATTGTCACTTTAGCATTTCCTTTTGCACTACTTCAAATTGCACTACAATCTTTGCACCATTCTGTTGTTTTGTGCTCGTCACTGTATTTATTGTTGGTATTTATTATTACCATCTCTACTATTTACTCTGTGAGCTTCACACAAACAAGGAATTTCATTTCATCCTGATGTATATGACAATAAACTGAATCTGAATAACATCTGTGGTCACTCAATTGAGAGAGTCATATCCAAAGTCCAAGATTATATGTGTGTGTTTCTGGAACATGTGCAACATTTTTGTTTTATTGGTGAACTAAGAGAGAACAGGGAAGATCAATTGGTGAAAGGAGTGACACAGTGCAGGGTGTGGTGGTGACCCAGAGGAGGTGTAAGGACACAGGTGAAGGCATAAAACTCTGGTTAGGTCACATTTGGAGTATTGTGTGCAGTTCTGTTCGCCCCATTACAGGAAGGATGTGAAGGCTTTGGAGAGGGTGCAGAAGAGGTTCACCAAGATACAGCCTGGATTGGAGGGCATGTGCTTTAAGGAGACATTAGACAAACTTGGAGTGATTTCTCTGAAGCTGCAGAGGCTGAGGGGAGACCTGATAGAAGTTTATAAAATTAGGAGATGCATAGAAAGGGAAGAGAGTCAGAATCTTTTTCCCAGGATAGAAAAGGTCAAGTAGTAGACGATGTAGATTTAAGATGAGAAAAGGAAAGTTCAAACGAGATTTATAAGGTAACGTTTTTATACAGAAAGTGCCTGGAATGCACTGCTGAGGTGGTAGGAGTAGATACGACAGCAATGTTTAAGAGGCATTTAGACAGGCACACAAGCAGGCAGGGGATAGAGAGATATCCAGAGAGAGCTGGGTAATTGGATACATAATTGGCTTGATGGTAGGAAGCAGAGGGTGATGGTGGAAGATTGTTTCTCGGACTGGAGGCCCAGGACTAGTGATGTTCCCCAGGGATTTGGATAAAACAAGTTCTAACAAATTCTTGAAAGTACCATTGAAAAAATATCCTGCTGAAAAGTCAAAACTATCACCCAAGTCAAGAGATTCCAGTGTCTCTCCTGTTCAAACAAACTGGGTTAACAGAGATTGTCTTATTTGGATGAGAATGTACAAGGCGTGGTTAGTAAGTTTGCAGATGACACTAAAATAGGCAGTGTCATTGACAGTGAAGATGGTTATCAGGATTTACAGAGGGATCTTGGTCAACTGGGTAAGTGGGCCAAGGAATAGAAAATGGATTTTAATTTGGATAAGTGTTGCATTTTGGGAAGACAAATCAGGTGGGACTTTCACAGTGAACAGTAGGGCCCTGGGGAGTGTTGTAGAACAGAGGGACCTGGGGGTAGAAGGACATGGCTCCCTGAAAGTGGCACCACAGGTAGACAGGGTGGTGAAAAAGGCAAGCTAGCCTTCAAGTCAGGGCATTGAGTATAGGAGTTGGGATGTTAAGTTGCAGTTGTACAAAATGTGGGTGAGGCTGCATTTAGAATATTGTGTTCAGTTTTGGTAACCCTGCTATAGGAAAGATGCTATTAGGCTGGAAAGAGTGTAGAGGAGATTTACAAGGATGCTGCTAGGACTCAAGGGACTGAGTTATGGAAAGAGGACGAGCAGTTAATAATTCTTTTATTGGAGCGCAGGAGAATGAGGGGTGATCTTATAGAGGTGCATAAAATCATGAGGGGCATAGATTGGGTGAATTGTCACAGTCCTTCTTCCCAGAGTTGGGGAATCAAGAACTAGAGGGCATAGGTTTAGGGTGAGAGGGGAGAGATTTAATAGGAATCTGAGGGGCAACCTTTTCACCCAAAGAGTCATCAGTATATGGAATGAGCTGCCAGAGGAAGTGATTGAGGCAGGTACATTAACAACATTTAACAGGTACTTGGACAGGTACATGGATAGGAAAGGTTTAGAGGGGTATGGGCCGAACACAGGCAAATAGGACTAGCTTGGATGGGAATCTTGTTCAGCATGGACCAGTTAGGCCAGGTGGCCTGTTTCCATGCTGTATGATTCTATGACTCTGTCTCTATGACTCTTTGCCTCTATCTACCCTATGTATCACCCTCAAAATGTTGTATACTTCTATCAGGTTCCCCAGTCTCCTCCGCTCCAAGGAAAATAAACCCAGCCTCTCCAGTCTCTCTTTATTACTGCAATGCTCCAAAGCAGGTAACATCCTGGTGAACCTCCTCTGCACTCTCTGCAGCACAACCAAATCCTTCCTATAGTGTAGCAACCAGAACTGCACACAGTACTCTGAGCGCAGCCTATCCAATGAACAATGATTTGTAAAGCTGTAGTGTGATGTCCCAGCTCTTACATTCTATACCACGGCTAATGAAGACAAGCATGCCGTATGCCTTCTTTGCTACATCCACCTGTGCTGCTACTTTCAGGGATCTTAGACCCCAAGATGACTCTTTTCCTCGACACTCTCTGGGCCCCTATCTTTTGTTGTACATGTCCTACCCTGTTTACCTTCCCTGAATGTATCACTTTGCATTTGAGAGGATTAAATTCCATCTGCCAACATTCCACCCAACTGTCCATTCGATCTATATTCTTCTGTAACCTCACACAACTTTCCTCACTATCTACAACATCACCAACATTCACCATCTGCAAAATTATTTGTCATTCACATCCACATTCACATCCAAGTGGTTAGTGTACCACAAATATCAAGGGTCCCAGCACTGATGCCTGTGGTACACCACTGATCGCCGACTTCCAATCAAGAAAGCAAGCTTCCTATTACCAAGAAAATTTTGGATCCAATTAGTCAGTCTGCCCTGAATCCCATGAGCTCTAACCTTCTGGACCAGTCAACCACGTGGGATATTGTCACTTATTGAAGTCCATGTAGACAACATCAACCATATTGTCTCCATGATTATGCTTAGTTACCTCTTCAAACAATTCAATCATACTTGTGAGACAAGACTTCCCAGGAACAAAGTCATAGAGTTACAGAGTAATATAACATGGAAACAGGCCCCTCGGCCTAACTCGTCCATGCCGACCAAGTTACCTTCCTGAGCTTATCCCATTTGCCTCCATTTGGCCCGTATCCCTCTAAACATTTCTTGCCATGTACCTGCCCAAATGTATTTTAAACATTGTAATTGTACCCACCTCTACCACTTCCTCTGGCAACTCACCACCATCCTCTGTGTGAAGAAGTTTCCCCACTGGTCTCTTTTAAATTTATCTCCTACTCTGGAAAAAAGACTGGGACCATCCACCTTGTATACTCCCCTCATGATTTTATAGAACTCCATGAGGTCACCCCTCAGCCTCCTACACTCCAGGAAAAACAGTTCCAGCCTATCCAGTCTATCCTTATAACTCAAACCCTCCAGTCCTGGCAACATCCTCATGAATCTTTTCTGCACCCTTTCCAGCTTAACGACATCCTTCCTATAGCTGGGTGACTAGAACTGCACACAATACTCCACATGTGGTCTCAGTTGTAACATGACATCCCAACTCCTGTACTCAGTGCTCTGACTGATGAAGGCAAGTACGTCAAACGCCTTCTTCACCACCCTGTCTACCTGTGTCGCCACTTTCATGAAACTATGTACCTGTACCCTAGGTCTCTGTTCTACAACACTCTGCAGGACCTTTACTGTGTAAATCCTGCCTTGGTTTAACTGACCAAAGTGCAACACCTTGCACTTGTTGACTATCCCTAATCGATCCTTGCTTTTCCAAGTGTGGATGTATCCTGTCCTTTAGTCCCTTATCCAATAGTTTCCTGTTGATTCAATAGATTGAATGGCCAGTAGGTATCTGGCTTATTCCTGCTGTCCTTCATGAACAAAGGAACAACATTAGCTGTCCTCCAGTCAATTGGTACTCCATCCATGGCTAATGAAGATGAAAAAAATTGTCTGTCAGGGCTCCAACAGTCTTCTCAGCTGGGGTTCATCTCATGGGGCCCTGGGGATTTATATGACACCTCTTTTTTAATGCTAACATGTTCCAGAACATCATTGTTCCTTGCTCTAAGCTATCCTTCTACCACACCTTTCTCCTTGGTGAATACAGATGAGAAATATTCATTTACAACATTGTCCACATCCCCAGTTCCATGCACAGATTGCCCCTATGGTCTTTTTCTGGTTAGTCCCTTCCTCTTAACATACCTATATAATTCACCTTAACCTTATCTCCCAATGATGTTCCATGGCCCCTTTTTGCCCTCCTAATTTCTCAAAGGTCAAAGGCTGAGGCTCCTGCATCACCATATCCTTGGGGCCCAAACGTACCTGACACCTTTCTGTCCTTGACCACTGCCCAAATCCAGGCGACTTTATAACCGGAGAGCTGTGACCACTTCCTGGATCAAATTGCCCAGATAACGCTCCTCTTCCCCAAGGTAACTCAGACTGCAGTTCAATACCCTGAGCTGATGCTCCTCAGGAAGCACATTCTTTCTGAGAGCAGCTGCTGGGGACCTCACAGGTTCCATCAATTCCCAAATGCTCCTGTACCTAGCCAGCCAATCAAACAGCAGGGATGCAACTGATGGGAAGGGCTCCGATCAGCTATGTATTCAGTTACTCTACACTTCTACACGGCTAATATGTTTTTTTTTAATTAAATGGTCACAGAGTCATAGAATCATACAGCATGGAAACAGGCCTTTCAGCCCAACCGGTCCATGCCGACCAAGATGCCTATCTAAGCTGGTCCCATTTGCTCGCGTTTGGTGCATATCCCTCTCAACTTTTTCTATCCATATACCTATCCAAGTGCCTTTTAAGAACATTTAAAATATATACCTGCCTCAACCACTTTCTCTGGCAGCTCATTCCATATACTGACCACCCTCTGGTGAAAAAGTTGCCCCTCAGGTTCCTATTAAATCTCTCTCCTCTCACCTTAAACCTATGCCCTCTAGTTCTTGATTCCTCAGTCCTGGGAAAAAGACTGTGTGTATTCACCCAATCTGTGCCCCTCATGATTTAAAACACATCTAAATGTCACTACTCATTCTCCTTTGCTCCAGTGAATAAAATTCCAACCTGCTCAACTTCAATCCCAGCAACATCCTTGTAAATCTCCTCTGCACTATTTTCAGCTGAATGGCATCTTTCCTATAGCAGGGTAACCAAATCTGAACACAATATTCCAAATGCAGCCTTACCAACATCTTATACAATTAAATATAACATCCCAACTCCTTTACTCAGTGCCCAACCGGTAACGGCCAGCGTGCCAAAAGCCTTCTTCACCACCCTGCCTACTTGTGACACTACTTTCAGGGAAATGGTTATCCAGTAAAAATTAAATCCATTCTACTGGATCGTCCAGCCTTTAAAAAACCTTAAATAACTCACCCTGGCTTACTTTATTTAAAATTTAAGAACATCCCCAAGCTGCGCTCCATCTAGCTACACACTGAGCAATCACATATCTGTTCTCTGGTGCACTGCCTGACTGTTAGAAGAGTTTGCTCTCCACCTGAGACCTCCAGCCGGGAGCAAAGGGACAGAAGGTGAGGAGCAGCCCAAGGAGAGGCAGGTGGTGACGGGGGACCCCTCTCTGAATATGATAACAGGTCCCGAGCCACACCCTGGAGTCCCACAAATACTCCACCTCCACGCTTCACACCTAAGAATGGGCTGCTGGCAATGGTGGTGGAGGCGGATATGATAGGGTCTTTTAACAGACTGTTGGATAGGTACATGGAGCTGAGAAAAATAGAGGGCTATGGGTAAGCCTAGTAATTTCTAGGGTAGGGACATGTTCAGCACAGCTTTGTGGGCTGAAGGGCCTGAATTGTGCTGTAGTTTTTCTATGTTTCTATGTTTCTAAGCAGGGGCAATATTGGCCCCCTCAACGTCATGTGGCTTTGAGGTTGTCTACTTGGTGCTTGGGAACATCTTTTTCATTTTCTGTAGAGATTACTAAAGGACATAGTGCAGTACAGCACAGGAACAAGCCCTTCGGCCCACAATGTCTGTGCCAACCATGGAGCCAATTTAAACTAATCCCATCTGATAACCATCTTCACTGTCAATGACACCACCTATTTTAGTGCCATCTGCAAACTTACTAACCATACCTTGTACGTTCTCATCCAAATCATTGATATAGATGTCAAATAGCAATGGGCCCAGCACCGACCCCTGGGGAACACCACTAGTCACGGGCCTTACTGATATCCATATGGACCACATCTACCACCCTGCCCTCATTGACCTTCTTACTTCTTCAAAACACTCAGTCAAAGTCATGAGATTTGATCTCCCACAAACCAAGCCGTGCTGACTATCCTTAAACAACCCCCGCCTAACTGCTGCCTGCAGAGGGTAAGGGTCTTTTTTCCATGCTGGGCATGTTGGAGACAAGAGGGCACAAGGTATAAGGTGAGAGGTAGGTGGGTTGGAGGGGATCTGAGTGAGAATTCTTTCACCTAGAGGGTGGTTGGAGTCTAAACACACTACTGATGGGGTGGTGGAGGCAGAGACTCTCATAGCATTTAAGAAGTTTCTAGACAAATACTTGAATCTCCAAGGCATAGAAGGTTATGGGTAAGTGGGTAGGTAGGTGCAATCTGTTGGTCCAATGGCTGTTTCTGTGCTGTGTGTCTCTGTGGCTCTGTCTTTAAATAAGCTCTTGTACCTTTTGTCTCTGTGGCTCTTGTAGCTTTTGTTCCAGGTTTAAAATTCGCGTCTCCTTGAACCATCTGCCAATGGCAACAGCTTCCCTCTATCCACCCTCTCTAGACCTGTCATGATTTTGTCCACCTCAGTCTTTGCTCCAAGAAGAACAACTCTTGCTTCTCCACCCAATACAGCTGAAATTCCTCATCCTAGGAAACAAACTTGTGAATCTTCACTGCCTCATCTCTGGGGTCTTCATATCTTTCCTGAGGTCCACTGATGAGAATTGACCCAATACTTTAGCTACAGTCTAACCTACTTGAGCTTCCTGCTTTTGTTCTCTTTGCCTCTGTTTATAAATTTAAGGATCATGCATGCATCTAAACCATTCTCAACCTGCCCACCCACATTCAAGGATTTATGTGCAGCCAGATCCCTGTGCTCCAGCATGCTCTTTAGAATTGTGTCATTCCGTTTCTATTGTCTCATCTTCTTTCTGCCAAAGTGAATCAGTTCACACATCTCTGAATTAAATTTCATCTCCCACTTAACAGCCCACTCTGCCAGCCTACCTGTATCCTCCTGCAGTCTATCACTATTCTGCACACTGCTTACAATCCCCAAGCTTGACATATTTGCAGATTTGGAAAGAGAACCTTGCAAGTCCTTGCAAAATCATTAAAGCATATCTATACATCATAAAGGGTCCCTGGAGACTTCCATCATCTGTTATCCATTGACCTCACCCCCAGGATATTCACTGTCCATCATCCCACATTGACCACACCCTGGGGTCCTACACTGTCTGTCATCCCCATTGACCACACCCCCAGGACCTTCACTGCCTGTCATCCCCCACTGACCACACCCCCGGGTCCTTCACTGCCTGTCATCCCCCGTTGACCACACCCCCGATCCTTCACTGTCTGTCATAGATCAATATAGCACGGATACAGGCTCTTCAGCCCAACGAGTCCACGCCAACCATGGTGCCCACCCAGCTAGTCCCTGCATTCGGCCCATAGCCCTCCAACCTCTTCCCCTCCATGAACCTATCCAAGTGCTTCTTAAATGATACTACAGTACCTGCCTCAACCACTTCCTCTGGCAGCTTGTTCCATTGACTCACCACCTTCGAATGAAAAAGTTGCCCCTCACGTCCCTTTTAAATCTTTCCCCTCTCACCCTAAACCTATGTCTCCTAGTTTTGAACTCCCCTACCTTGGGGAAAAGACTGTTACCATCCACCTTATCTCTGCCCCTCATAATTTTAAACATTTCTATAACGTTGCCCCTCATTCTCCTACATTCCAAGGAATAAAGACCTAGCCTAGCCAGCCTCTCCCTGTAACTCAGGCCCTCTCATCCTGGCAACATGCTCATCTTTTCTGCACTCTTTCCAGTTTAACCACATCTTTCCTATAATAGGGTAACCAAAACTCTCACCAATGACTTGTACAACTGCAACATAATGTTCCAACTCCTATACTCAGTGCCCTGACTGATGAAGGCCAGTATGCTAAATGTCTTTTTTCACCTCCCTGTCTACATGTGACAGCACTTTCAATGAACTATGCACTTGTACTCCTAGGTCCCTCTGTTCCATTACACTCCCTAGTGCCATACGATTCATAGTATACTGTAAGTCCTACACTGGTTTGACTTTCCAAAATGCATCATCTCACACTTATCTATATTGAAATCCATTTGCCACTCCTTGGCCCACTTCCCCAACTAATCAAGATCTCCCTGTAATCTATGACAAACTTCTTCACTATCAACACCTCCGAATTTCATGTCATCTGCAAACTTACTGATCAAGCCTTGTGCATCCACATCCAAATCATTTACTGTATATAAATAACAAAGGTCCCAACTTCAACTCCTGTGGCACACCACCAGTCACTGGTCTCCATTTTGAGAAACAACTTTCAACCATCATCCTCTGCTTCCTACCTCTGAGCCAATTTTGAATCCATCTAACTAGTTCTCCATGGATTCCATAGGACCTAAACTTGTGGACCAGGCTATCATGCGGGACCTTAACGAAGGTCTTCCTGAAGTCATCTACATTGACCACACCAGGGTGATCTTCACTGTCTGTCATCCCCGATTGTCCACACTCCTGGGAACTTCACTGATTGTCATATCCCCTTCACCATACCCTGAGGACCTTCACTGACTGTCTGTCAACCCCCTCTGAACAGACCCCGAGGACCTTCACTATCAGTCATCACTGATCACAACCTGGTGATTTTCACTGTCTGTCATTCTCCATTGACCACACCCTGGGGACACTCACTGTCCATCATCCCCCATTGACCACACCCCCAGGACCTTCACTGTCTGTCAGTCCCCAATGACCACACTCCTGGGACCTTCACTTACTAGTTTCAGAATGGCAACTATTATAGTTTCCTGACCTGTTCGCTTTTTGAACAGATTGCACTTATTATTTTCCAATCCTTCAGCACCTGTCCAGTATCTAGCAGAGACTGGAAGATTATGATGCTTCCACAACTTCCAGTCTGTCTCCCTCACTCCACCTGGGAGGCATCCCATCTCATCCAGGTAACTCTTTTGCTTTCAGCAGAGCCTGCCTTTCTTTATCCCTTCCGTTTTAATTCTGGCACTCTCTTCTTGCTTGGCAAAGATCAGTACAAACATGCATTAAGTATTCCAGCTAGTTCTGGAACACTTTCATTCTTCATAATTATCCCCAAACTTTCTCCTACTTCCCACTTACGGACAGCTTCTATGCCACTGTTATAACACTATTAAATGGTCCCCTAATACTATAAGATGGACTCTTGACCTCACAATCTACCTCGTAATGGCCTTGCATCTTATTGTCTGTCTGCACTGCACTTTCTCTGTAGCTGTGACACTTTATTCTGCATTCTGTTATTGCTTTTCCCTTGTTCTGCCTCAGTGCACTGTTGTGATGACATGATCTGTGTGGATGGCATGAAAAACAATGTTTTTCACTGTACCTCGGTACATGTGACGATAATAAACCAATTTTCCAATTACCAATTTACTAATTTATGTGCCTACTGAACTCTTTAGTTATTTTATGTTAAATGTCACACTTTTCTAAGACCCTCTTTTTCCTTTTTCACTTCCCCCTCAGCTCACCAACCTGCATCATATAATCCTTTATTCCGAACTAGGGATTGAAAGTAAATGAAGCTCTGGCTTGCTTCATTTACCTTCAATCTGTGTGGGCATATACTTGGCTGCATCTAAAAAAAACTCCCCTTTGAAGCCCACCCGTTTTCCTGTTACATTCTCACCTACCAATATTCTGCTTTAGCCTTGGTTACTCTTGACTATATTCTGCCTGGGTAGTCGACAACCCAATGGCATGAATACTGAGACGCAAGAAATTCTGCAGAAGCTGGAATCTGGAGTAATACACAAGAAGTGCTGGAGGAACTCAGCAGGTCATACTGCATACTGAGCATGAATACTGGGTTTTCCAATTTTAGGTAACCCCCTTTTTCCCTTCTTTCCCCCCTTAGCCCTCCTCTCCTTCTGATCCTCTGGTCCTCCCATTTTTGTCCTCCTTCCCACATTCCCCCCAGCCCTCCTTCACCTATTTTTGTCCCCCTCCCCCTCCTGGTTCCATCCACCCACTTCACACACAGGTTCCACCTGCCATTCCCCTCTCCCCTAATGGTTCCCATTCTCACCTCCTTTACTTATCAGTATCCAGCACTGGTGGCCCTTTGTGTTGCTGCTTATCTCCCTCCAGCCGCCTTCACCCTCCCCTCCCCCCACCTTGCTCCATCTGTTTTTTTCCCTTTTTCCTCTCTCTCTCTCTGCCTCCATCCATCATTCACCTGCCACTGTCTCCCAACTCCACCCCCGCTCCCCTCCCTGACCTGGTACCACCTGCCTGTCATCTTACACCCTTCCCCAGTCCATCAATCACCTAGGAATCCTTTCTCACCACTCCCCTTCTCCTCTTTATCCTGGCCATCTCACCTCTCCACTCTCCATCCTGATGCAGGGTTTCGACCCAAAACGTTAACAATTCCTTTCACTCCACAGATGCTGCTTGACCCACTGAGTTCCTCCAGCACATTGTATGTTTTCTGCTTTAGTCTGGTCAGTGCTTCACATGCCATTGAAGTTAACCTTCCTCCAGTTTATGGAAGTTCTATTTCAGATTACCCAATGCCTCTCTCTGTTACCAGTCAGAACCTCACAATCTGATGATCACTGCTCTCCAAGTCTTCTCCTACTTACAAGCCAGTGAAACAGTGGTGATACAGTAGGTGACACAGTGATACCTCCTTCTACAATGGGCAAAAACATGCTGATCAAGGAAGTTCTCCTGGACATACTTCAGGGAATCTTCTCTTCTTTGAGCTCTCAGCTGGAAAATTATCTCAATCAAATATGGCTGATTGGAGTCTCCCAATGTCACACATTTTCCCACCAACTCCCACTCAGTGTTTAGTGATCTCCAGAATATCCCCAGTGGTGTGATCGCTCCCTTCTAGTTTCGTAACTCGAGCCAAATAGATTCTGCAGTTGACCTTTTGAAAACATCTCTCTAGCACTGTAATATTTTCCTTAATTAGTACCTGCCTCCTTGTTTTCTTCCTTATCTTTTTTAAACACTTTGTACAAGGAATATTAAGTGCCCAATTCTATCCATTTCTGAGCCACATTTCAGTCATCGCAGCTACATTATATAATCCCTTTTGGAATGATTGTGCTTTCTGCCCACTGACCTTATTCACCACACTTTCTACATGCATTCAAAACCTGTCTTTGTGCTTCCTTCACTCTCTCTTGGTCTGATTCCACTGAATACTGTCCAGCACTGACAGTCCCACTCATTTGTGTCCTTTATTCGTCTTTGGATATCACAAGCAGGAGGGACATGAAGCCCTCCTCAACCACATTAGTGAATTATCCCAGAACCACATTGGCCTCTGGAGGGACACAAACTCAATGCACCTCTTAAGGAGCATTGAATTTGTGTCCCTCCAGAAGTGGTCCAGGAGCCAGCACCATGTCTTTAACCATGCATGTCCAAACTTCCTATTTCTGGTCTCAATAATGAACAGCCCTGAGAATAATCCGAAGGAGGTCTTACTTTTTAACTGCCTCCCCAGGTCCTGAGAAACTGGCTGTAGAAACTACACCTGTTTTGTCTCAATGTTATAGAGTCATAGATTCATACATCATGGAAACAGGTCTACAGCTCTTCAGCCCACAAAGCCTGTGCCAACCATGAAGCCAATTTAAACTAATCCCATCTGCCTGCACATAGTCCATACCTCATAGAGCCATAGAGACATACAGCATGGAAACAGGGCCTTCGGCCCAACTGGTCCATGCCAACCAAAATTCCCACCTAAGCGAGTCCCATTTGCCCATGTTTGGGCCATATCCCTCTAAACCTTTCCTATCCACACATCCACACACCTGTCCAAGTACCTTTTAAGTGTTCTTAATATACCTGCCTCAACCGCTTCCTCTGGCAGCTCATTCCACTGACCACACTCTGGGTGAAAACGTTGCCCCTCATGTTCATATTAAATCTCTCACCATATATTTAGTTCTTGATTTCCCAGCCCTGGGAAAAAGACTGTGCGCATTCACCCTGTCTATGCCCCTCATAATTTTATATACCTCTATAAGATCACCCCTCATTCTCCTGTGCTCCAATGAATGAAGTCCCAACCTGCTCAACCTCTCTCCATAACTCAGTGCCCCGAGTCCTGGCAACATCCTCGTAACTCTCCTCTGCACTATTTCTCGCTTAATGGCACCTTTCCAATAGCAAGGTGACCAAAATTGAACACAATAATCCAAATGCGACCTCACCAAACTCAGAGACCTAGGACTCAACACCTCCCTCTGTAACTGGATCCTTGACTTTCTAACAAACAGACCGTGATCAGTGAGGATAGGCAGCAATACCTCCGGCACGATTATTCTCAACACTGGTGCCGCACAAGGCTGCGTTCTCAGCCCTCTACTCTGCTCCCTATACACTCACAACTGCGTGGCCAGACTCTGCTCTAACTCCATCTACAAGTTTGCAGATGATACCACCGTTGTAGGCCGTATCTCAAACAGCGATGAGTCGGAGTACAGGAAGGAGATAGAGAGCTTAGTGGAATGGTGTCATAACAACAACCTTTCCCTCAATGTCAACAAAACTAAAGAGCTGGTCATTGATTTCAGGGAAGGAGCACCTGTCTATATCAATGGTGCTGAGGTCGAGAGGGTTGAGAGCTTCAAGTTCCTGGGAGTGAGCATCACCAACAGCCTGTCCTGGTCAAATCACGTAAATGCTATGGCCAAGAAAGCTCACCAGCGCTTTTGCTTCCTCAGGAGGCTAAAGAAATTTGATTTGTGCCCTTTGACTGTCACCAACTTTTACCAATGCACCATAGAAACCATCCTATCTGGATGTATCACGGCTTGGTATGGCAACTGCTCTGCCCAAGACCGCAAGAAGTTGCAGAGAGTTGTGGACACAGCCCAGCGCATCACGGACATCAGCCTCCCCTCCTTGGACTCTGTCTTTACCTCTCGTTGTCTTGGTGTAGCAGTCAGCATAATCAAAGACCCCACCCACCCAGGACATTCTCTCTTCTCTCCTCTTCCATCGGGTAGGAGATACAGGAGCCTGAGGGCACGTACCACCAGACTTAAGAACAGCTTCTACCCCACTGTGATAAGACTATTGAACAGTTCCCTTATACAATGAGATGGACTATGACCTCACGATCTCATGAACTACCCTTGTTGTGACCTTGCACCTTATCGCACTGCACTTTCTCTGTAGCTGTGACACTTTACTCTGTACTGCTATTGTGTTTACCTGTACTACATCAATGCACTCTGTACTAACTCAATGCAACTGCACTGTGTAATGAATTGACTTGTACGATCGGTTCGTAAGACAAGCTTTTCACTGTACCTCAGTACAAGTGACAATAATATAACCAATACCAATACCAATGTCTTGTACAACCACAGCATAGCATCCAGACTTCTATACTCAGTGCCCTGACTGATGAAGGCCAGCATCTCAAAAACCTTCTTCACTACCTGTCTATCTGTTTTAAGGAACCATGTACTTATACCCCTAGGTCCCTTTGTTCTACAACACTCCCCAGGGCCCTACCATTCACTGTGAAAGTCCTACTTTCATTTGTCTTCCCAAAATGCAACACCTCGCACTTATCTAAATTAAACTCCATTTGCCATTCCTCAGCCCACTTACCCAGCTGATCAAGACCCCCCTGTAACTCCTGATAACCATCTTCACTATCAACCACACCACCTATTTTAGTGTCATTTGCAACCTTGCTAACAGTGCCTTGTACATTCTCATCCAAATCATTGATATAGATTACAAAAAATAATGGGCCCAGCACCATCCACTGGGGAACACCACTAGTCCTGGGCCTCCAGTCCGAGAAACAACCTTCCACCATCACCCTCTGCTTCCTACCATCAAGCCAATTGTGTATCCAATTAGCCAGCTCTCCCTGGATTCCTAGCGATCTAACTTTCCATAGCAGCCTACCATGTGGAACCTTATCAACGGCCTTACTGAGGTCCGTATAGACCACATCTCCCACCCTGTTGTTTGTTCCAGTAGCTGAGGTTGGTTGCTTTCAATTCCTGCCCCATATGGCAAGTTCAGGACATTCATCCTTCCTTCTATTGCATAATGACAGAAGAACCATTTGGCCCCTCACTCCTGCTCTGCCATTCAATAAGACCATAGCTGGTCCTTAACCGTAGTGAAACATTTCTCTACTAATACCATATCACTTTCCTCTTAATACAGAAAGATCTATCAACCTCTGCCTCAGATTTACTCAAATTCCAAAGACTGCCACCATCTGGATGAAGAATTTTTTTCTCATCTCAGCCCTGCATAATGGACACCTTATTTTGAGACACCCCAGCCAGGAGAAACATCACTCATTCATCTACCTTTCAAGCCCTGGAAGAATTTTATCCATTTCATTAAGTCAGAGTCATACAGCACAGAAACAGATCCTTCTGCCCAGCTCATCCGTGCCTTCCTGAGCTGGTCCCATTTGCCTGGATTTGGCCCATATCCCTCTAAACCGTTCCTATCCATGTAACTGTCTAAGTGTCTTTTAAATGTTGCAATTGTACCTGCTTCTACCATTTCCTCTGGCAGCTCGTTTCATATACCCATCACCCTCTGTGTGAATATGTTGCCCCTCAGATCCCCTTTAAATCTCTCCCCTCTCACCTTAAACCTGTGCCCTCCAGTTTTTGATTCGCCTACCCTGGCCAGTGCCTAATATTCCTAAATTCCCCGATCTTTCAAAAATTTCTCTACCTCCTTAACGTACCACCTTAGGTACTTCCAATAACTTCATACCACAACAGTCCGCTGAAAGAAATTACTGCACAGCTCAGTTTTAAAATACTGCCCCCTTATTTTCAAACCATGTTTCCTCATTTGACTCGTGAAAACATCTCAACATCTCCCCTTCAAGCCCTTGTATCTCTGAATGACATCACCCCTCATTCTTAGAGTCATAGAGCAATACAGCATGGAAACAGACCCTTCAACCCAAAATGTCCATGCTGACCAAGGTGCCTACCTGAGCTAGTCCCATTTGCCTGCATTTGGCCCATGTCCCTCTAAACCTTTCCAATCCAATTACCTGTCCAGATGTCCTTTAAACATTGTAATTGTACCCGCCTTTACAACTTCCTCTGGCAGCTTGTCTTACAAACTCACCACCCTCTATTTGAAAAGGTTGCCCCTCAGGTCCCTTTAAATTTTTCCCTTCTCATCTTAAATCTTTTTCCTCTAGTTTTAGACTCCCCTACCATGCCAAAAAGACTGTGACCATCCACTATATGACTATAAGATATAGGAGAAGAATTAGGCCATTCAGCCCATCATGGCTGATTTTTTTTTCCCCAAACCCATTCTCTCACCTTCTCCCCATAACCCTTAATCCCCTTACCAATCAAGAACCTATCAATTTCTGCTTTAAATACACTCATAGACTTGGACTGCACAGACCTCCATGGCGATGAATTCCAAAGAATCACCATCCACTGGCTGAAGAAATTCCTTCTCATCTCAGTTTTAAAGGGACCTCCCTTTATTCTGATGCTGTCCCTCAAGATCGTCTATACCTCTATAAGGTCACCCTTAGCCTCATTCACTCCTGTGAAAAGAAGTCCCAGCCTATCCAATCCTTTCTTATAACTTAAACCCCCCAGTTCGGGTAACATCTCGTGAATCTCGGGGAATTGAATTTAGGAGCCGGGAGGTATTGTTGCAGCTATATAGGTCCCTGGTCAGACCCCATTGGAGTATTCTGCTCAGTTCTGGTCGCGTCACTACAGGAAAGATGTGGAAGCCATAGAAAGGGTGCAGAGGAGATTTACAAGGATGCTGCCTGGGATGCGGAGCATGCCTTATGAAAGCAGGTTGAGGGGACTCGGCCTTTTCTCCTTGGAGAGACAGAGGATGAGGGGGGGACCTGATAGAGGTGTATAAGATGATGAGAGGTATTGATAGGGTAGATAGTCAGAGGCTTTTCCCCAGGGCTGAAATGGTGGCCACAAGAGGACATAGGTTTAAGGTGCTAGGGAGTAGATATAGAGGAGATGTCAGGGGTAAGTTTTTTACTCAGAGAGTGGTGAGTGCATGGAATGGGCTGCCGGAAATGGTGGTGGAGGCTAATACGATAGGGTCTTTCAAGAGACTGTTAGATCGGTATATGGAGCTGAGTAAAATAGAGTGCTATGGGTAAGCCTAGTAATTTCTTGGGTAGGGACATGTTTGGCACAGCTTTGTGGGCCGAAGGGCCTGAATTGTACTGTAGTTTTTCTCTGTTCTATGTTCTAATCTTTTCTGCAACCTTTCCCGCTAATGACATCCTTCTACAACTGGGTGACCAGAACCACACACAATACTCAAAGTGTGGTCTCATCAATGACTTGTACAGTTGTAACATGATGTCCCAACTCCTGTAATCAATGCACTGACCGATAAAGGCAAATGTGCCAAACACCTTCTTTACCATCCTGTCTACCTGTATCTCCACTTTCAGGGAACTATGTACCTGTACCCCTAGGTCTCTGTGTTCTACAGCTCCCTCCAGGCCCCTGCCATTTACTGTGCAAGTTCTGCCCTGGTTTAACTTGCTAAAATGCGACACCTCACACTTGTCCAAGTTCAATTCCATTTGTCATTTCTTGGCCCAGTTCCCCGGTTCTTTAGATCCTGTTGTAATCTTAGATATCCTTCTTCCCTGTCCACCACACCACCAATTTTGGTGTCATCTGTAAACTTACTAACAATGTTAATAACATTGTCATCCAAATTGTTAATATAGATGACAAACAACTGCGGCACACCACTGGTCACAAGCCTCCAATCTGAACAACAACCTCCACTATCACCCTCTGATTCCTTCCAATTTTGTGTCTAATTGCATGCCATGTGATCTAACCTTCCAGACCAGCCTACCATGCAGAACCTTGTCAAAGGCCTCGCTAAAGCCTGCCCTTGCCAACCTTCTTCGTTACTGCTTCAAAAAACTCAATGAAATTTGTGATTCCTCATACACAAAGCCATGTTGACTATCCCTAATCAGTCCCTGCCTTTTTAAATGCAGATAGATCCTGTCTCTCAGAAATCCCTCAGTAACTTCCCCGCCACTGATGTTAAGCTCACTGGCCTATACTTCCCTGGCTTGTCCTTGCGGCCCTTCTTAAACAAAGACACAACACTGGCCATCCTCCAGTTGTCCAGTACCTCACCAGTGCTACAGATGATGCAAATATCTCTGCCAGGGCCACTGTAATTTTTTTAATTAAATTTTTTAAATTTTATTTACAGCATGGCAACAGGCCCTTCCAGCACAACGAGTCCGTGCCGCCCATTTTAAACCCAAATTAGCCTACCCGTACGTCTTTGCAATGTGGGAGGAAACTGGAGCACCTGGAGGAAACCCACGCAGACACGGGAGAACATACAAACTCCTTACAGACAGTGAACATGAATCGAAACCCGATCGCTGGCGCTATAATAGTGTCGTGCTAACCACTACGCTACAGTGCCACCAGAATTTCTTCGCTAACTTCCCACAATATCCTCAGATACACTTGATCCAGCCCAGGGATTTATCCACCTCAGTATGCCTTAAGCCCACCAGCACTTCGTCTGTTGTAACGTGGATGCATTCCAGTACATCATTATTCATTTCCCTTAACTCCTGCTTCCATGAGCTTCTTCATGGTAAATAAAGATGCAAAATATGCATTTAACACTTTGCCTATCTCCTGTGGCTCCACACATAAATGACCCTAATCACTACAGTTTAGCAATACTATGACCACTTTGATCACTTTGCACTTAAATGGATTTTTTTTTGTTATAATTGTTTTCGTTCTTGTAAAAGCTGTGTATAATTTATGTTTAATTTATGTTTTTCTTTGGACTGCTGCTTAAATGATGCTATGTGCTTTTGATTCTGCTGCAACTAAGTTTTTCATTGCACCTGTGCATACATGTTCTTGTGCATATGGCAATAAACTCGATTTTGACTTTGATCCTGAAGGGGAACTAATCTCTCCCTAGTTACCCTTTTGCTCATAATATACTTGTAGAATCTCTTAGGATTCTCCTTTATCTTATCTGCCAAAACTATTCTCATGTCCTCTTTTTGCCCCCCTGATTTCCCTCTTAAGTGTACTCCTATATCCCTTAGACTCCACAAGGGACTCACTTGATCCCAGCTGTCTACACCTGACACATACCACCTCCTTTTTCTTGACCAGCGCCACAATATCCCTCATTAACCAGGGTTCCCTATTCCCGCAAGCCTTGCCCTTCACTCTAATGGGAACATCTTGGCCCTAAACTCTCCCTATCTCACATTTAAAAGCCCCCCCCAACTTCCCTTTACCTACAAACAGCCTCTCCCAATCAACCTTCGCAAGTTCCTCTCTAATCCCATCAAAATTAGCCTTGACCCGATTTAGGATTAGAATTCAAAATTCAGTTTTAGAATTTCATATAAACTCCAAAGAATACAGACATATCCACATTACAACAGAGGAAGTCTTGGCAGTCTTAGAGACATAGAGCAATACAGCACGGATACAGGCCCTTCAGCCCAAACAGTCCATGCTGACCATGGTGCCCACCCATATAGTCCCAATTTCCTGCGTTTGGCCCATATCCCTCTAAGCCCTGACCCTCCATGTACCTATCCAAGTGCTTCTTAAACTATACTATTGTACCTGCCTCAACCTCTTCCTCTGGCAGCTCATTCCATCTACTCACCATCCTCTGCATAAAAAAGTTGCCCTTCAGGTCCCTTTTCAATCTTTCCCGTCTCACCCAAAATCTATGCCCAGCAGTTTTTTACTCCCCTACCCTGGGGTAAAGGCTGTTACTGTCCACCTTATCTATGCCTCTCATCATTTTAAACTTTTCTATAAGATCGTCCCTCTTTCTCCAACGTTCCAAGAAGTAAAGACCTAGCCTGGCCAACCTCTTCCTGCAACTCAGGCCCTCTGGTCCTGGCAACATCCTCGTAAATCTTTTCTGCACACTTTCCAGTTTAACCACGTCTTTTCTACAACAGGGTGATCAAAACTGTACACAGTACTCCAAGTGTGGCCTCATCAATGACTTATACAACTGCAACATAATGTCCCAACTCCCATACTCAGTGCCCTGACTGATGAAGGCCAGCATGCTAAATGCCTTTTGCACCATCCTGTCTACCTGTGACTCTGCTTTCAACGAACTATGCACTTGTACTCCTAGGTCCCTCTGTTCCATTACTCTCCCTGGTGTCCTACCAGAGTATTCCCTCTTAAGGCATATTAAGTTGGATAAATCCCCAGGGCAGATCAAGTGTATCCAAAGACATTGTGGAAAGCTAGTGAAGAAATTGCAAAATGTTTGGCCTTTGTTGTTAGGCCATCTCTCTCATCCCAGGAGTTATCCTGCTGAATCGCCTTTGGATAGCCTCTCCAATGGTACTAGATCCTTTTCTAGGTAAGGAGACCAAAACTGTGCACAGTACTCCAGGTGTGACCTCACCAATACCCTGTATAACTGTAACAAACCTCCCTATATTTAAACTCTAAAGCTTTTGTAATAAAGGACAAAATGCCATTTGCTTCAACCACTTGGTGGACCTGCCTGCTAACTTCTTGTGATTCATGCACTGGAACACGTAGATCCCTCTGAAGTTCACTAATTTACAGCCTCTCTCCATTTAGATAATAATCTACCTTTTAATTCCTCTTCCCGAAGTGCATGATTTCACACTTTTCCACATCAAATTCCGTTTGTCAGTTTTTTGCCTAGTCACTCAATCGATCCTTCTCCTTTCTCCTTTTCCATCTGATCACAACATGCCTTTCCACTTATTTTTGTGTCATGCTCTTATACTCAAGTCCTGTAATAGTTAAGAGTAACACACTATACAGGACCAATGAGCACTTCAATCACCAAGATGTAGAAGGCTATGGACCAACTGGTGCTAAGTGGGATGGGTATGCATGGTACTTGATGTTCATTATGGACATGGAGGGCCAAAGGACCCGGTTCTGTGGTCTAAGACTCTATGACTCTCTGGTTCTAATCTCGACCTGTACTTCACCACTGTTTCTGGGAGGGCTTTTGTTTCTTATGAAGTGAGATATCGACTTAATTTCTCTGCTATTATTCCACACATAATTTCTCCTGTCTTGGTCTTCAAGAGACCCATCTTAACTTTTCCATACCTCGAGAAGATCCCACAGTCTCTGGTTATATTTATTGCTCACTTACTCTCATTTTCTGCTTTTCATTTTCCTATCAATGTCTTGGTCCTCCTTTGCTGAATTCTGATATTTTCTCAACCTTCACGTCTTGCTGCCTTTTTGACAACATTATGTATTTTTTCCTTTGATCTCATATTTTCAGTAACTTTTCTTGAAAGACATTGCTGATCCATTTTGCCTGTTGGGTTCTGTTTGCCTTAATGAGATACATATTACGTGAGCTATGTATTAATTCTTTAAACATTAGCCATTGTTTGTTGATGCCACATATTTCAAGGTAGTTTTCTACTCAAGCAGAGTTCCAGGTTGAATAAAGTCATTGCCAATTTTTATTTAGAATTCTTATCATATTACAATACTGTTCCCTAAATGCCCCACAACAACCATTGAACATAGAGCAGTACAACACAGGAAAAGGCCCTTCGGCCCACGATGTCTGTAGCAAACACCTTGCCGAATTAAACAAAATCTCTTCTGCCGAAGTGTGATCCATATCCCTCCTTTCCCTGCATATTCATGTGTACCTAAAAGCCTCTTAAACACCTCTATTGTATCTGCCTCCAGCACCACCCTTGGCAGCGCATTCTGGGCACCCACCAATCTCCATGTACAAAACTTCTCCTTTAAACTTTCCCCCTCTCACTTTAAATGCATCCCCTCTAGTATTGGGCATTTCTATCCTGGGAGAAAGATTCTGACTATTTCTGCCTCTCGTAATCTTATCAACTTTTGTCAGGAAAATGAAAAAAACAAGGTAAAATAAGAAAACTAAGGTAACATGTCTTAATGACAACCACCCGGTGGCTCTGACATCCACCATCATGAAGTGCTTTGAAAGGTTGGTCATGGCACACATTAACTCCAGCCTCCCAGACAACTTCGACCCACTGCAATTCGCCTACTGTTGAAACAGGTCCATGGCGGAACATCAAGACAGCAAAGACACCTATGGTAGACTATTGTTTATTGACTACAGCTCTGCCTTCAATACCATAATTCCAAATAAACTCATCTCCAAACTCCTAGACCTGGGACTCAACACCTCCCTTTGCAACTGGATCCTTGACTTCCTGATCAACAGACTGCTATCAGTAAGGATAGGCAGAAACACCCCCACCATGATTGTTCTCAACACTGGTGTCCCACAAGGCTGCATCCTCAGCCCCCTACTTTACTCCCTATACATTCATGACGGTATGGCCAAATTCTGCTCGAACTCCATCTCCAAGTTTGCAAATGACACCACTGTACTGGGCTGAATCTCAAATAATGACGAGTCAGAGTACAGGGAAGAGATAGAGAGCCGAGTGGCATGCTGTCATAGAACATAGAACACAGAACAGTATAGCACAGGAACAGGCCCTTCAGCCCATGATGTTGTGTTGAACTAATTAAGTTAGTCATCAAATAACCAACTAAACTAATCCCTTCTGCCTACACAATGTCCATATCCCTCCATTTCCTGCACATTCATGTGCTTGCTAAGAGCCTCTTGAACACCAATAAAAAGAAGCTAGGGTCAAGCAGAGTGGCCATTTTGAAGCGGCCATTGTGAAAGTGGGCCAATGTCAGAGTGGGGAGCTGAGGCTTTGGCTCAAGAGGCTTCGGTGTGAAGAGGCGGAGGAAGTGAGTGAGGGCTAAGGTGAGGTTCTGGTAAATTCTCTTTCTTTCATTATTGTTGCACAGTTAGAGCAGTGGGAATGGCAGTCAAGGCAGTAGTATGCTCCTCTTGCAGAATGTGGGAAGTCAGGGAGTCCTCCAGTGCCCCTGATGACTACACCTGCAAGAAGTGCCTCCAGCTGCAGCTCCTTACAGACCAAGTCAGGGAACTGGAGCATTCGGGAGGTGAGGGGTTGATAGACAGGAGTTACAGGGAGGCAGTCACATCAAGGTTGCAGGATGTAGGTAGATGGGTGACCGTCAGGAGAGGGAAAGGTGATAGGCAGTCAGTGCAGAGTATCCCTGTGGCTGATCACCTCAATAACAAGTATACTGCTTTGGATACCATTGGGGAGGACAACCTACCGGGGAAAGCCAGGTCTCTGGCACTGAGTCTGGCTCTGTGGCTCAGAAGGGAAGGGGGGAAAAGAGAAGTGCAGTAGTGATGGGGGATTCATTGGTTAGGGGAACAGACAGGAGATTCTGTGGAAGGGAACGAGGTACCCGGATGATATGTTTCCTCCCAGGTGCCAGGGTCAGAGGCATCTCAGATCGAGTCCACAGCATTCTTAAGGGCGAGGGGGAGCAGCCAGAGGTTGTCGTCCACATCGGTACCAATGACATAGGCAGGAAGGGTGACGAGGACATGCAAAGCAAGTTCAGGGAGTTAGGTGCTAAGTTAAAAGACAGGACCTCCATAGTGGGGATCTCAGGATTGCTGCCCATGCCATGTGCTAGTGAGGCAAGAAATAGGAAGATAGTGCAGTTTAACACACGGCTAAGCGGGTGGTGCAGGAGGGAGGGCTTCAGATTTTTAGATCATTGGGCTCTCTTCCAGGGCAGGTGGGATCTGTACAAACAGGACGGTTTGCACCTGAACTGGAGGGGGACCAATATCCTCCTGCTCAGGAGGGTTTAAACTGGAGTTGCAGTGGGGTGGGAACCAGAGTGGCAGGACAGCAAGTTGAGAGGCTGTGGGGAAAGTAGATGTTAAGCCGACAAGCATAGACATAAATCGACTGGTTGATGAACATGGTGGGATTAATGTTCTGAAATGTGTCCATTTCAATCCAGGGGGTACTGTAGGTTAGGCAGAGCATGGATCAGCTTGTGGAATTATGATGTTGTAGCCATTAGTGAGACTTGGTTACAAGAGGAGCAGGACTGGCAGCTCAATATACTGACAGCTCAATATCGAAGAATAAGGCGGGAAATTATAGGCCAGTGAGCCTGTCATCAGTCATGGGTAAATTATTGGAAGGTATTCTGAGGGACAGGATATATAAGTATTTGGATAGACAGGGCCTGATTAGGGATAGTCAACATGGCCTTGTTCATGGTATATCACTTCTAATCAATCTTATAGAGTTTTTTGAGGATGCTACCAAGAAGGTTGATGAAGGAAAGGTGGTGAACAATTGCCAACATGGACATCAGCAAGGCCTTTGACAAAGTCTGACATGGGAGGCTGGTCCAGAAACATAGAAACATAGAAAAACTACAGCACAATTCAGGCCCTTCGGCCCACAAAGCTGTGCCAAACATGTCCCTACCCAAGAAATTACTAGGCTTACCCATAGCCCTCTATTTTACTCAGCTCCATATACCGATCTAACAGTCTCTTGAAAGACCCTATCGTATCAGCCTCCACCATCATTTCCGGCAGCCCAGTCCACGCACTCACCACTCTCTGAGTAAAAAACTTACCCCTGACATCTCCTCTATACCTACTCCCCAGCACCTTAAACCTATGGACTCTTGTGGCCACCATTTCAGCCCTGGGGACAAGCATCTGACTATCTACCCTATCAATACCTCTCATCATCTTATACACCTCTGTCGGGTCCCCCCTCATCCTCCGTCTCTCCGAGGAGAAAAAGCCGAGTTCCCTTAATCTGCTTTCATAAGGCATGCTCCGCATTCCAGGCAGCATCCTTGTAAATCTCCTCTGCACCCTCTCTATGGCTTCCACATCTTTCCTGTAGTGAGGCAACCAGAACTGAGCACAATACTCCAATGGGGTCTGACCAGGGACCTATATAGCTGCAACAATACCTCACGACTCCTAAATTCAATTCCACGATTGATGAAGGACAATACACCATATGCCTTCTTAACCACAGAGTCAACCTGTGCAGCCGCTTTGAACGTCCTATGGACTCGGACCCCAAGATCCCTCTGATACTCCACACTGCCAAGAGTCCTACCATTAATACTATATTCCGCCAACATATTTGACCTACCAAGATGAACCACTTCACACTTACCTGGGTTGAACTGCATCTGCCACTTCTCAGCCCAACTTTGCATCCTATCCATGTCCCTCTGTAAACTCAAACAGCCCTCCAAAATATCCACAACACCCCCAACCTTCGTGTCATCCGCAAACTTACTAACCCATCCCTCCACTTCCTCATCCAGGTCATTTATAAAAATCACAAAGAGTAAGAGTCCCAGTACAGATCCCTGAGGTACACCACTGGTCACTGACCTCCACTCAGAATACGACCCTTCAACAACCACTTTTTGCTTTCTGTGGGCCAGCCAGTTCTGGATCCACACTGCAATGTCCCCTTGGATCCCATGTCTCCTCATCTTCTCCATAAGCCTCGCACGGGGTACCTTATCAAACGACTTGCTGAAATCCATATACACTACATCTACTGCTCTCCCTTCATCGATGTGCTTAGTCACATCCTCTAAAAATTCAATCAGGCTCGTAAGGCAGGACCTGCTCTTGACAAAGCCATGCTGACGATTCCTAATCATATTATACCTCTCCAAATGTTCATAAGTCCTGCCTCTCAGGATCTTCTCCATCAGCTTACCAACCACTGAGGTAAGACTCACCATTCAATACTTCCCTGGGCTATCCCTACTCCCCTTCTTGAATAAGGGAACAACATCCGCAACCCTCCAATCTTCTGGAACCTCTCCCGTCTCCATCGATGACACAAAGATCATCGTCAGAGGCTCCACAATCTCTTCCCTCGCCTCCAACAGCAAGCTGGGGTACATCTCATCCGGTCCCGGCGACTTATCTG
The DNA here is from genome assembly GCF_009764475.1 of Pristis pectinata. Taxonomy (NCBI): domain Eukaryota; kingdom Metazoa; phylum Chordata; class Chondrichthyes; order Rhinopristiformes; family Pristidae; genus Pristis; species Pristis pectinata. The sequence continues at coordinate 68,162,222 of NC_067407.1, forward strand.
AGTTGATGCATTCCAAAAGCTTCAGCACCACCTCTTTTCTAATATCTACATGCTCAAGCTTTTCAGGCCGCTGCAAGTCCCCACCACAATCCCCCACATCTTTTCCCGTGGTGAATACTGACGTAAAGTATTCATTAAGTACCTCCGCTATTTCTTCTGGATCCATACACACTTTCCCACTGCTGCACTTGATAGGCCCTATCCTTTCGCATCTCATCCTTTTACTCTTCACAAACTTGTAGAACGCCTTGGGGTTTTCCTTAATCCTGCCCGCCAAGGCCTTCTCATGTCCCCTTCTGGCTCTCCTAATCTCTTTCTTTAAGTTCCTTCCTTTTAGCCTTGTACTCCTCCAGATCTCTAACATTACCTAGCTCTCTGTACCTTTTGTATGCTTTTCTTTTCCTTTTGACTAGATTTATTATAGCCCTCGTACACCACGGTTCCTGTATCCTATTATGACTCCCCTGTCTCGTCGGAACATGTCTATGCAGAGCTCCACACAAATACCCTCTGAATATTTGCCACATATCTTCCGTACTTTTCCCAGAGAACATCTGTTCCCAATTTAATCTTCCAATTTAAACCATAGAACCATACAGCACAAAACAGGCCCTTCGGCCCACCGTGTCGTGCCGTCCATCAGACCACTCTCACACTACCTAACCCCTTCCTCCCGCATATCCTTCTATCTCACGTTCCTCCATATGCCTATCCAACAAGCTCTTGAACCTGTTCAATGTATCTGCCTCCACCACCACCCCAGGCAGTGCATTCCATGCACCAACCACTCTTTGGGTGAAAAACCTCCCTCTGACATCTCCCCTGAACCTCCCACCCATAACCTTAAAGCCATGACCTCTCGTCTTGAGCATTGGTGCCCTGGGAAGGAGGCACTGACGGTCTACTCTATCTATTCCTCTCAATATTTTATATACCTCTATCATGTCTCCTCTCATCCTCCTCCTTTCCAGTGAATAAACCCCTAGCACCTTAAGCCTCTCCTCATATTCAATACCCTCCAATCCAGGCAGCATCCTGGTAAATCTCCTCTGCACCCTCTCCAACGCCTCCACATCCTTCCTATAATGAGGCGACCAGAACTGAACACAGTACTCTAAATGTGGCCTAACTAGAGTTTTGTAAAGCTGCATCATAACCTCGCGGCTCTTAAACTCAATCCCGCGACTTATGAAAGCCAACATCCCATTGGCCTTCTTAACTGCTCTTTCCACCTGTGAGGCAACTTTCAATGAACTGTGAATATGAACCCCCAGATCCCTCTGCTCCTCCACACTGCCAAGTACCTTGCCGTTTACCCTGTACTCTGCCCTGGAGTTTGTCCTTCCAAAGTGTACCACCTCACACTTCTCTGGATTGAACTCCATCTGCCACTTGTCAGCCCAGCTCTGCATCCTATCAATATCCCTCTGTAAGCTCCGACAGCCCTCCACACTATCCACAACACCGCCTATCTTAGTGTCGTCCGCAAACTTACTAACCCAGCCCTCCACCCCCTCATCTAAGTCATCTATAAATATCACAAAAAGTAGAGGTCCCAGAACCGATCCCTGCGGGACACCACTAGTCACTGCCTTCCAATCCGAGGGCACTCCTTCCACCACAACCCTCTGCTTTCTACATGCAAGCCAATTCCTAATCCACACAGCCAAGCTTCCTTGGATCCCTTGGCCTCTGACCTTCTGAAGAAGCCTACCATGAGGAACCTTATCAAATGCCTTACTAAAATCCATATAAACCACATCCACCGCACTACCCTCATCAATCTTCCTGGTCACCTCCTCAAAGAACTCTATCGGGCTTGTGAGGCAAGATCTTCCCTTCACAAAGCCATGCTGGCTGTCCCTAATCAGTCCATGATTCTCTAGGTGTTCATAAATCCTATCCCTTAGAATCCTTTCTAACAGCTTACCCACCACAGACATGAGACTCACCGGTCTATAATTCCCTGGCCTATCCCTATTACCTTTTTTAAACAAGGGGACCACATTCGCAATCCTCCAATCCTCCGGCAACACCCCCGTAGACAACGAGGACTCAAAGATCCTTACCAGCGGTTCAGCAATCTCCTCCCTAGCCTCTCGAAGCAGCCTGGGGAAAATCCCGTCAGGCCCCGGAGATTTATCTGTCTTAATATTATTTAACAACTTCAACACATCCTCTCTCTTGATATCAACAACCTCAAGAACATTACCCCTACCAGCACTCCCTTCCGCATCATCAAGACCCCTCTCCCTGGTGAATACTGAAGAGAAGTACTCATTGAGAACTTCTCCCACTTCCGCCGCCTTCAGGCAAATTCTCCCACCTTTGTCCTTAATTGGACCTACCTTCACCCTAGTCATCCTCCTACCCTTCACGTACTTGAAAAAGGCCTTGGGATTTTCCTTAACCCTACTAGCCAATGCCTTTTCATGTCCCCTTCTAGCTCTCCTCAGCCCTTTCTTAAGTTCCTTCCTCGCTACCCTATATTCCTCACTGGCCCTGTCTGAACCTTGCTGCTTATACCTCACGTATGTTACCTTCTTCTCCCTAACAAGTCGTTCCACCTCTCTCGTCACCCACGGTTCCTTCACCCTGCCATTCCTTCTCCTTCACCGGGACATATTTATCCCTAACATCCTGCATAAGATCCTTGAATATCGACCACATCCCCATGGTACATTTTCCTTCAAAAAGGACATCCCAATTTACACTCCCAAGTTCTCTCCTTATAGCCTCGTAGTTAGCCCTTCCCCAATTGAAAAACCTCTGCACCTGTCCCTGTCCATGACAATTTTAAAGGTTATGGAGCAATGGTCACTGTCCCCCAAATGCTCACCCACCAATAGATCCTTCACCTGTCCCGGTTCATTTCCTAAAACTAGATCTAACATGGCATTCCCTCTCATCGGCCTGTCAACATACTGCATCAGGAATCCCTCCTGGACACATTTAACAAATTCTGTCCCATCTAAACCTTTGGCACTAAGCAGGTTCCAGTCTATATTTCGGAAGTTGAAGTCTCCCATTATAACAACCGTGTTATTTCTGCTTCTCTCCAAACACTGCCTGCCAACCTGCTCCTCTATATCTCTACTGCTACCGGGGGGCCTATAGAATACTCCTAGTAGAGTAACTGCTCCTTTCTTGTTCCTTAACTCCACCCATACGGACTCTAGAGATGATCCTTCTACAACATGCATCTTTTCCACAGCCGTAACAGTGTCCCTGACCAGTATCGCCACCCCTCCACCTCATCTCCCCCCTTCCCTATCCCTCTTAAAACACCGAAAACCAGCCTGAGAGCCTCATAATTCCCTTTACTCCAAGTAAACACCTTTCTAGTCTGTCTGTTCCTATCCCTCTCCAGTGCTAATGTAAAGGAGATATAATTATGATCACTATCACCAAAATGTTCACCCACTGAGAGATCTGACACCTGACCAGGTTCATTTCCCAATATCAAATCACGCACAGCCTCTCCTCTTGCAGGTCTATCTACATACTGTGTCAAGAACCCTTCCTGAACACACCTAACGAACTCCACCCCATCTAAACCCCTCACTGTCTGGAGATGCCAATCAATGTTTGGGAAATTAAAATCCCCCATCACAACAACTCTGTTATTCTCACATCTTTCTAGGATCTGCTTCCCTATCTGCTCCTCAATAATCCTGTCACTATTGAGCAGCCTATAAAAAACACCCAGCACAGTTATCAACCCCTTCCTGTTCCTAACCTCCACTCACAGAGATTCTGTAGACAATCCCTCCACGACATCCACCTTTTCCGCAGCCGTGACACTATCTCTGATCAACAGTGCCACTCCCCCACCGTTCTTGCCTCCCTCCCTGTCCTTCCTGAAACATCTAAAACCCGGCACTTGAATCAACTATTCCAGCCCCAGAGCCATCCAAGTCTCCGTAATGGCCACCACGTCATAGCTCCAAGTATCAATCCAAGCCTCTAAGCTCATCCGCCTTGTTCACAACACTCCTTGTGTTAAAATAGACACATCTCAAGCCTGTCTGAACACTTCCCTTCTCTATCACCTGCCTATGGTACTTACTCCTAGCCTCCTCTATTTGAGAGCCAAACACTCTTCCCCAGTCTCTCCAGTACAGATCCCACCCCCCAACAATTCAAGTTTAAACTCTCCCCAGTAGCCTTAGCAAACCTCCCCACCAGTATGTTGGTCCCCCTGGGCTTCAAGTGCAACCCGTCCTCTTTGAACAGGTCATACCTGCCTCAAAAGAGGCCCTAATGATCCAGAAAACTGAATCCCTGCTCCTTACTCCAATCCCTCAGCCACGCATTTAACCTCCTCCTCATTCTGTTCCTATACCCACTGTCGCTTAGCGCAGGCAGTAATCCAGAAATTAATACCTTTGAGGTCCTGCTTCTCAACTTCCTTCCTAATTCTCTATAGTCTCTTTTCAGGACCTCATTCCTTTCCATACCTATATCGTTGGTACCAATATGTACCACGACCTCTGGCTGTTCTCCCTCCCCCTTCAGGATATCTTGGACGTGATCAGAAACATCCCAGACCCTGGCACCTGGGAGGCAAACTACCTTCCGAGTTTCTTTCCCGCGTCCACAGAATCGCTTGTCTGCCCACCTAACTATAGAGTCCACTATCACTAGTGCCCTCCTCTCTCCTACCCTACCCATCTGAGCCACAGAGCTGAGCTCTGTGCCAGAGACACTGCCACTGTTGCTTCCCCCAGGTAGGCTGTCTCCCCCAACAGTACTCAAGCAGGAGTACTTATTGTCAAGGGGTACAGCCACAGGGGTACTCTCTAGTACCTGACTCTTCCCCTTTCCCTTCCCCCTCCTGACTGTGAACCAATTGCCTGATTCCCATGGTCCCGGCGTGACCACCTGCCTATAACTCCTCTCTATCACCTCCTCATTCTCCCTGACCAGACGAAAGTCATCGAGCTGCATCTCCAGTTCCCTAACACGGTCCCTCAGGAGCTGCAGCTCGACACACTGGGTGCAGATGTAGCCCTCCTGAAGGCAGGGAGACTCCGGGAACTCCCACATCTGACACTGAGTACAGGAAACCGCACTCATACTCCTTCCTTAACTCAAGTCACCTACCTTTCCTCGCCCCTTTACGCCTTAGCCCCTTGAGCCAAAGCCCAGAACAGTCTGCTACCTCTCACTCCACTGCCTGCTCCGACGCTGCCCACTGGATATGGGGTTGGCTTTTTAAACTGCCCGCGTTGTGCCTGCGCAATCCAGCCCCCACTCTACCACTTAAACTTTGACAACCCTTATAAAAGTACCTTATAAAAACACTAACCCTAATAAGTTACAACCCTATTAAAAACTAAGCCTTTTTCTTAAAACCCTAACAAAAAAGATAAAAAAAGAAAAACTTATCTGCTCCAAAGTCCTCCGAAGCAAAGCCCATGAAGCCTGAAGAAGATTAAGTTGTTTGGCATTCAGTATGAAGTAGCCAATTGGATTCAACATTGGGTTAGCGGGAGAAGCCAGGGAGTGCTAGTAGATGGTTTTCTCTATGACTGGAGGCCTGTGACTAGTGGGATGATCAAAGCTTGCAGTGTGGTCTTGACCAACTCGGTAAATGGTCTGAAAAATGGCAGATGGAATTTAATGCAGACAAGTGTGAGGTGATGCACTTTGGGAGGACAAACCAGGGTAAAACAGTGAATGGTAGAGCTCTGAGGTGTACAGTGGAACAAAGGGACCTGGGAATACAGATCCGTAATTTCTTGAAAGTGGTATCACAGGTAGATAGGGTTGGAAAGACAGCTTTTGGAACATTGGCCTTCATAAATCAAGGCATTGAGTACAGGAATTGGGATGTTATGTTGAAGTTATACAAGATGTTGGTGAGGCCGAATTTAGAGTATCATGTGCAGTTCTGTTCACCTGCATACAGGAAAAATATCAATAAGCTTGAAAGAGTGCAGAGAAAATTTACACAGATGTTGCCAGGACTTGAGGACCTGAGTTATAGGGAAAGGTTGAATAGGTTAGGGCTTTATTCCCTGAAGCGCAGAAGAATGAGGGGAGATCTTATAGAGGTATACAAAATTATGAGGGGTATAGATTGGGTGAATACATGCAGGCTTTTTCCTCCTCAGGTTGAGTGAGACTAAAACCTGAGGTCATAGGTTTAGGGTGAAAGGTGAAATATTAATGGGAATCTAAGGAGAAACTCCTTCACTCAGAGGGTGGTGCGAGTGTGGAACGAGCTGCCAGCAGAAGTGATAGATGTGGGTTCAATTGTAACATTTAAGAGAAGTTCGGATCGGTAAATGATGGGAGTGGTTTGGAGGGATCTGGTCCAGGTGCAAGTAGATGGGACAAGGCAGAAGATCAGGTCGGCATGGACTAGATGGGCTGAAAGACCTGTTTCTGTGCTGTAGTATTCCATGATGCTATGACTCTATGATCTCTGTTGTATTTGCCCCCACCACCACCCCTACAGCACATTCTAGGCACCCACCACTCTCTTGCCTTGTACATCTCCTTTGAATTTACCCCCTCTCACCTTAAATGCATGCCACTGGCTGTCTACTCTCCCTGTGCCTCTAATAATCTTATAAATCTTTATCAGATCTCCCCTCAGCCTCCGCCACTCCAGAGAAAATGACCCAAGTTTGTCCAGCCTTTCCTTTTAGCACCTGGCAACATCCTGGTGGACCTCTTCTGCACCTTCTCCAAAGCCTCCACATCCTTCCTGTAGTGGGACAACCAGAATTGAATACAATACTCTGGATGTGGTTTAACCAGAGTTTTATAAAGCTGCAACATAACTTCCTGATTCTTAACCTCAGTTCCTCAACTAACAAAGGCAAGCATGCATTACGCCTCATTTACCGCCCCATCAAGCTGTGTAGCTAATTTCAGGGAGCTATGAACTTGAACCCCAAGATCCCTCTGCACATCAACAATGTTAAGGGTCTTGCCATTAGCAGTGTACTGTCTCTTTACATTTGATCTCCCAAAGCGCAATGGTTCATATTTGGCCTGGTTAAATTCTATCTATTTCTCCGCCCATATCTGCAACTGATCTATATCCCACTGTATCCTTTGTCAGGCTTCTACACGATCCACAACACCACCAATCCATGTATCGTCTGCAAACTTACAAACCCACCATCTACATTTTCATCCAAGTCATTTATATACATCACAAACAGCAGAGGTCCCAGTATGGATCCCTGCCGAGTGCCACTAGTCACGGACCTCCAGCTAGAATAAGTCCCATCGACCACTACACTCTGTCTTCTATGGGCAAGCCAATTCTGAATCCAAACGTCCAATTCACCTTGGATCTGATGCATCTTAATCTTCTGGATGACTCTCCCATGAGGGACCTTGCCAAACACCTTACTAAAATCCATGTGGACAACATCCACAGCTCTACCTTCATCAATCACCTTCGTCATCTCCTTGAAAAACTCAATCAAGTTCGTAAGACACGACTTGCCCTGCATAAAGACATGCTGACTGTCCCTAATTGGGCCATGGTTTTCCAAATGGTCATAAATCCTATCCCTAAGAATCCTCTCCAGTAACTTCCCTACCACTGACGTGAGACTCAGCGGTCTATAGTTACCAGGATTGTCCCTACTTACCTTCTTGAATAATGGAACAACATTCACTCCTCACCAGTCCTCCGGGACCTCACCTGTGACTAGAGATGACATGAAGATATTGGTCAAGACCCCAGCAATCTCATCTCTAGCCTCTCTCAATAACCTGAGGTATATCCCACCAAGCACTGGGGACTTATCCACCTTAATGTTCTTTAAGAGACCCAACACTACCTCGTTCTTTATCATGAAATGTTCTAGCATGTTAGCATGCTCAGCACTGATCTCTCTATCCTCCACGTCCTTCTCCTTGGTAAATACTGATGCAGAGTACTCGTTTAGGACCTGACTCACATCCTCCAAGCATGTGTTCTCTCCTTTATCCTAGAGTGGTCCTACCTTCTCCCTAGTTATCCTCTTGCCCCTGATGTGTATATAGAATGCCTTGGGATTCTCTTTAATCCTACTTGCCACAGACTTTCCATGGCCCTTCCTGGCTCTCCTAATTCTCTTCTTGAGTTCTTTTCTGGCTTCTTTATAATCCTCAAGGGCTCTGTTTGATTTTAGCTTCCTAAACCTTACATATGGAGACACAAGTTTGCTCCATAAGGAGACACTTGGCTGTTCCGGCGCTCTGTCCACTGGAACAGCCAGGATCTCCCAGTGGTCAGCCATTTTAATTCCACTTCCCATTCCCACACTAAAATGTCTGTCCATGTCCTTCTCTACAGCCAAGTTGAGGCTAAATGCAGATTAGAGGAACAACACCTCATATTCCGTCTTGGTGGTCTCAAACCTGACAGCATCAACATTGATTTCTCTAATTTCTGGTAACCATTCCCCGCATTTTTCCCCCACCCACCTTTGGTTTTTGCTTATCCCTCTGGCCCCTTTACCCCTCCTCTTACCCCACCCCCGCCCTCACGACCTGCCCTTCACCCACACCTTCCTCCAGTTCCCCACCTCCCCTTTACTCCATGGTCTACTGTCCTCTTCTATCAGATTACATCTTGTTCAGCCCTTTGCCTCTTCTACCCTACTTACCTTCCCCCCCCTCACCTGGATTCACCTATCACCTGCCAGCTTGTGCTCCTCCCCCTCCCCCCTTTTATTCTGGCTTCTGCCTTCTTTCTTTCCAGTCCTGATGAAGGGTCTCGGCCCGAAGCGTTGATTGTTCATTTCCCTCCATAGATGCTGCCTGTCCTGCTGAGTTCCTCCAGCATTTTGTTTGTGTTAAACCTTACATACCCTTCTTTTTTCTTTTGGTCTAAATTCATCACCTCTCTCGTCATCCAAGGTTCCCTGCCATCCTTGTCCTTCCTTCTTACTGGAACATACCTGTCCTGTACTCTGTGCAGCTGGTCTTTAAACACCCTCCACATGTCAGATGTGAACTTGTCCAAAAACACCTGTTCCCAATTAACCCTCCCTCGTTCCTGACCAATAGTCTCATAATTTGCCCTGCTCCAATTTAATACTGTCCCGCAAAGGTCCATACTTATCCTTATATATAGCTATCTTAAAATTTAAGGAATTGTGGTCAATGTTCCCTAACTGTTCTCTGACTTAAAGGTCAGTCACCTGGCTAGGCTGATTACCAACACCGGGTCCAGTATAACCCTTCCTCTTGTTGGACTATCTACATATTGACATAAGAAACCCTCCTGGATACACCTGATAAATTCTGCCCCATCTAAACCTCTTGCACTAATGAAGTCCCAGTCTTTTTTGGGGAAGTTGAAGTCACCCACGATAACAACCCTGTTGTTTTTACACCTTTCCTTTATCTGCCTGCATATTGGTTCCTCAATGTCCCAGCGGTTATTGGGGGGGGCCTGTAGTATAATCCCATCAGAGTGATTGCACCTTTCTTGTTTTTGAGTTCTATCCATATAGACTCAGTGGATGAGTCACAAGAGGTTCTGCAGATGCTGGAATCAGGAGCAACACACACACACAAAATGCTGGAGGAACTCAGCAGGTCAGGCAGTGTCTATGGAGGGAAAGACAGTTAACGTTTCATGTTGAGACCCTTCATCAGGACTTCATGAGTCCTGATGAAGGGTCTCGACCCGAAACGTCGACTGTCTATTTCCCTTGTCAGTGGATGAGCCCTCCATTATGTCCCCTCTGAGTGCAGCTGTGATATTGTCCCTGATTAATAGCACAACCCCACCCTCTTTTACCTCCTTTTCTATCTTTTCTAAAACATCAAAACCCTGGAACATTAAGCATCCAGTTCTGTGCCTCTCTCACCAAGTCTCTGTTATGGTCACAGCATCATAGTTCCATGTACTGATCCATGCTCTGTTCACCACCCTTACCCATAATACTCCTAGCATCAATACACACACACTTCAAACCATCCGTCCCATTGTGTCCTTTACATTGCTCCTGCCTGTTCTTACTGGTCACAACATCTACCTTCTTCTCAATCCCTCCACTTTCTGACCTGATGCTCTGGTTCCCACCCCTGCCAAACTAGTTTAAACCCTCTTGTGAAGCACCAGTGAACCTCCCAGCCAGGATATTGGTTCCCCTCCAGTTAAGGTGCAACTCGTCCCTCTTGTACAGGTTGCCCCTGCCCCAGAAGAGGTTCCAATGATCCAAGAGGTTCCAACGATCCAAACCAGCTCCCTCCATCAGTTCCTCAGCCACACATTCATCTGTTCTATCTTTCTATTCCTGCCCTAACTAGCACATGGCACCAGGAATAATCCAGAGATGTCATGACAACAACCTGTCCCTCAATGTTAGCTAAACAAAAGAGCTGGTCATTGACTACAGGAAGGGGTGGTGCATGTGCTCCTGGTTACATCAATGGCACTGAGGTAGTGAGAGTTGAGAGCTTCAAGTCCCTAGGTGTAAACATTACCAATAGCTTATCCTGGTCCAACCACATTGACTCCATGGCCAAGAAAGCTCACCAGCACCTCTACTTCCGCAGGAGGCTAAGGAAATCCAGCATGTCCCCATTGACCCTCACCAGTTTTTATAGATGCACCATAGAAAGTATCCTATCCAGATGCATCACAGCTTGGTATGGTAACTGCTCTGCCCGAGACCGCAAGAAACTGCAGAGAGTTGTGGACACAGCTCAGCACATCACAAAAGCCAGCCTCCCCTCCATGGACTCTGTCTACACTTCTCCCTGCCTTGGTAAAGCAGCCAGCAAAATCAAATCAAAGACCCCACCCACCCCAGACATTCTCTCTTCATCCTCCTTCCTAGGACAGAAGATACAAAAGCCTGAAAGCATGTACCGCCAGGCTCAAGGACAGCTTCTATCCCACTGTTATAAGACTATTGAGCGGGCCTCTTGTACAATAAGATGGACTCTTGACTTCACAATCTACCTCGTCAGGCCCTTGCACCTTATTGTCTACCCGCACAACTATATTTAACTATAACACTTTATTCTGCATTCTGTTATTGATTTCCTTTGTACTACCTCAATGCACTGTTGTAATGAAAGGATATGTATGGGTGGCATGCAAAACAATGTTTCTAACTGTATCTTGGTACATGTGACAATAATAAACCAATTACCTTGAAGTGAATCATATTTGAGAATCAAAATTTCATCAGAAACCAGTGCATCAGTTAACCTCCTCTCATTGCACTTGCTGTGTACTGTCCCCCATGAAGTTACTGCCCTGATAGCACAGGGACAACACAACACTTGTGACTCATGTTGATGGTTACAAAAATATCTGTCTGAACCCTGGAATCCACAATGACATCTAAACGCCAACCTTTGGAAATATGGGCAGCGAAATGGCAGATGGTGTTTAATCTGGACAAGTGTGAGGTGATGAACTTTGAGAGGTCATACGTAAAGGGAAAGTGTACAGTTAATGGCAGGACCCTTAACAGCATTAATGTATCAGGGGATCCTGAGATCCAAGTCTATAGCTCCCTGAAAGTGGCAACACAAGTAGATAGAGTGGTAAAGGTGGCTTACGGCATACTTGCTTTCATCAGTCGGAGTGTTGAGTATAAAAATTGGGGAAGCTTTAGTTGGGTCATATTTGGAGTATTGTGTGCAGTTCTGGTCACCACATTACAGGAAGAATGTGGAGGCTTTGGGGAACATGCAGAAGAGGTTCATCACGATGCTGCCTGGATTGGAGTACATGAGCTATAAGGAGAAGTTGGACAAACTTGGATTGTTTTTTCTGGATTGTCAGAGGCTGAGGGGAGACCTGATAGAAGTTTATTGAGTTATGAGAGGCATAGATATGGTAGATAGCCAGAATATTTTTCCCAGGGTAGAAATGTCAAATACTAGAGGGTATAGGTTTAAGGTGAGAGGGAGAAAGTATAAAGGTTTACGAGGTAGATATTTTACACAGAGAGTGGCAGGTGCTTAGAACGGGCTGCCAGGGGAGGCGGTAGAAGCAGATAAGAGGCATTTAGACAGACACATGAACAAGCAAGGGATGGAGGGATATGGACCATGTGCTGGTAGATGTGCAGTTTAAATTGGTATTGTAGTTGGCATAAACATTGTGCACCGAAGGACCTTTTCCTGTGCTGTACTGTTCTATTGTTCTTTCACTGCTTCCCTCCTGTGGAGTCCTTTTCCTGTGATACCCCATTCTGGGCTACTTTCCTTCGCGGTATCATCACACTGAGCACCCCATATTGGTGAGAGCGGGTTTCAGAGCAACACACTCTGTAGACTCCTCTATTTCCTGCTCTTTTCCTTTCAGCTTCCCTTCCACTGAACTCTGTGGCCGTGGAGAGCTCATGTCCTGGAAGCTTTCATCTTCAACCCTGAACATCGGCTGGGGCCACATTTGACTCCAAATTTCCCTGCCATTGTAGCCCACCCCATCATTGGAGCGGCCCATCCCCTGACAGACTGATCCCTCCTTCCCCCTGCCAGACCAACTCCTCCCACTCTCAGTGGCTCTTCCCTCAGTTGCTCTGAATCCTCCCCTCCCCCTTATTATGCAGCGCCCTCCCATCCTGTTGGTCTGGCTCCTCCCCTCAGATCCCAAACCTGAATCTCTGCCTCAGTGGGAGGGGCAGATTTCACTGCCCAACCTGACCCAAGCCACTGAACTCAGCTTCAACCTGAGAAGCAGCAGAGCACCTGTGAAAGATGTGGCATGAGGAGGAGAGGAGGGAGTCATGTAGAGGGGAGACGGTGGAGAGAGAACTGAGGAAGGGGGAGATGAAGGGAGGGTGAGTAGAGGAGTGGCTGTAAGAGAGCAGCCTGGCATCTCTCTCTCCCCACTGCCCCCTTCTAACACTCCCCTTCTCTCTCTTTCTCTCTCTCTGTTCCCTCTCTCTCTCTCCCCCCTCTCCTTTCCTCCCTCTCACTCCTCTTCATCTCCTCACCTTTCCCTCTCTCTCCCCCTCCCCCTTACTCTCCCTCCCTCTATTTCTCTCTTTGTCTCTCCCTCTCTCTTCCTCTCACCTTCTTCTCTCTATCCCTCTCTCTCTCTTTCCCCCTCCCTTTCCCTTCCTCTCTCTCACCTTTCCTCTCTCTCTTTCTCTCCACCCCTCATTCTCTCAAACACAAAGTAGACCTATGTATCTGCTCTCCCTGTTTCTAATCCAAGAATAAGTAAAGATTTGTTTTATTTTCATCAAGTTGACCACGCCTTCCCAGCCAAATTAGTCAAGTTGACCAAAAGCTCAGCAGAAACGACACATTTTGAGACTGAGAGTGAGGAAGGGACTGAGAGAGCTGGGGTTCAGGAAAAAGTCCCAAAGCAAAACATGTGTAAGGGAGCGAACATGTGTGAAGCAGCCAGAAGTGGTGGTGGTGTGGGAGGGTTCCCCTGGGTGTCAGGAGGTGGAGGTGAGGCATGGGAAGGGATGAGAGGCTGGAGAGGATTTCAGGGGCAGGATAGGTCCAATCCCTGGCAGGATTGATGAATGCGGGTGAGGATTTTAAACTTGATCGCCTGAGAATTATTGTGTTGACAGGACCTGATGCAGAGATAGGCTGGCCTGCTACCAGTTTGTTGAAATGTCTGGTGTTGCTGTAAAAGTATAAAGTACCTACAGTTATTTCTAACCACGTGTTTCAATAAGTATTTAATCTTGGCTAATTTTGTACTTTACTGTGTATAGGTCCTGCTGCCCTTGTGATGAATTGGAATTGGTTTATTATTGTCACTTGTAGCGAGGTACAGTGTAAAACTTGTCTTGCATACCGTTCCTACAGATCAATTCATTACACAGTGCATTGAGGTAGTACAAGTTAAAACAATACAGAATGTAGAGTGAAGTGTCACAGCTACAGAGAAAGTGCAGTGCAGGTAGGCAATAAGGTGCATGGTCATAACGAGGTAGATTGTGGGGTCAAGAGTCCATTTTATCGTACTGGGGAACCGTTCAATAGTCTGATATGAGGGTCGAGATCTCTGACACATTCGTCAGGAGAGGAAGTGTCCAGCTTTGCTGGGTGAGCTTCTCACAGCATGTAACCTGAGCAGATACGTTTACCTCACCGTGCCCTGCTTGTGAGGTAGTGAGCAGCCCCAGTCATGTTGTAAAAAGATGCCCCAGATTCTCCAAGATAGCTCTTTCCTTACTGAAAACCCCAAAATTGGTAATTGGTTTATTATTGTCACATGTACCAAGGTACAGTGGAAAAACTTAGTTTTGCCCCTCATGATTTGATACACCTCTATAAGATCACCCGTCAGTCTCCTACACTCCACTGAATGAAGTCCTGGCCTGCCCATCCATACAGATCATTTCACAACATCAGTGCATCGAGGTAGTACAAGGGAAAAGCAACAGCAGATTGCAGAATAAAAGTGTTACACTTACAGAGAAAGTACAGTGCAGGTAGACAATAAGGTGCAAGGGCCATGATGAGGTAGATTGTGAGGTCGAGTCCATCTTATCGTACAAGACTTGGTGACAATTTAAACACTGGATTTTTTGCTTTGATGTTTGAAGACTTCTTTCCCCTGGTGACCTCCCAGTGTGACAGCAAGTGAAAGTGGCTGGATATCTCTTTAAATAGCACAGCTGCAGTGAGTCAAGTGATGTGAGAAGCTGCTTCTATTTGTGTGACCCACAATGTTTCTTAGTCAGACACATACGTAGTGCAATTTCACCAAGGGATGGTTCATATGAGAGATGCATCAGACATGACAGAATCCACATGCATAGTACACATGAAGCACAAGGTTCAAACCACAGACTGTAGTGCCGGGCACAGTTTGGTGCTGTACAGATCACACAAGTTTCCTGCGTGTAACACAGGTGCTCCACAGAGCGGTCACCCAGCCTTTGCATGGGTTCTCCATGTAGTGGAGACCACAGCATGAACAGCAGATGCAGTGCAATAGATTGGAAGAAGTGCAAGGGGAATGCTACCTCACCTGGAAGGGCTGTTCGGGTTGCTGGGTGGTGCAAAAGGGTCAAAATAAAAGCAAAGGTAATATTCCCTCTCCTGCAGTTGTGTTTGGAAGTGGCATGAGAAGGGGGTTCGTGAAAATGGAGGAGTGGTCCAGGGAGCTGTTAAGGGCCTGTTCCCTTCAGGAGGAGGAAAAGTCAGATGTGGTGGTGGAATTCCTCTAGAGCTGACAACAATTAGAGAAATGGAGGGCTATGTGAGAGGGAAGGGTTAGGTAGCTATAAGAGCAGGATAAAATGTTGGCACAACATCTTTGACCGAAGGGCCTGTACTGTGCTGTAATGTTCTATGTTCTATGTTCTCTGTTCTAATTACAGAGGATGATCTGTTGAATGTGGAGGCTGGTGGGTGAAAGCTGAGGACAAGGGGAACTCTTATCCTTGCTCTAGGAGAAGGGGCTGAGGGCAGAAGGGTGGGAAATGGAACCGGCACAGTTGAGATCCCTGACTACTATGGCAGAGTGGAAACCACAGTTAAGAAAAAAGGAAGACATCTTATACAGAAATTCTCATCATCAGAACATACAGTGGAGATGGAGGACCTGGGAGATTGGATTGTAGTGGTACAGGAGGCAGGGTGGAAGGAGATGTAGTCAAGTCAGCTGTGGGGAGACAGTGAGCTTGTAATGGATCTTGGTGACTAGCTTGTCCACTGAGAAGAAATGAGAATATCGAGGAAGGGGAGGGAGGAGTCAGATATGGACCATGTGGAAATGAGAGCTGGTGGAAATTGGCAGCAAAGGTGATGAACCTTTCAGTTTTGTACAAGAGCAGGACATAGTACTAATATCAGGATGAATGCAATGGATGGCTGAGGGTCTGTGGAGCCTGTATCTCAAGGATAGACTCCTCCTCTTCTGACAGGACATATTACAGCCCTCAGGACTCAACACTGATTTCAGTTATTTCGGATAACCAACCTTTCCAGTTTGTGACAAAAAATTTGCCAGATAGATGGAAGTTGATTCCACCTGTAACATTAACTCAGGTTCATTCTCTCCACAGGCGTTCTCTTTTATTTAAGATTTCCAACAATGCTTTACTTTCCTCTCTCCTCTACCTTCTTGCATATCCCTCCATTTACATCTCCTCCACACAGATCAGCAGTAATTAAGAAGCCTTCACCACCCTCCCTCAGCTGGCACCGACACAATCATTCAGTCTCTTTGGTCTCCACCCGATCACAGACATTCCCTTTGTTCTCCCACTCCGCTCCCTCCTCAGACATTTAAAATGTGTTTGATTTCTAACTTCTGTCAGAGCTGAAACATTTACATTTATCCTCTCCACACAGGCGCTGCCTGACCTGCTGAATATCTCCACTGTTGTTTTTATCCCAAAAGTTGTGTATGGGTCCTGAGCCTCAACGAGTATCAGTGTTACTGCAATAGTAACTGACTGAGTACCCTTGTGATTGTGGAACCCATACCCAGTGAGAGTCAGGGTCTGTAGAATCTGTGTACAAGTGTCTGTAACCCAGGGATTGTCAGTGTTGGTGGTGCCTGTATCCTTGGGAGTGTTGGTGTATCCCACAGTGGAACTGTACCCTAGTGAGAGTCAATCTGCTTTGGATGAATGTTGGTGCCTGTGGAACAGTCCCTGTGTGAGCATCAGTGTCCATGAATATGTACCCCAGTGCAAAGATCTGTGTGGAACTCTATCCCAGTAAGAGTCAGAGTGCATAGAAATGTGCGGTAGACAGAGTCAATGGAAGTCGAACTATATCCCAGAGAGAGTCACTGTCTGTCTCATTCGTGCCCAAGGTAGTGCTAACACCTTGGTTTGCTCAGTGTTTTGGAGCAGGGCTAAAATTTGGCAATAGTTATTTATCGGAAAGTTGGACATGTATCCTGAGTGGTGCCTGTTGTGGGAACACACCCAGATATCTGTCACTTACCCTCCTCACACACTTGATGGTTAACTTGATTTGAGCAGGTAACAGATCCAGAGCAAGTTCCACTCAAAGGGATGAGTCTGGCAATTTATTTATCAGAATATTATTCAGTCAGACATGAGCCAAAACATGCCTACAAAGGTTTTGAGCCTGTTGAATGCTTTGAAAAGAATGATCGGATCAGTGAAGCGTTATTTTCAGTTGAATGTGCTCATTGAATGTTTGTCAGCAGCAAACAGACTGAGGCAGGAACAGGCAGCAGGCTTCATAACCTTAAAGATCGCCTTTGTGTGAATGCTTCTGCCGATGTGTGTGAGAGAACCAGCTGGCGATGAAGTGAAGCTCCACACCAACCTGAGCCACTCAGTTACACAGTCCCAATATATAAAATGCAACAGACACTTACCTGAGTTGAACGTGCTTCATGTGTCAGCTTCGGAGCTCTGCAAAGTAAGCTTCCTTGAGGTGGTAGAGAGAGAGTGACAGAGAGAGAAAGAGTGAGTGAGGGACTTGCTCAGTCACTGGCAGAACGATACCAGAGGGGGCAGTGAACAATGGCTTCAGCACATCCACTCACATCTCACATGAAGCTCACTGCATCGATCCTCACACCCTCTCAATCACATGTGCACACACACACACACACACATGCATAGGGGCACATATACAAGTACATACATACATACTAACACAGTAAGACAAAGATAAACTCTCCCATGCACATATCCACACACCCACGCACACTCAAACACAGTCACACACATGTAACATACAAAACCCCACATAGACATGGGCACAAGCAGACATACAGATAATACAACAATATCTTGCATTTATATAGCGCTTTAACATAGTAAAATTTCCCTCTTCCCAAGGGGTGTGGGCAGACAAAGTTGGAAACGGGGAGATTTGAGGTTGAATTAAGGGAGGTGATCAAATGTTGGTCAGAGGTAGATTTGGAGGAACTGGAATTAGAGGCAGGTGGACAGAGTGGATTGGAAGGAGGGTGAAGGGTGGGAGTAATGACCTAAAACCAGAGGCTAGGCCTGGAACAGCTGGCTGCTGAAGGAAGGAGAAACTGGGCAGAGCAGAGGGTGTGAGGCTAGGAGAAGTTATGGACAGAGAGGCAAAGGTTATTCAGGGATTTGAAAGCAAAGTACTGATGGACAGTGATCAGGTCTCAGTCAAGAAACACCAAGCTAACGGGTGAACTGAGATTACTCTTGGGCAGCAGGATTATGAAAGGAAGCAGATGGAAGGAGGACAGGACTCTGTTAGATCCAGAAGTTATGGCCATAGCACCAGTAGTGTAACGGTTAGCACAATGCTTTACAGCGCCAGCGACCCGGGTTCAATTCCGGCTGCTGTCTGTAAGGAGTTTGTACGTTCTCTCCGTGTCTGTGTGTGTTTCCTCTGGGTGCTCTGTTTTCCTCCCACATTCCAAAGACATACGGGTTAGGAAGTTGTGGGCATGTTATGTTGGCGCCGGAAGCATGGCGACATTTGCGGGCTGTCCCCAGAACACTCTATGCAAAAAAGATGCATTTCACTGTGTGTTTCGATGTACGTGTGACTAATAAAGAAATCTTAAAAAAAGATGAGGCAGGACTGGGGTCTGGCCATATGGTGGAGGTTTTGTTGGTGCTATGATTTGTGGCCAGAATCTCATCTCAGGGTGAGTGGGGAGGGACTTTGGAAGGGCTGGATGTGGCCACTTGAAAGTGGGTGCTGTGTTTCTGAATGATGTCACTGAGAGACAGGGTGCAGAGGAGTAATTGGAGGGGCCCAAACATAGATCCTCGAGAGGTGGCAAGGGTGATATGAGAGGAGGAGCCACTGCTGGTGATGCTGTGGTCGTATTCAAACAGATGATGAGGCAGGTGAAATTCTCACAGTCGTATGACCAAAGGCAGCTACATGACATATTACCACAGAGAGTAGGTCAAGGACTTGAGAGAGAAAGAGTTGAGAGATCAGAGTGTTAGATGTGTGGATGGATGGATAAATAGAGAAGCAGTAGCAAGAGAGATGAATAATTCAAAGATAAAAGCTAGAAATATGTTGATGGTTGATAAGGAGGGCAGAGACCCAGGGATTGACAGATAGATTCTCAGACTGATGGATGATATAAAAGGCACAGACTAAGAGCAGCTGTAGGCCATCTAGTCCCATAATCCTGCTGCTAAATCTGATTGGATTACAGTTGATCTAGATTTAGCAAACCAGGTGGGAGATCAGAACTGAGAAGTTATACCTGTCCACATACTTCTTAAATGTATCGGAGGTACCTGCCTCAACCACTTCCTCTGGCAGCTGGTTCCATATAGCTACCACCCACTGTGTAAAAAAGTTGCCCCTCAGGTTCTTATTAAACTTTTCACTTCGAACATTAAAACTATGTCCTCTTGTTTTCGATTCCCCAACACTGGAAAACAGACCACTCACCCTCATGATTTTATATACCTCTATGAGATCATCCTCAGTCTCCTACGCTCCAAGGAATAAAGACCTACCCTGTCTAACGTCTCCCTATAACTCAGTCCCTCGAGTCCTGGCAACATCCTTGCAAATCTCTTTTGCACTCTTTCCAGTTTAATCACATCCTTCCTGTAACTGGGTGGTCAAAACTACAACATTCCAAGTGCAGCCTCACCAACATCTTGTACAATCGCAACCTCACCTCCCAACTTGTATATTCAATGCCCTGACTGATGAATACCAGCATGCCAAATGTCTTCTTCACTGTCCTAGCTACCTGTGACCCAGCTTCAAGGGAATTATACACCTGTATTCCAAGGTCCCTCTGTTCTACAACAGTACCCAGGGCTCTTCCATTCAATGTAAAAGTCCTACCTTGATTTGTCCTTCCAAAATGTAACACTTTGCACTTATCTGAACTAAATTCCATTTGCCATTCCTCAGCCCACCTACCTAGCCGATCAAGATCCCTCTGCAATTCTTGATTCTCCTCTTCACTGTCAACAACACCACCTATTTTAATGCCATCTGCAAACTTACTAACTATTCCTTGTATATCCTTATCCAAAATGTTAATATAGATAACAAATAATAATGGGCCCAGCACCGTGCCCTGGGGAATACCACTAGTCACAGACCTCTGGTCCGAGAAACATCCTTCCACCATCACCCTCTGTTTCCTACCATCCAGCCAATTTCGTGTCCAGTTTGCTAGCTCTCCTTGGATACCATGTGATCTAAAGCGTTATTGTTGTTTGGTGAACTGACCTCTACACAGGCCAAACGCCAGCTCTCCGAGACCTCCTCACACCTGCCTCTGGAACATCTTCCTGCATTGTAACTGTGGCTTCCCTTCTGCCCTAGTTCACAGAGCTCTCAACCACATCATCACTATTTCTTGCTCTCACTTTCTCTCCTCCCAGCTAGAACCAGCATTGGGTTCCCCTGGTCCTCACCACACCCCACCTGCCTCCACATCCAAACGGGTATCCTCCATAAGTTCTGGCACCTCCAGCGAGATTCCACCACCCCTCCCCTCCCCTGAAGGGATTGTTCCCTGTGTGACTCCCTGGTTTTCTCTTCCATCTCCTCCAACACCCACTCACTTTCTGATGCCACGGATGACACAGATACAGCATCTACCCTTTTCTCCATTCCCTTCCTACCATCCTGGCACTCCAGCAGTTTGTCCGGGTGAAGCAGCAAGTTAATTGTACATCTGGTGCACTGCACATGGTGCTCACAATGTGGCTCCCTTTACAGGAGAGAAACTAAATACAGATTGGGTAACCACTTTACAGAATTCAAGGGTGGCCCAGAGTTTCATTCATCTATCACTTTAATTCTCTGCTCCACTCCCTAAGCTCTCTGTCTCCTGCCCCCCTCCCTCTCCCAACACTGTTCCATCAAAGCTCTGTGCAAGTTCAAGAAACAGCACATTACATTCCTCAGGACTTAATTAAACAATTTCGGAAAACCACCCTTTCCAGTTTGTTCCAGAATTGGCCACTTCTGCTGAAAAGTCGTTGTCTGGAAGCATCAACTCTGCTTCTTACTCCACAGATGCAGCCTGACCTGCTGAGTATTTCCAGAATTTTCTGTTTCTGATTCAGATTTCCAGCCGCTTGGTCCATGGCTCATTAAGTTTGTTTACTTTGTTGTTTGATTTCAGAATTCCTGATTCCTTTTATGTTTAATAACTGATCAATGTCAACCTTGAATACATTCAATGACTGAGCGTCCTCACACTCTGTGGCTGAGGATTCCAATACCCAGGAATATCTTGAGGCAATTTCTCAACTCAGTGGTAAATAACTGATTCATTTTGTAGGGATTATGCCCCTGGTTCACACAGCAAATAACTTCTTCACATCTGGCCTGCTTTTCCCTCAACCAAATCTTCCATGTTCCCATGAGATCACCTCCCATTCTTGGAATTTCCTGAAAAGAGTCCCTTTCTCCACATCTTTCCTCACAGCACAATCCCCCTTCCCAGGAATCAGTCAAGTAAACACTATCACAGTACAGAGGCTTCAACAAACCACAGCCTCATTTCAACAAGATATCATTTTCCCTTCATAAGTTACTTCCTGTATTTGAGATACCCAACAATTTCCTCTGTCTTGACACCAATATATACTAGTTTCTCTCCACTTAAAAAATACATATCCTTTATCGCAAATGACTAATCTCACTTCCCCACATTCTGCTCTGTGTACTGCCTGCTCACTTAACCTGCTGTATTCCTTTCCAGGGCTCTGCATCTTCCTCACAACTCCTGCCCCGTTTTGTATCATTGTCAAATCTGGATAAACTGCATTCTGTTCTTTGGTCTGGAAATATACTATATGTTGTAAGTAGCTGCAGGCCAGTACTGGTTCCCACCAGGAACAACCACAGTGCTGAAAGTGACCCATTTATTCCCTTGCAACAAATAAACTGCTGGAGGAGATCAGCGAGTCGAGCAGCATCTGTGGGAGGAAGGAATTCTCAACATTTTGGGTCTAAACCCTGCATCAGGACTGAGACAAGCTCCAGATTCCAGCATCTACTGTCTCTTGTGTCTTCATTTGTTCTCATTCTCTTTTCTGCCTTTTAGAGTCAAAGCACAGAAATAGGCCCTTCGACCCAGCTTCGACCATGGTGCCCAACTAAGCTAGTCCTGTTTGCTCACATTTGGCCCATAACCCTCTAAACCTTTCCGATCCATGGATTTATCCAAATGTCTTTTAAATTTTGTTATTGTACCTACCTCAACCACTACTTCTGGCAGCTTGTTCCACATACGCAACCCCTCTGCGAGAAGAAGTTGCTCCTCAGGTCCCTTTTAAATCGTTCCCCTCTCACCTTAAACCTATGCCCTTTAGTTTTTGATTCCTAATGCTCTATTCACGCAATTTCAGGTACCCTTTTCTTGCGGCACTTTATGAGGTATATTTTGAAAATCCAAACATGCCATGCATCCCTCGTCTTCTCTCTCTTTCCTAACTCTGTCGCTTTCAAAAACCACGTTGACTCTGCCTAGTCAGATGATGACTTTCTACCACTTCTTTACCACATCCTTATTAGATTCCATTATTTTGACATCATAACGTTTAACTTGCCCACAGATCCCAATTTTAACGCTTCCTCTTTTGAGTGGCAGTGTCAAATTTTCTGCTTCTGATCGTGATTCCTTTGCAGAACTGTGAATGATCACCAACAAAGTATCCATTTTCTGTGCAGCTGCCTCTGTTAGAACAGAGTGTGCTGGCCACTGCCTGGGGTATTTACCAGATTTTAGTCTCCTTAATTTCTTCAGCCATATTTATTTACCAATATCTGTCATTCATTTGGAAATCAATCATGCCTACTGCTAAAACAGATTAAAAATGTATTTGTTCAATAGCTCAGTGAATTACACAGATGGATAGTTGTGTGACAGGATAGTTGATACTGTGATGTCTTGATTGACTGACGATTGAAATAGATGGAAGGTCAAGGTTATAATGGATAACCATAACTAAATACATGCACAGAAATATTAAAAGGTGGTTTGAGAGTAGAAAGGGAATAGTTAGATTGTGGACAGAGATTAACCAAAAGTTGAATCATAGCACAGCACAGAAACGGGCCCTTCGGCCCATCATGTCCATGTCAGCTATCAAGTACCTATCTATACTAATCCCATTTACTGGTACTTGGTCTGTGGTTTATGTAGAGCCATAGAGCAATACAGCACAGATACAGGCCCTTCGGCCCAACGAGTCCATGCCGACTATGGCGTCCACCCATCCAGTCCCATCCACTGTGCTTTAGCTTTTCAAGTGTTCACCAAGGGGTAGGATATAGACAGATACAGGTAAATGGATGGATGGATAAATACCTATAGTTTTCTGGGTGAATGGAGGGGAGCGGGGGTGAATAGATAGATTGAAATACAGATGATCGATAACAGACTGGGATAAAGTTTTGTTGCCACTGTAATTATGTGGCTGATTCTGTTGAATTTTTGCTCAGTGCTGAACCGCTTCCATCATCCTCATCTTCTGAAGGGTTTCAGGTGGAAGTTGTAAAGCAACTAGAACAATGTCAAGTATCCCATCAGGCTCTGTGAGGACACCCTGCTGCTCGGACGTGACATTGGGAACCCCAGAACCAAGAAATGCAGTGAAGGGAGGTCATGTTATCAACTCCTGAGAACACAGCTGAGACAGCTTTACAAACCTGTGAACTATCCCATTGTAAACCATCCCACCGGGAGCTATCCAGAGGACAGAATAAGCAAATGTGGATATTTTGGGAAATGACATCTTGTGAAGGGGGTGATTTGATAAATTGGAAAAAACACAAAAAACATTCTGATAATTAAGGGACCAAATGGTTGAAGTAATTGTGGGATGGCACCAGCAGGAATTTGAGGGAGTTAAAAAAATATATACTTGTACGGATAAGGATTGGAATTACAGCTCTGTAAATGGCAATAAAGAACTAAGCAATGTCTGCAAAGTATGTGAAGAAATGTATAAAAATGTGCCTTGTGAGATAATGGGCAACAATGACTCCGGAGACCAAGCACTGAAGAAGACAGCCCTGAGTCAGGGACCCAAAGAAGAACTCAGCAAGATCGTGCCCCAGCCAGATCCATCCAGAGTGGGTGATATCTGAATGAAGGTAATGGATTCTAGAAGTTGTGAAAGTAAAGAGTTGTGTAACTAAAGGAGTCGTGAAAACAAGCTAATGAGATAATGAGTCTTGTTTGAAACAATTAGATTTGGAGCAACAGTAAGTCTACATTTGACACATGGGAGCCATTTAAAGGCCAGTTGATTAGAGTTCAGGACCAGCATGTTCCTGTGAGGATGAAAGATAAGGATGACTTGGTTCAGGAACCTTGGACAACAAGAAATATTGTAAGTTTAGTCAAAAAGCAAAAGGAAGTTGAAATCAGACAAAGTCCTTGAGGAGTATAAAGGAAGCAGGAAAGAAGTTAAACAGGAAATTAGGAGGGCTAAAAGGGGCCATGAAATGTCTTTGGTAAGTAGGATTAAGGAGAATAGACATAGAACATAGAACAGGCCCTTTGGCCCATGATATCTGTGCCGAACTAATTAAGCTAATGACACCTAATCCTTTCTACCTGCACATGGTCCATATTCCTACCTTCCCTACGTGTGCACATCTAAGAGCCTCTTAAAATGCCTCTATTGTATCTGCCTCCACCACCACCTCTGGCAGAATCCCAAGGCATTTTATAAATATGTTAAAAACAAGAGGATAAATTGGGAAAGGGTAGGTCTATTCAAGGACAAAGGAGGGGATTTGTGTGTGGAGCCAGAGGAAGTGGGTGAGATCCTTAATGAATACTTAGCATCGATATTCACCAAGGAGAAGGACATGGATGAGGGAGGTGTATGTTGATATTCCAGGGCATGTTGATATTAAGAAGGAAGTGGTGATGGGTCTCTTTTAAAAGATAAAGGTGGATGTCCCCAGGGCCTGTATGCTCTCCACTTCACCTTCTCCTGCTTCTCCTCTGGTCCTGTCAGACTGCCCCACTGCTGTGTGTACCTTATTCTTGTACCTGCTGCTACATGCTGGTGTTAATTCCCTGCTAATTCTTGGCTCCCCAGTCAAAAAAATGAAGCTCACAACAGGCTCATTGTTCCTGGCCTTGTTGAGGTCCAACTGCTGCACAACTGGTCTCAGTACCCCAGGAAACTGAAGGTCTCCCTCTTCTACTGTGTCTTTAGCAAGGATTGTCGTTCTACTTCAAGCCCTGCTGTGGCTGGCACTGCCAGAAACCCAGAGCTTACAGACTTTGAGTTCAACTTTTTAAACTTCCTCATCAGATCACAGAGCCAAACCATCGTACAGCACAGAAACAGGCCCACGTCCATGTCGACCGTGATTATCTACACTAATTCCATTGGCAGCACTCAGTCCTATCCTTCCGTGCCTTTGCGATCCAGTGCTTGTCCAAATACTTTTTACATGTTGTTAGAGGACCTGCCTCCAACCTCCACTCAGACAGTGTGTTCCAGCTTCCAACCATGCACTGGGTGGGTGAGGATCTTCCTCAAATCCTCTCTTATCCCTTACCCTAAAACTTTGCCCTCTAACATTAAACATCTGTGCTATAGTGAAAAACATTACCCTGTCTATGCCCCTTATGATTTTGTATACTTTTGTCAGGTCCATCTTCTGCCTCCTGTGCTAGAGATAAAACAAACCCAGCTTTTCCAGTCTATGCTCACAACTGAAATGTTCCAACCCAGGCAGCAACGTGGTGAATCTCCTCTGCACCCTCTCCAGTGCAATCACATCTTTCTTATAGTGTGGCAACCACAACTGTACACAATATTCCAGCTGCAGCCTCTCCAATGTTTTCTAAAATTGTACCATGACCTTACTCTTATATTTTGTGCCCCAGCTAATGAAGGCAAGAATCCACATGCCATCTTCACCCCCATATCTACCTATGCAGTTACCTTCACCAAGGTCCACCTGTTCCTCAGTACTCCTTGGGTACCCATCATTCATTGTTGACCCCTGTTATTTAACACCCCCCCCCCGCAAAATGTACCACCTCACACTTATAGATCATAGGATAGTACAGTACTAGACAGGCCATTCAGCCCATGATGTTGTGCCGATCTTGACACCAGTTTACACTAAATGTCCTCCTCCTGTTTATCATCCATATCCCTCCATGCCTTTTATATTCATGTGTCTATCCAAAAGCCTCTTAAACTCTACCAAACTGCCTGATTCCACTACTAACCCATTCTGATCCCTGGTAACCTATTCTAGGCACCTACCACCCTCTGCATAGAAAAATTGCCCCTCATGATAGTGATAGGAGACTCGATAGAAAGGGGGGAGGACAGGAGATTCTGTGGCCCCAGAAGAAATACCAGGATGATGTGTTGCTCCCTGAGTGCGAGGGTCAAGGATGTCTCTGAGCAGATGCAGAAAAGTATCGAGAGGGAGGGCAAACAGTCAGAGGTTGCTGTACATGTTGGTACAACTGACATAGGTAGAACAAAGGATGAGGTCCTGCAGAATGAGTATAGGGAGTTAGGGAAGAAGTTAAGAAGCAGG
The DNA here is from genome assembly GCF_009764475.1 of Pristis pectinata. Classification (NCBI taxonomy): domain Eukaryota; kingdom Metazoa; phylum Chordata; class Chondrichthyes; order Rhinopristiformes; family Pristidae; genus Pristis; species Pristis pectinata. The sequence goes on from NC_067407.1 coordinate 68,188,643, forward strand.
ACCTTGATGGTGGTGATCTCCAGATTACTCCCCATGCCATGTACTAGTGAGGTCAGAAATAGAAGGATAGGCCAGATGAATTAATGGGTGAGGAGCTGATGCAGGGGGCAGAGATCATTGGGATCTCTTTTGGGGTAGAGACGACTTGTACAAGAGGGACAGGTCGCACTTGAACCAGAGGGGGACCAATATCCTTGCAGGAAAATTTGCTAGTGATACACAGGAGGGTTTAAACTAGATTGGCAGGAGAGTGGGACTCTGAGCAGGAGCAAGTCATGGGATAAAACAGTAGCCAGCGAGAGCACGTTTGGTAATCAGGATAGCCAGGGGCACATTAAAGGCAGGGAAAGGAATACCCTGTTAAACTGCATTTATTTCAGTGAACGAGGTTTAGCAGGTAAGGTGGATGAACTGAAGGCATGGATTGGCTCTAAGAACTGGGATGTTATAGCCATAACAGAAACATGGCTGAAACATGGCAGGACTGTGTAGTATGAAAGATCATGGATGTCATGTGACGCCATCGAGTACCAGTCGAAAGCGACACCACTGTCAATCAAGGTCTGGCTCCAGCCACCCATTAGCGCACACTCTTGGCCATTGGTTCCCGTACACACCTTTTGTACCTGGACACGACCTATTGGACCTGTTGAATTACCTGAGCTAGCTCCACCCAGCTCGTCAGCACTATAAAGGATGCCACATGTGCGTGGTCCTTTCTCTTTCCCGATTGCTGCAGGGGTCGAAACCATGCCAAGGGACCATTGGTAAGGTTGTGCACTTCCACAAGGATTTAGGAGAGTCCTAAGTAGATTCCCAGTAGCGTAGAACTGATGCTTGTCCAGATTCAGGGGGTTCGGGCACTGTATTGTGTTTTCCCTGATCAATTGTAACTAGTTTCACTGTGTGTGTGTGTGTGTGTGTGTGTGTGTGTGTGTGTGTGTGTGTGTGTGTGTGTGTGTGTGTGTGTGTGTGTGTGTGCGCGCGCGTGTGTGTGTGTGTGTGTGTGTACTTCACCCCTGTTGTGACTCCCCTCACATTCCGCAATCACCTGTGTGCATGTGTGCGAGTGTGCATCAGTTCCCATTCATTCTGTTCTCAGGTTTGTCTTTGTGAATAAATCCGTAGACTGTGTCCAGAGTCTTCTATCTTTGAGACCCGAAAGAACCTTTTCTCACAGCATTTGGAGCTGTGAGCAGGGTCTTAAAGGTCTTGGCTGGACACAGGTGCGGGCAGGATGTTCTGGAACAAGGGAAAGAAGTAAAGTGTGGGCACTGAGGCAAGGATTCCTGGGTGGACTGACGAGATAGAGGGATTTGGGAGCTTGGCCAGTATGCTGGCAGACCATGGTATGCCAGTGGACTGGGCTGAGCAGTTAGATCCACGTGGTAAGAAACTGGGGCACCATGTGGTGGCCCTCCTCCAGAAGTCGGGGTTCCCCAGCGCCAAAGGGAGTCAAAGGGGTGCCTTCTGGCTCCTGACGTCCCACCTGAGGCATCAGGTTGAGATTACTAGCCAGTTGCAGAGTACATGTCTACAGAGGGAAAAGGAGATAGAGATGCTCCAGCAGCAATGTTGCACGCTGCAGGAAGCAGTTTAGACTGCCCAGACATGGGCCAATGACCTCAAGGCCAGGGGTACCGAGGTCGCCTGCCAGCTGATTCAAGTACAGCAGGAGCAAGCCGCCCGCAGGTCTAGCTGGCAACCAGACCCATTTAAAATCCAAGCCTTGGTCCAGCATGGCGACAAGCTGGACGCATGGCTGGGGGATGGGGACATATGGATGGATAATGACGAGGAGAGAGTACCCGAAGAGCCTGAGCACCATCACACTCGCCCCCCGCCCTACGCACCCAAGGCCCTGCAGGCTCGACCCATCGTCACGCGGTCCCAGGTCCGCCACAAAAGGAAAGGGAGTCAGGATGGGACCCACGCAGGGGAAAGTGCCCACGGTCCCTCCAAGACCACAGAGACCCAGGACTTCTCCGTTAAGGAGCTTACCCAGCTGGCTGATCGGTACCATCAGCAGTCGCGCAAACCACTGGCCGTGTGGCTGCTCTGGCTGTGGGACAAGGGGTCCCCCAACGTGATCCTCTCTCACAAGGAAGCAAGCACCCTGGGGAGCTCGTCGGACCAACAAAACATTAATAACGGCCTGCGGGCGCCACCGGGAGGGATCGGGGACACTGCTACCCCGTGGGATCGGGTAGTGGCCGCCGTAAGGGTCCAGTACCCTACCCTCCTTGAGTGGGATCTATACGGGCGACCACAGTGGACACAGTTAGTGAGGGCACCAGGGTCATCAGGGAGTGGGCTCTAGTGACCGGCATTTATGCGGGGACGGGCAACCTCGAGCTGTTAGAGAACACCACCACGACCAGTGCACTAGCGAGGTTCCTGGTCACCACCGTGCACCCCGACCTGAGGCCAGTGGTGGTGCCCCTCATGGGACCAGCTAGCGGGAAGCCATCACTCTCCTGGAAGGGCTAGAGTACATGCAGCGGGGTGCGCCCACCCCTGGTCCATAAAGTGGAGACAAGGGCTGGGGACACCACCTCTCATCTCACACACAAACAGTTGTACCTGGACCTGTTGCGCGCAGGGGTGGACTGCGCTAGCATAGACAGGATCCCAACCTCTGCTCTTCACGCACGATGGAAGGAGCTCTGTGGGGGAAAGCCCGGCTGGGGGACAACCCGCGACCACCCTGGGGCCAAGTCCGACACAGGGGGCGCCCCCAACCGCTGGACCACGTGGGCTGCCCCTGCAGACACCAATACTGCCTCTGCCCCTCCCTCACCTGAAACAGCCTTCCCTGCCCTCCAGGTTCAGCTCCGGGACCTGCTGCGACAGGAAATGTCCCATTTCTGCCAGCAGGAACCCTCAGCCATGGGGTGGCAGCCCCCCACCCCGCTCCCATAGGATGAAGGCCAGGGTCCCCAGCACATCTGCTCCATCGCCCTCCCATGCCCGTGGGGACCTGAGGCCACACATACCCGTAGCGATACACTGGGGAAAGGGGAACGTGCAGAGGTGGATGGCACTTGTCGACACGGGTGCCCAGCACACCATCGTCCCAGGGAACCCTACTGCGTGGAAGGGGGCACAAATGAGGGGTTCCCTTTTGCTCACAAAGGAAGTCAGGGTCCGCATGACCATCGGGAACCAACCTCCCCGAACTGTAACTGTTTTAATTGCAGACTCCACTGAATGGATGCTGGGAATTAACGTCTTAAAGGGACCGTCTCTACACACCAACCGGGGCAAGTTCACTTTTGGAGTTGCCCAGGCTACAGTGGTAGTCGGGGTGGCCAAGTGGGTACCGGTCGTTGTTCCCTCTCCCTCCAAAGTTATTTGCAGTCAGCAGTCTTGGGTGCCAGAGGGACACCAAGACATCACAGAGGCCGTCCAAGCCCTGCTGCGGGGGGAGTCATTAGACCCACAGCCTCCCCTTTTAATAGCCCCGTCTGGCCTGTCCATAAAAAGAACGGGACGTGGCGCATGACGGTGGACTACCGACACTTGAACAAGGCTGCTTCCCCCCTCGCATCCACGGTACCCGACATAGTCACTTTGGTGGAAGATATATCAGGGCGCCCAGACAAACCATGGTTTGCTGTTGTAGATCTGACTAATGCATTCTTCTCCATCCCCCTCCACCATACCTCCCAGGACCAATTTGCATTCACCTGGGATGGGAGACAATACACATTCCAATGTCTACCGCAAGGTTACATCCACAGCCCCACAATATGCCATGGGTTAATCTCCATGGACCTGCAAGCCATTCACCTTCCCCCGGGGTGTCAGTCACCCATTATATAGATGAAGTACTTTTACAGGGGCCTTCAGAAGCTATTGTCTCAGAGGCTCTTGATATGTTAATATCTTCCCTCAGAGAGTGGGGCTGGGCCATTAATATGGAAAAGGTACAAGGCCCAGCCCAGAATGTATTGTTCCTTGGAATCCAATGGCACACAGACAGGAGGTACATCCCTGAAACTGCACGGAACAAAATTTTAAATTTTGCCGTCCCCACTAACAAGACGGACACCCAGAGTTTCGTGGGCCTCCTTGGCTATTGGCGGCAACACATACCTCATCTTACCATACTCCTGAGACCCCTCTATAAGATCTCCTGCAAGAAAGCTGCCTTCTTGTGGGGGCCTGAACAGCAGGCTGCCTTTGAAGCAGCCAAACAGGTGGTGGAGGAAGCCCTGCCCCTCACCACACTCCCCCCCCACCCCGTCAGGAAGGGGTCCCCTCTGAGTTATAGGTCCCCACTAGCAAGTCAGTGGCCAAGTGGAGCCTCTGGCAGAAGGTCCAGGCATGCAGAGTCCCGCTCGGCTTCTGGACCAAGTCACTGCCTGAGGCTACCACCTGCTACAGCCTCTTCAAGCACCAGCTGCTGGCCTGCTACCTGGTGCTCCTCGCAACCGAGCACCAAAACCGGTACCGACCCCATGGTCCTTCATCCCCACCTGCCCATAATGCCTTGGGTTAAGTCCCCCGACTCCACACGCAAAGAGGGCCGAGCCCAGAGGTCCTCGAGAGTGAAGTGGAAGTGGTACATCGCGGACCGGGCCAAACCCGGTCCAGAAGGGTTCAGTCGCTTCCACGAACAGGTCATGTCCTTCCCCCAGTCCCAGGACCCACCCCCGGACATACCTGAGATCCAGCCCTCCCCCGTCTCCTGGGGCCGACCCTTCAACTCCCTCGACCCCGAACAAAAACTGCACGCCTGGTTCACGGACGGCACCAGCCGCTGGAAAAATGGGGAACAGTACTGGAAAACAGCGGCACTTCATCCCGACACAAGGAAAACCTTGACAAAAGAGGGAGTGGGTGGGTCCAGCCAATTGGCCGAACTGGCAGCAGTAGCACTCACCCAACAGAACACCACCAGGCCGGTCCACATCTATACCGACCCTTGGGCAGTAGCCAACAGTATGGCGGTGTGGATGGCACGGTGGCACGAAACGGGGTGGGAAATTCATGGACACCCCCTCTGGGGACAGAGACACTGGTGTTTCATCTGAGATCAGGCCGCCCAAGGACAGATTTCGGTCCACCACGTGGATGCTCATACCCACAAAAATACCCAGGAGGCCATACATAATGCCGCTATGGACCAGGCTGCCCAGATATGCTGCGCTACCATCTCCCCGGCGGAACCTGACCTCAGTGCCCTAGCCTCATGGGCACACCGCAAGAGCGGTCACCTAGGGGCTGACAGTACGCGTCGCTGGGCCAGCAGTTCGGGGTCACCCTCACTGTCGTAAACTGCCCCATCTGCCAACAAGTGAAACCATGAGGCTGGCCGGCAGGGCCACCGAGTCACATTCGCCACAGCATGGGAGCGGGTCGCGTGTGGCAAATAGACTATATCGGACCGCTCCCATGCCACAATAAAAAACAATACGCCCTGACGATGGTGAACACATACTCGGGTGTCCTGGTGGCGGTGCCCTGTGAGAGGGCTGACCAGAACAGCACCATCACAGGATTGCAGTACCTCTCCTCCATCTATGGAGCCCCATGGGAGGTACAATCCGATCAGGGCTCACACTTTGCGTGGGCTAAGGTACAGAACTGGGTGGCTGAGGCGAGGATCTCATGGCTGTTCCATTTCACCTACCATCCCCAAGCATCGGGCCTGATAGAAAGAATGAACAGCCTGCTGAAAGAAACAATACGCACGCTAATGCCTTCCTGCACACTGCAGGGGTGGTCAGGCGTGCTGCAGCAGGCCGTTGACCAGCTCAATACACGGCCCACTGGCCAAGGAGGGTCCCCATTATCCCGCCACCTAGCACACTCCCCACCTCCTGACTCGCAAGATCCCAAACCCTCCAAGACCGAGGACTCCGGAAGATTCTGGGACAGACAGCCACAAGGTTCCCCTCAGAAGGGAGAAGTCATTGTGCGTGGTCCCGGGGACACCTGTTAGGTCACGATTCCGGGTCAAACTAACCTGTCCTGTCTCCAAACCCAACACCTGACCCGCCGAGAATGAGTTTGTTCCTCAAACCCCCCTCCCACCCTGCTACAGGATGATGGCACCACTCCAGTCACTCCTTCTGCTCACTGCGATGATCAGCACTGGAACGCCTGCTAACACCTTCCTCAGAATCACTTACAAATTCGCCAACACCTCCAACCAATCAGACTGCTGGATTTGCGTCTGAACCCCAGCACACGCCGGTGAAGCTCTATCACTTACAGCGATCCCCCTGGATAATCTCCAAATGAACTGCTTACACAGACTTTTTGCGCCTGTTGGGTTCGGTATATCGGTTTGGGGGGGGGGGGGTGCGATGGTAGTCCCCCACCACTCCCCTCACCACTACAGGACATTCCTTCCAGCGATTCCCGATGGGGTGGGTGTTTCAGGAGCTGGTACTTCCCTTCCTACAATTTGACCTCCACCTGACCCTCACTGTCATCCCACAGCCGCTGAGTAAGCCGAGGGAATGCTGGTGCAGACTCCAGAATGAGCACAGTTCCACCTTTTCAGTTGGCCATAGTGACTGCCAGTGGAACTGGTACCCCCAGGGGCCTCAGTGACCACCGCCAGCAGCATCGCTAAGCTGGGGGCTCCCTGGACTTTGAACAGGACCCACTGGATTTGTGGGCACCATGCTTACCCGTGGCTCCCCACGAGCTGGTACGGTTGCTGTTTTCCAGCGTTTGTGGTGCCCTATATCCACGCTCTCAATGACCATGGGGAGCACCCGGCATACAGCGGCCACCGGGACAAAAGAGCCATCATGGAGGCGGAGAGGTTCTGGATGGTAGCCTTTCCCATGTATGGCACGGACCAGCTGTCCTGTGAAGTCATCCGGATGACCAGTGTGCTCCAGGTGATGGTGGATGAAACAAAAATGTCACTGAAACGTACCAAGAATGCCCTGATGAGGATGGCAGCGGAGCTGGCTGCCGTCAGGTTGGTAGCCCTTCAGAATCGGATGGCCCTGGACTACCTACTTGCTGCAGACGGTAGCACCTGTGCAGCAATCAGAAAGGAGTGCTGTACCTTTATCCCCGATGAGTCCAGCAACATAACCAACCTGGCTGCTCACATTCAGGACTCGATGACTAAACTACAAAAAGCAAGGGACCAGCTCCTCTAGCACAACACCTCATGGGGAAACTGGTGGCTGTTTGGCTCACTGGGGGGATGGTGGTCAACTATCATCCACTCGGCCACTGCCCTCACTTTAGTTGTTATAGTTATCTGTATTTTGTTCTGTGCTTGCCAGATTATTAGAACCACTTCAGCCTTCCATTAGTACCTCATACTGACACATATTTGTTAACTTAGTTATAGCTATTCCCGTGATTGGCATGTGGTGTAACTTTCGAGGGGTGGAATGTAGTATGAAAGGTCATAGCTGTCATGTGACACCATCGAGTACTGGTCGAAAGCGACATCAATCAAGGTCTGGCTCCAGCCACCCATTAGTGCACACTCTTGGCGATTGGTTCCCGTACACACCTTTTGTACCTGGACACGACCTATTGGACCTGTTGAATTACCTGAGCTAGCTCCACCCAGCTCACCAGCACTATAAAGGATGCCACATGTGCGTGGCCCTTTCTCTTTCTCGATTGCTGCAGGGGTCAAAGCCATGCCGAGGGACCATTGGTAAGAGTGTGCACTTCCACAAAGGTTTAGGAGCGTCCTAAGTAGATTCCCGGTAGCATAGAGCCGTTGCTTGTCCAGACTCAGGGGGTTCAGGCACAGTATTGCGTTTTCCCTGATCGTTTGTAACTACTTTCACTGTGTGTGCATGTGTGTCTGCGTGCATGTGTGAGCGTGTGTGCGCGTGTATGTGTGTGCGTGTGTATGTGTGTGAGTGTGTGTGTCTGTGTGTGTGTGTCTGAGTGTGTGTGTGCATGTGTGTGTGTGCGTGCACTTCACTCTTGTTGTGATTCCCCTCACGTTCCGCGATCACCTGTGTGCGTGTAGAGTCACAGGTAGACAGGGTTGTAAAAAAGGCTTTTGGCATCCTGGCATTTATAAATCAAAGTATGTTTGGTGAGGTTGAATAAGTCATTGGTGAGACCAAATTTAGAATATTGTGTGCAGTTCTGGTCGCCGAACTACAGGAAGGATGTCAGTAAGATTGAAAGAGTGCAGAGGAGATTTACTAGAATGTTGCCGGGTCTTCAGGAGTTGAGTTACAGGGAAAGATTGAGCATGTTAGGACTTTATTCCTTGGAGCGGAGAAGAATGAGGGGAGATATGATAGAGGATTACAAAATGATGAGGGGCATAGACAGAGTTAATGCAAGCAGGCTCTTTCCACCTAGATTAGGAGAGATAAGTACGAGAGGACACAGCTTTAGGGTGAAAGGGGAAAGGTTTAGGGGGAACATTAGAGGGAACTTCTTCACTCAAAGAGTGGTGGGAGTGTGGAATGGGCTGCCATCTGATGTGGTAAATGCGGGCTCGCTCTTAACTTTTAAGAGTAAATTGGATAGATACATATATGAGAGAGGTCTGGAGGGGTATGGGCTGGGGGCAGGTAAATGGGACTAACAGAATAATGTTTCGGCACAGACTAGAAGGGCTGAATGGCCCGTTTTCTGTGCTGTAGTTTTCTATGGTTCTATGTGTGCAAATATGCATCCGTTCCCATTCATTCTGTTCCCGTGTTTGTCTTTGTGAATAAAATCAAAGACTGTGTCCAGAGTCCTCTACCTTTGAGACCCAAAATAACCTTTTCTCACAACAGACTGGCAGCTGAATATTCCAGGATACAGATGCTACAGGTGTGACAGAGATACAGGTAAGCAAGGAGTGGGTGTTGCCTTTTTGACAAGTGAGGGTGTAACAGTGGTACTTAGAGATGACATTCTTGGGGGATCGTGCAGTGAGGCCATACAGAACATAGAACAATACAGCACAGTACAGGCCCTTTGGGCCACGATGTTGTGCTGACATTTTGTCCTGCTCTAAGATCTACAGTATCTAACCCTTCCCTCCCACATAGCCCTCCATTTCTCAATCATTCATGTGCCTACCTAAGAGTCTCTTAAATGTCCTTAATATATCTGCCTCCACCACCTCTGCCAGCAGTGCGTTCCACACACCCACCAATCTCTGTGTAAAAAAGTTACCTCTGACATCCCCCTATAACTTCCTCCAGTCACTTTAAAATTATGCCCCCTCGTGTTAGCCATTTTCGCCTTGTGAAAAAGTCTCTGACTATCCACTCGATCTATGCCTCTTATCATCTTGTACACCTCAATCAAGTCACCTCTCATCCTCCTTCTCTCCAAAGAGAAAATCCCTAGCTCGCTCAACCTATCCTCATAAGATATGGTCTCCAATCCAGACAGCAATCCAACATGGGTAGAACTTAGAAACAAGAAGGGGAGGGTCACTCGAGTGGGGCTGTGTTATAGACACCCCAATAGTCAGCAGGAACTTGAGGAGCAGATGTCTAGTGAAATTGCTGATAGATGTAAAAGTAATAGAGTTGTATTAATGGGAGAGTTTAATTTCCCCGGTATTGACTGGACTGCCCAGAGTGTTTAAGTACCTGGACAGGGTGGGATTTGTGAAATGTGTCCAGGAAAATTTCCTGAGTCAATATATAGAGGTCCCTACTCAGGAGGGTGCAAAATTGGACCTCCTCTTACGGAATGAGGCAGGGCAAATAACAGAAGTGGCAGTCAGGGAGCACTTTGGTTCCAGTGACCAGAATTTTATCAGTTTTAAGATAGTAATGGAAAAGGATAGGACAGTTCCACAGGTCAGAGTCCTAAACTGGAGCAGGGCTAATCTGGGGGGAAATTGGGCAGGATCTAGCAGAGGTTGATTGAGTGATCCTGTTTGAATGGAAAGGAACGAGTAGCAAGAGGGAGGCTTTTAAGAGTGATATCAAGAATCAAGAAGCAACATGTTCCTGTTAAGGTGAAGGGTAAACCTTGGCTGATGAGGGATATTGAGGCTCTGGTCAAGAAAAAAAAGAAAGCATACATTGTGTTTGGGGTTAAGTGAATCCTTTGATGACTATAAAAAGATTGAGAATACTCTGAAGAGGGAAATCAAGAGAGCAAAGAGAGGGTATGAGATGGATCTGGTAGGTAAGGTTAAGGAAAATCCCAAGAGGTTCTATTGCTTTCTGACGAGTAAAAGGGTGGCCAGGGAGAGAGTAGAGATCAGCAGGGCTGCCTATGTCTCGATCCGCAAGAGATGGATGGGATTTTTAATAAATATTTCTCCTCTGTGTTTACTGAGGAGAAAATCATGGTTGTTCAAGAGATAAGGGAGATATTACCAGGGAGGAGGAATTTGCAGCCTTGCAGTGCATTAAGGTGGATCGAGGGCCTGATCGAGTACATCCTTGGACCTTGTGGGAGGCTAGAGCAGAAATTACGGAGACCCTTGCAGTGCCACTGGTGAAGTTCCCGAAGACTGGAAGGTGGCTAATGTTGTTCCTTTGTTTAAGAAGGATAGCAAGGACAAGCCAGGGAACTACAGGCCGGTCAGCCTGACATCAGTAGTGGGGAAGTTGCTGGAGGGAATTCTGAGGGACAGGATCTACCAGCATTTGGATAGACAGAGTCTGATTAGGAAGAGTCAGCATGGCTTTGTGCATGGGAAGTTGTGCTTGATGAATATTTTAAAGTTTTTGAAGAGGTAACCAAAAAGATAGATGAGGGTAGGGCAGTAGATGTTGTCTATTTGGACTTTAGTAAGGCCTTTGACAAGATCCCACATGGTAGGTTGGTCTGGAAGGTTCAGTCCCATGGAATCCAGGGAGGGCTAGTTAGGTGGATTCAAAATTGGTTCGGAGGTAGGAATGGTGGTTGAAGGTTATTTCTCTGAATGGAGGCTGGTGACTAGTGGTGTGCTGAAGGGATTGGTGTGGGACCTTTGTTGTTCATTATTTCTATAAATGATTTGGATGTGAATGCACAAGGCTTGATCAGTAAGTTTGCGAATAACACAAAATTAGGAGGTGTTGTTGATAGTGAAGAAGGTTATCGTAGATTACGGGGGGATCTTGATCAGTTAGGGAAGTGGGCCAAGGAGTGGCAAATGGATTTCAAAGCAGATAAGTGTGAGCTGGTGCATTTTGGAAAGTCAAACCAACATAGCACTTATACTATGAATGGTAAGGCACTAGGGAGTGTAATGGAACAGTGCATAGTTCATTGAAGCAGCGTCACAAGTAGAGAAGGTGGTGAAAAAGGCATTTAGCATGCTGGCCTTCATCAGTCAGGACATTGAATGTAGGAGTAGGAACATTATGTTGCAGTTGTATAAGTCACTGGTGAGGCCGCAGTTGAATTACTGTGTACAGTTTTGGTCACCCTGTTATAGGAAAGACATGGTTAAACTAGAAAGGGTTCATAAAAGATTTATGAGGATGTTGCCAGGACTAGAGCACCTGAGTTACAGGGAGAGGTTGGCCAGGCTAGGTCTTTATTCCTTGGAACGTAGGAGAATGAGGGGCAACCTGCCTGGGGTGGTGGTGGAGGCAGATACATTGGACAGGTTCAAGAGTTTGTTGGATAGGCATATGGAGGAATGTGAGATAGAGGGATATGCGAGAGGAAAGGGTTAGATAGTGTGAGGGTGGTTTGATGGACGGCACAACATGGTGGGCCAAAGGGCCTGTTTTGTGCTGTATGGTTCTATGGTTCTATGGTTTTTATGGTTCTTGTACAACTTGTGCGGACGGAAGAGCCAGGATCTTCTGGTGGCAGCCATTTCATTTCCACATCCCACTCCCATACTATGTCTATCAATGGCCTCCTTCACTGCCATGTTGAGGCCAGACACAGGTGAGAGGGACAACACCTCATATTCTGCCTTGGTAGTCTCTTACCTGACGGCCTCAGCAGCATTTTCCTGTGGCCCGCTCACCCCTTCTCTTTCCCCACCCCCGCCTTCATGACCTGCCCATCTATTCCCCACCTCCTTCCCTTTATTCCATTGTCCACTGCCCTCTCCTACCAGATTCCTCCTTCTTCAGTCCTTTGCCTCTTCTACCTATCACCTCTTAAGTTCTTACATCATACCCTTTCATCCTCCCTCACCCACCCACCTACATTTCCCCCTCACCTGGACTCACCTATCACCTGCCAGCTTGTGGTCTTCCCCTTCCCCTGACCACCTTATTCTGGCTTCTGCCCTCTTCCTTTCCAGTCCTGATGAAGGGTCTCGACCTGAAAAGACGACTGTTTATTTCCCTCCAGAGATGCTTCCTGACCTGCTGAGTTCCTCCAACCTTTTGTGTGTTGTCCTCTGAGTACTGCTGTGACATTCTCCCTTATCAGTAGTGCAACCCCTCCACCTCGTTTACGCCCCTCTCTATCACGCCTAAAGCAACGAAAGCCAGGGATATTGAGCTGCCAATCCTGTCCCTCACGCATCCAGCTCTCTGTAATGGCAACAACATCATAATTCCATGTACTGATCCAGGCTCTAAGTTCATCTTTCTTACCCGTAATACTCCTAGCGTTGAAATAAACACATTTCAGCCCATCAGTCCCACCGTGTTTATTAGCCTGTCTATTGCTGCCCTTCCTTTCAGTCTTACTTGACCTACCATCTTTCTTGCCCTCAATCCTACAATTTGCTGTGGTTCCCATCCCCCTGCCACTCCAGTTTAAACCCTCCCAAGTAGCACCAGCAAACCTCCCAGCGAGGATATTGGTTCCCCTCCGGTTCAGTTACAAACCATCTTGTTTGTACTGGTCGCACCTGCCCTGGAAAAGAGCCCAATGATCCATAAATCTTAAGCCCTCCTTCCTGCACCGGCTCCCTAGCTACATATTGAACTGCACTGTGTATCTATTTCTCACTTCTCCTCACTAGCACATGGCATGGGTAGTAATCCTTAGATTACAGCCCTGGAAGTCCTGCTTTTTAACTTTCTACCTAGCTCCCTAAAATCATTTTGCAAGAACTTATCCCTGCTCCTGCCTATGTCATTGGTATCTAAATGAACCACGACCTCTGGCTGCTCACCCTCCCCTCACAGAATGTCCTGTACCCGCTATGAGATATCTTTGACCCTGAGACCAGGGAGGCAACACATCATCCTGGAGTCATGATTGCGGCCACAGAAACATCAATCTGTGTCTCTGAAAAGATAAGATATCTTTATTAATCCCATGTACATCGAAACACATGGTGAAATGCATCTTTTGCGTAGAGTATTCTAGGGGAAGCCCGCAAGTGTCACCATGCTTCCGGTGCCAACATAGCATGCCCACAACTTCCTAACCCATATGGTTTTGGACTGTGGGAGGAAACCGGAGCACCCGGAGGAAACCCAAGCAGACACTGGGAGAATGTACAAACTCCTTACAGACAGTGGCCGGAATTGAACCAGGGTCGCTGGCGCTGTAATAGCGTTATGCTAACCACTTCACCCTTACTATCGAGTCCCCTATCACTATTGTTTTAAATGACTTCACCCTTCCTTTCTTTGCCTCAGAGTCGGGCACAGTGCCACTGACCCAGTTACTGGTGCTGGCCTCTGAAAGGTCACCCGCCCCCCCCAACATCATCCAAAGGGGTACACCTGCTAGTGAGGGCAATGGCCACAGGGGAACCCTGCTCTGTCTGCTACTCCCCTTAATTCTCCTGGTGGTCACCCATCTATCTGTAGCCTGCACCTCAGGTGTGACCACCTCTGTAAAAGTCAGGTTGTCAGATTCCCAGATGATCCTGAGTACATCCAACTCCAGCTCCAGTTCCCTGACCCTGTCTGTCAGGAGCTACAGCTGGGCGCACTTCCCACAGATGTAGTCATCAGGGAGAGAGTGAGGTTCCCTGACTTCCCACATCTTGCAGGAGGAGCTGCCCTGGCTGCCATTTTATCTGCACTATCAAAGGTCACGGATTATCAGGAAAATAAAAACCTTACCTGATTCTTACTTGTTCCTCACTGAAGCCTCTTGAGCCAAAGCCTCAGCTGCCCACTCCTACACTGGCCCTCTCTCAAAATAGCCACTCCAAAATTGCTGCTCCGCTTGACCCTACCTTCCTTTTATTGGCAAAAGTGTGTGGAACTCAGCTAATCAGAAGCAACTCTTTGAAAGCTGCTGGCTCCTCCCCTCTTATCAGAATTTAATTCCATCTGCCGTTGCCCCACCCAATTTATCAATATTCCCCTGTAGCCTGAGACTACCCTCCATACTGTCAACAACATTTTTGTTTTGTGAAGGTCTGACTGTAGAAGTTCCATTCCTGCCCTGCCCATGTTGTTGGTACAGATGTGGAGAGTGTAGGTGGTCACTTCATGATCAATGTGCTCCCTTTCCCCATTTCTCTCCCAGCTCTGCAGGTTAAATTCTTCTCTCTTCACTTGTCAGATAAACATTTTATTAATTCATTATCCCAAGTGAACCACATCTGACCCTTCATTGTGTACCTTTTAGTTGTACCTGCTCGATTTTGAAATACAATTAACGAATCAGCTCTTTATAATGCATTAGTCTAGATAATAACCTTGTTTGTTACTAATTTTAATTATATGCTTCTTGCTGCAAGTTGCAACATAACCAACAGCCTCTCAGAAGAGAGGGAACAGTCTTCCTATACAGTCATTCTCTGATTTTATTTTCAAAAACTTCCCCTACACTCCTTCCTCTCCTGATTACTCTCAGGTCCATTCCCACTGACTTCCAGGTAGCTCCAGCCTGAAGCAAGCTCTCAAGCTCCTTCGTTGAAGCTGAACTCTTTCTGAGCTGTTCTGTCTGATCACTTACACAATATCGATAGATTTAGAGTCATAGAATCATAGAATAATACAGCACGAAAACAGGCCCTTCGGCCCAACTCGTCCATAGAACCATAGAACCATAGAACAATACAGCACAATACAGGCCCTTCGGCCCACCATGTTGTGCCGCCCTCCAAACCACACCTAAGATTATCTAATCCCTTCCTCCCACATCTAACAATCTCTTGAACTTGTCCAATGTATCAGCCTCCACCACCACCCCAGGCAGCGCATTCCATGCACCAATCACTCTCTGGGTGAAAAACCTCCCTCTGACATCTTCCTTGAACTTCCCACCCAATACCTTATAGCCATGTCCTCTTGTTTTGAGCATTGGTGCCCTGGGAAAGAGGCGCTGGCTGTCCACTCTATTTATTCCTCTCAATATCTTGTATACCTCTATCATGTCTCCCCTCATCCTCCTTCTCTCCAATGAGAACAGCCCTAGCTCCTTTAGTCTCTCCTCATAATCCATACTCTCTAATCCAGGCAGCATCCTGGTAAATCTCCTCTGCACCCTTTCCAACGCCTCCACATCCTTCCTGTACTGAGGCGACCAGAACTGGACACAGTACTCCAGGTGTGGTCTAACCAGAGTTTTGTAGAGCTGCATCATTACCTCGCAGCTCTTAAACTCAATCCCATGATTTATGAAAGCTAACATCCCATAAACTTTCCTAACTCCCTTATCCACCAGTGAGGCAACTTTCAGTGATCTGTGGATATGAACCCCCAGATCCCTCTGCTCCTCCACACTCGCCAGAATCCTGCCATTAACCTTGTACTCCGCCTTGGAGTTAGTCCTTCCAAAGTGTACCGCCTCACACTTCTCCAGATTGAACTCTATCTGCCACTTGTCAGCCCAGCTCTGCATCCGATCAATATCCCTCTGCAAGCTTCTACAGCCCTCCACACTATCCACAACACCACCGATCTTTGTGTCATCTGCAAACTTGCTAACCCAGCCTTCCACCCCTTCATCTATGTCATTAATAAATATCACAAAATATCCCAGAACTGATCCCTGTGGGACACCACTGGTCACAGCCCTCCAATCCGAATGCACTCCCTCCACCACAACCCTCTGCTTTCTACAGGCAAGCCAATTCTGAATCCACACAGCCAAGCCTCCCTGGATCCCTTGGCCTCTGACCTTCTGAAGAAGCCTACCATGAGGAACCTTATCAAAGGCCTTACTAAAATCCATATAGACCACATCTACTGCACTACCCTCATCAATCTTCCTGGTCACCTCCTCAAAGAACCCTATCAGTCTTGTGAGGCAAGATCTTCCATTCACAAAGCCATGCTGGCTGTCCCTAATCAGTCCATAGTTCTCTAAATGCTCATAGATCCTATCTCTTTGAATCCTTTCTAACAGCTTACCCACCACAGATGTAAGGCTCACTAGTCTGTAATTCCCTGGACCATCCCTACTACCTTTTTTGAATAAGGGGACAACATTCGCCACCCTCCAATCCTCCAGTACCATTCCCGTGGACAATGACGACTCAAAGATCCTAACCAACGGTTCAGCAATCTCCTCCCTCGCCTCTCGAAGCAGCCTGGCGAATATTCCGTCAGGCCCCAGGGACTTATCTGTTCTAATATTTTCTAACAACTCCAACACATCCTCTCCCTTGATATCTACGTACTCTAGAACATTACCCTTATCAACGTTGTCCTCAGCATCATCAAGACCCCTCTCCTTGGTGAATACTGAAGAGAAGTATTCATTGAGAACCTCACCCACTTCCACAGCTTCCAGGCACATCCTCCCACCTTTGTCTTTAATCGGACCTACCTTTACTCGAGCTATCCTTCTGCTCTTCACGTACGAGAAAAAAGCCTTGGGATTCTCCTTAACCCTACTCGCCAAAGCCTTTTCATGTCCCCTTCTCACTCTCCTCAGCCCTTTCTTAAGTTCCTTCCTTGCTACTCTATATTCCTCACGAGCCCTGTCCAATCCTTGTTGTTTACACCTTATGTACGCTGCCCTCTTCTTCCTAACTCGTTGTTCCACCTCTCTCGTCACCCACAGTTCCTTCACCCTACCATTCCTTCTTTGCCTCATCGGGACAAATTTATCCTTAACATCCTGCAAAAGATCCCTGAACATCGACCACATCTCCATAGTACATTTCCCTTCAAAAATGTTGTCCCAACTTACACTCCCAAGTTCTCATCTCATAATTCGTCTTTCCCCAATTAAATATCTTCCCGTCCTCTTTGCTCCTATCCCTGTCCATGACAATTCTAAAGGTTATGGAGCAATGGTCACTGTCCCCTAAATGCTCACCTACCGATAGATCTGTCACCTGACCCGGTTCATTACCTAAAACTAGATCTAATATGGCATTCCCTCTAGTCAGCCTGTCAACATACTGTGACAGGAATCCGTCCTAGGTCAACAAACTGCGCCCCGTCTAAACCTTTGGCACTAAGTAGGTGCCAATCAATATTTGGATAGTTGAAGTCTCCAGTTATAATAACCCTGTTATTTTTGCATCTCTCCAAAAACTGCCTCCCAATCTGCTCCTCAGTATCCCTACTGCTACCGGGGGGGCCTATAGAATACTCCCAGGAGGGTAACTGCCCTTTTCTTGTTCCTAACTTCCACCCATATTGACTCTAGAGAGAAATACCAACAAAGATTCCCATGTTAGCTTGTCCCTTTGCCCGCATTTGGCCCATATCCCTCCAAACCTTTCCTATCCTTGTACCTGTCTTTTAAACACTGCAATTGTACCTGCCTCTACCACTTCCTCTGGCAGCTTGTTCCATATACCCACGACCATCTGTGAATTGGAGAGGGGGTGGAAACAATGTTGCAGTGGGTAGAGCCACTGCGTCACACCTCCAGTGACCCCAGGTTTGATCCTGACCTCAGGTGCTGTCTGTGAGGAGTTTGAGACCTTCCAGTCATCCGGAACCATGCAGGAATCTATCGATTCCTGGAAAATTATCACCAATGCCTCTGCAATCTCTGAAGTCACCTCCTTCAGAACACGGGGATGCACCTCATCTGGTCCGGGAGACTTATCAGTCTTTAGTCCATTTAGCTTCCCTAGCACCTTCTTTCCAGTAATCTTAACTGAACTCAGTTCCATCCCTTGAGACCCCTGAGTATCTGGTATATTGCTGATGTCCTCCACAGTGAAGACCGATGCAAAATACTCATTTAGTTCCTCTGCCATCTCTTTATCATCCATTATAATCTCTCCCGCACTGTTTTCGATTGGTCCTATATCAACCCGTGTCTCTCTTTTACTGTTCATATATTTTAAAAAACTCTTCGTATCTTTTTGAATGTTATCTGCCAACTTCCTTTCATAATTCATCTTTTCTTTCCTAATGACCTTCTTAGTTTCTTTCTGCAGGTTTTTAAAAGTTTCCCAGTCTTCCCACTAATTTTTGCTTCCTTGTATGCCCTCCCTTTTGCTCTTATTTTAGCCTTCACCTCTCTCATTATCCACATTTGTGCCTTTTTTCCATTCAAAACCTTTTTTCTTGGAATATATCTACCCTGCGTTTTCCTTATTTCTTGTAGAAAGTCTATCTATTTATGCTTTGCCATCCCTCCAACTAGCTTACTCTTCCAATCAACTTGGGCCAGTTCCTCTCTCATGCCACTGTAATTTCCTCTGTTCCACTGAAATGTCGATACACCTGCTATCAGCTTCTCCTTCTCAAATTTGAAATTGAACTCAATCATATTGTGATCGCTAGTTCCTAATGGTTCCTTTACCTTTAGTTCCCTAATCACCTCCGGTTCATTACACAACACCCAATCCAAAACAGCTGATCCCCTGGTGGGCTCATCAACAAGTTGCTCCAAAAAGCAGTCCCGTAGACATTCCACAAACTCACTCTCCTGAGATCCACTGCCTTGCTGGCTTTCCCAATCCACCTTCATGTTAAAATCCCCCATAATTATCTTAACATTGTCTCTCTGACACACGTTTTCTATTTCTAACTGTAACTTATAGTCCACATCCCGGTTGTTGTTAAGGGGCCTATACTGCTATTGTTGTCCTTTTACCCTTGCTATTTCTTAGCTCCACCCATAAGGATTCCACTTCTTCTTGCCCAATGTCCTTCCTTTCTATTGATTTTATATCATTACTAACCATCAGGGCCACACCATCCCCTCTGCCTACCCGCCTATCCTTCCTATATACTGTGTAGCCCTGGACATTCAGTTCCCAATCACATCTGTCATAAAGCCATGACTCAGTGATTGCCACAATGTCATATTTTTTAATCTGTAGTGGTGCCACTAGGTCATCCACTTTATTCCTAATGCTACGTGCATTTAAATATAGTACATTTAGGCCTGATTTTGTATCTGCTACTGATTTTGTTTTACTTCTATTGTTCAGCAATTTATCCTGACTTTTCACCTGCCAGTCCTTCTTACCATCTTCACTGCACACTAACTTGGACTTGTTCCTATATACCTCTTCCTCTATCCTAACATCCTGTATCCTTACATCCTCGATTCCATCCCCCTGCCAGATTAGTTTAAACCCTCCCTAACAGCTAAATTAAATATTCCCGCCACGATATTGGACCTCTTGGAGTTCAGATGTAACCCATCCTTTGTGAATAGGTCATGCCTCTCCCAAAAAAGGTCCCAATGATCCAGAAATTTGAAGCCCTGCCCCCTGCACCAGTCACTCAGCTACACATTCATCTGCCAGATCTTGCTATTCTTACTTCCATTAGCACGTGGCACAGGTAGTAATCCTGAAATTACTACCCTAGAGGTCCTGCTTCTCAACCTTCTTCCTAGTTCCCTGGAGAATTCAATGTTCATTGCAGAAGATCACATGGTGATGTTGTTCTAGTCTACGTTGAGCCATCTCTGGCAGCGGAAAAGGTCTCAGTCAGACAAGTTAGAATGGGAGTGGGATTGAAAACTAAAGAGGCGCGTAACAGGAAGTTCAGGGTCACCCCCTTCGGACTGAGAACAGGAGCTCTGCAAAGTGATCACCCAACCTGTGTTTGGACTCCAGTGTAGAGGAGTCCACATCGTGAACACTGATTGGAAGAAGTGCAAGTGAATTGGTGTTTCACCTGGAAAGGCTGTTTGGGTCTCTGGATGGAGGGACAGATGAATTGAGAGGTGTTACATCTCCTCTGGTTGCATGGGAAGATACTGTGGCACAGAAGATGGTGGGTGGGGCAGAAGAGGGGACCGGGGAATCACAAAGTGAGCTGTCCCTGTGAAATGCAGAAAGGGCTGGAGAGAGGGAGATGTGACTGGTTGTGGGACCTTGCCGGAGCTGGCGGAAATTGCTCAGGATAATCCATTGAATGTGAAGGCTAATAGGCTAGAAGGTGAGGACCAGGGAACTCTTCTGTCTCGGGGGAGAGGGGGTGAGAGCTGACGAGCGACAAATAGAGGAACCACGGTTGAGAGCTCCATCCACTGTGGTGGAGGGGAAGCCATGTTTCAGGAAGGGGGACATTTCAGTGGCATCAGAGCAAGCAGACTCATCTTTGGAACAAATGTGACAGAGATGAAGAAAATAGGAAAAAGGAATGGCATCCTTACAGGAGGCAAGGTGAGTGGATGTCTGGACAAGGTAGCTGTGGAGTCTGTGGGCTTGTAAAAAATGTTATTGGCTAGTGTATCTCCTGAGATGGAAACAGAGAAATCCAGAAAGGGAAGGGAGGTGTCGGAGATGGACCATGTAAATGTGAGAGAAGGTCACTCAGTGCCTAGACAGAAGATGTTGTTCCTCTAGTTTATGCTGGTCCTCACTCTGGCAGAGGAGGAGGCTGCAGACAGACAGGCTGGTATAGGGAGCTGGAGGGAGGTGTGATGGTGGAGGTGGGGGATGTGAGGGGGAGTGAGGGTACAGGGGGGTGATGGGTGATGGTCTCAGGGTGTGCAGGATGGTTTAGGGCTACCTCTGCAGCCTCCACGTTTACCAGCCTGGGATCTGATACACCACAGTCCACTCAGTCTGCACTCTGGGCTTCACTCCCTCTGCTGCATCACTTGTATGGTGGGGAATGTTCTCAGACCCCTGCACTCCTCCCTATTTCAGTAATTCTGCCAGCCCTAATTACATGGAGCCCAGTGGTCATCCTGTACAGTGGATTCCATCCACTGTAACACTGGCTGACAGTGGCTGAGGGATGATCTTCCATTTGGGAGATTAAGACATTTCAGCCCAGAGCATTGATTTTAATCCAGCACTCTCTTCAAGAGCTGGTTTTGATCCCCACTCCACAGGAATGGGAGAACCTATTCAGCCACTAAACCTTAACATCTTCCACTTTGATCATGCTCGATCTATACCTTAATTCCATTTACCCCATTAGTTACATTTCATAGAGCCATAGAATTGTACAGCACAGAAACAGGCCCTTCGGCCCACCTTGTCCATGCCGACCATGATGCCTATCCACGCTAATCCCATTTGCCTTCGTTAAGCCTGTATCCCTCTATGCCTTTGCTATCCAAGTACCTGTCCAGATGCCTCTGAAGCGTAATTGTATCGGCCTCCACCACCATCTTTGGCAGCTCATTCCAGACAACCACCACCCTGTGTGTGAAAAACATACCCTTCAGATCTCCTGTAAATTTCTCCCCTCTCACCTGTGCCCTCTAGTTCTAGACTCTCCTGCCATGGGAGAAAAAAGACTCTATCTATCCTATCTATGCCCCTCATGATTTTATAAACCTCTATAGGGTCACCTACATTCCAGTGAGTATAACCCCAGCCTACTGTGTGCAATTCTGGTCGCCCCATTACAAGAAGGATGTGGAGGCTTTAGAGAGGGTGCAGGAGAGGATCACCAGGATGTTGCTTGGATTAGAGGGTATGAGCGATAAGGAGAGATTGGACAAACTTAGGTTGTTTTCTCTGGTGCATTGGAGACCTGATAGAAGTTTATAAAATCATGAAAAGCACAGATAGAGTAGACAGTTGGTATCTTTTTTCCAGGGTAAGAATGTCAAGTACTAGAGGGCATGCATTTAAGGTGAGAGGGGGAAAAGTTTAAAGGAGACGTGCAGGGAAAGCTTTTTACACAGAGAGTGGTGGGTGCCTGGAATGGACTGTCAGGGGTGGTGGTGGAAGCAGATATGATAGTGGCATTTAAGAAGCATGCAGAAGAGATTTAGTTTAATTCAACATCTCTTTGGCACAGACACGGTGGGCCAAAGGGTCTGTTCCTGTGCATTGCACTGTCCTATGTTCTATGTTCTATCCAATTTCTGCTTTTACTGCAGCCCTCCATTCCCAGCAACATCCTGGTGAGTCTCTCCTGCACTCTCTCTATTGTTACCACATCCTTCCTGTAGTGTGGTGACCAGAACTGTACACAATGCTCTAAGTGAGGTCTAGCAAGTGTTTTGTATAACTGCAACATGGCATCCCAACGCAGTGCCTTAGTCTATGAAGGCCAGCATACCAAATACCTTCCTCACTACCCCACCCACCTGTGTCATCACTGTCAGGGAGCTATGGACTTGAACCCCAAAGTCCCTCTGTACATCGACGTTCTTAAGGTCCCTGCCATTTACTCTATATGTCCTACCAGAATTTGACCTCCCAAAGTGCATCACCTCACATTTGTCCTGTAAAAACTGATGAGAAATATTCCTTAAAATTCTCACCCATCTCATATGGCTCCACACATACGTAGATGGCCGTGCTAGTCTTTAAGGGAACCTAACTTCTCCCTAGCCACCCTTTTATTTTTAATAGACATGTAGAATCTCTTGGGATTTTCGTTAACTCTGCCTGCCAGATCCATTTCACACCCTCTTTTTTGCCCTCTTGATTTCCCTCTTAAGTGTACTCCTGCACTTCTTACATACATCAAGGGATTCACTTGATCCTGAATGCCTAATCCTGTATGCCTCCTATTCCTTGACCAGAGCCTCAATATCTCTTGTCAGCCAAGGTTCCCCAAACTTATCAGCATTGCCTTTCATCCTAGCAGGAACATGCTGCTCCTGGACTCCTGATATCACACTTTTCAAAGCCTCCCACTTGCTGGTTGTCCCTTTATAGATATATATATATATGTACACACAAACAACAAAGGCCCCAGCACTGTTCCCACTTAAATATAGAAAAAAACACCCATCCACAATTATCTTCTGCCTCCTTTCAATTTTGGAACTAGTTTGCCAACACGCCTTGGATCCCTTGTGCCTTAACCTTCTGGACCAGATTACCATGTGGAACCTTGTCAAAAGCTTTACTGAAGTCCATGTACATTTCTGTCAGAGCTCCAGCAATCTCCTCCCTTAGCATCCTGGGATGGATCCCAACAGGCCCAAGGGATTATCTACCCAAGATCTCCAGCACTTCCTCCTTCCTGGGACAGACAGAACATCAGGGTACCCCTCCCCTAACTCTCCAGCCTCCACATCCTTCTCCCTGCTGAATACTGATTTAGAACCTTTCTCATATCCCCTGACTCCACACATTTCTCTGTTGGTTCATGAGGGGCCCTATTCCTTCCTTAGCTATCCCCTTGCTTCTAATGTACTTACAAAAGGTGTTAGGCTTCTCCTTGACCCTACTTGCCAAGTTAATTTCATGTTCCCTTTTTGCCCCCTGAATTTCTTTCTTTCCTACATCCCCTAGTTCTCATGACATAGGAGGAGGCCATTTGGTCCGTCACATCTATGCCAGCTCTCAGAACATCCCCATCCTGTTTCCCCACCAATTTCCCAGTGATCCATTTCCTGCCACGTGCCTTCCAGATCTCCATTTCATCTTCTGACTTACACCTCTCTCCTTCCCTCAGCTCTGCTTTCAAAATGGTAAACCCTCCACTCTCCCCCCTGTTCTGAGGAAGGGTCCCTGACCCACAATGTTGACTGGTTTCTCCCTCCACAGATGCTGCTTGACTGGCTGAGTTCTTCCAGTATTTCTGTCCTTGTTACAGGGTAAACTGGGTCAGTCTGTGCAGGGCTGGATGTTCCAGCCAGTGCAAGGTAGCCTAAGGTGAGGGCAAGACATTTACCCTGATCAGAGGAAGATTTTTTTTCTCTAGTGGGTGGTCAGAATCTGGAGCGCACTGCCTGAGAGGTGGTGGAGGCAGAGACTCTCATGGTATCTAAGAAGTACCAGGACAAGCACTTGGATCACCAGGCAGAAACAGCTACAGACCCAGTGCTGGTAAATGGGATTTGTCAAACTTGAGGCCAGCTCATGCAAGGAACTAACTGAAGCCAGTGCATGGTGCCCTGTGCCTGCCAATGCTGAGCAGTGCTCAGCAGTGTCAAGTATCCAGCCAGGGCCAGCTAGTGGAGGGTAACATGGCCCACCCAGTGCAGGGTGCCACTGCCCAGCCAGTGCAGGGTAGCATTTTCCTGCCATGCAGGGCAGTGTGCTCAAGCCAGTGTGACATGGACTATTCCAGCCAATGAAGCGTACTGTTGGCCAGCCAGTTCAGCGTAGTCCACTGCCAGCCAGGGCCGGATAACCCAGTGCCAGCCAATGCAGTGTAGCCCAGTGCCAGCCAGTGTTCAGTAACCCAGTACTAGCCAGCAAGGGGTGGCCCACAACCAGTCAGTGCAATGCAGGGCAGTCCACTGTCCACTAGTGCAGGGTAGCCCAGTGTCAGCCAGTGTATGGTCACCCAGTGCCAGCCAGTGCTGGTGGCCCAGTGTCAGCCAGTGCTGGATACTATGGGCCAGCAATTGCAGGGCAGTGTTTACCTACAGGAAGGGCTGGCCTATCCTATCCAGAGCAGGGTAACATGGCCATCTAGTGCAGGATAGCTTAAGGTAAGGTGTAAGGGGTTCAGAGGGGATCAGAGGAAGATTTTTTTACTCAGAGAGTGGTTGGAATCTGAAACGCACTGTCTGATGGGGTGGTGGAGGCACAGACTCGCACAACATTTAAGAAGCAGCTGCATGAGCACTTGAATCACTGAGGCAGAGAAAGCTGTGGACAAAGTGCTGGTAAATGGGATATGTAGGGCATGGGCCAGCCAGTGCAAAGCGGCTCATTCCAGCCAGTGATGGTACTCTGTGCCTGCCAGTGCCCGGTAGAAGGTGCTCACCAGTGCCAAGTATCCAGCCAGTGCAGGATAGCTTGGCTGGCCAGTATTGAGTAATGTAACCCTGTCAGTGTGTGGAGAGTGGGCAGGTCAGTGCAGGGTCTCTTGAGCCAGTGCAGTGCACCCTGATCCAGTGCATAGTCTCTTGAACTAGTGCACGGTCTCTTGAGCCAGCCAGTTCTGTGTAGCCTGGGCCAGCCAGTAGAGGGTGGAACGAATCAGCAGTACAGGGTAGAGTGGGCCTGCCAGTGCAGGGTATCATCGCCTGGACAGTACCAGGTTTCCTGTGCCAGCCAGTGAAGTCTAGGCTTGGCTAGCCAGTGCAGAGTAGTCTGAGGCAGCCAGTGCAAGATATTCTGGGTCAGTTCACCAGCGCAGAATAGCTTGGTACCAGCCAGTGCAGGGTTACAGATGTCCACTAGTGCAGGGACAGCCAGTGTGGCCCATCCAGTGTAGGGGTTAATTTGGATGGCCTTTGAAGGGTTGTG
Organism: Pristis pectinata; assembly: GCF_009764475.1. Taxonomy (NCBI): domain Eukaryota; kingdom Metazoa; phylum Chordata; class Chondrichthyes; order Rhinopristiformes; family Pristidae; genus Pristis; species Pristis pectinata. The sequence continues at coordinate 68,213,928 of NC_067407.1, forward strand.
GTTGCCAGCAAGGCACAGTGGCCCAGGGCCAGCCAGTGCAGGGGAGCCTGAACTAACCAGTGCAAGGGAGCCTGAACTGGCTGGTGCAGGGGAATCTGAACACCGGTGCAGGGAAGCCTGGGGCAACCATAGAGGCTAACCAGAATATCTAGTGCAGAATATTCTAGCCATCCAGTGCAGGTAACTTGTGCCAGTGGTGTCAGACAGCATGGAACAACTGTGTCCATGCCAACCACTGAGTACCCATCTACATAAATCCTTTGTCCGGCACCCAGCCAGTAGCCTTCTATGTCTCAGTGTTTAGGAGTTCAACTTGATACTTATGAAATGCTGTGACAGTCTCTGCCTCCACTTCCTCAGGGAGTGTGTTCCTGATTGTAACCACCCCCTGAGTGAAAATGTTCTTCCTCAGATCCCAGCTAAAACTCCTCCCCTTCACCTGAAACCAATGCCCTCAGATCATAGACACTTATGCTAGGGGGAAAATGTTCCCTACTATCAGCCCTGTCTCTGCCCCTCAGAATTGTATCTGGTTCCACCGCAGCCCCCTCTGCTACATGGAAAACAACCAGTTCACTCTCTCCTTGTAACTGAAACAGTCCATCCTTGTGAATCTCCTCTGCGTCCTCACTAGCACAATCAAGTCCTTACTATAGTGTGGTGACTTGATCTATACAAAGCACTCCAGCTGTAGCCTAACCAATGTCTTATAACTCGTCCAATGCTCGTCTGAGGAAATAGATGAGCTTCTACGCAACTGTTTTGAGTCAGTGGACTGGTCCATGTTCAAAGACTCAGCTGCCAGCCTTGCTGAATATGTCACCACCATCACAGACTTTATCAGCAAGTGTGTTGAGGACTGTGTACCAAAGAGGACAATATGAGTGTTTCCAAACTGAAAACCATGGATGAACAGGGAGATCCACTCCCTACTAAAGTCCATGACTGCAGCATTCAAATCAGGTGACCCTGACCTTTACAAGAAATTGAGATATGACCTCCGTAAATCTATCAAAGATGCTAAAAGACAATATCAGTCCAAAATCAAGTCCCAGACCAGCCGCCAGTTGTGGTGGGGCTTACATGCTATAACAGGCTACAAAATGAAGTTGGGCTGCATAGTCAACAACAGCGCATCCCTTCCTGATCAGCTTAACACATTCTGTGCACGCACCACCCACCCTGACAGCCTCCAATGAACCTGAACCCATGGTCACTGTTGAGGATGTAAGATCAGTCTTCCAGAGAGTGAACTCTCTGGAAAGCATCTGGTCTGGATGGTGTCCCTGGCCGTGTCCTCAGATATTGTGCTGATCAGCTGGCAGGAGTATTTGCAGACATATTTAACCTCTCCCTGCTTCAACTGAGGTTCCTACCTGTTTTAAGAAGACCACTATCATCCGATACCTAAGACAAACAAGGTAACGTGCCTTAATGACTACTGCCTGGTGGCTCTGACATCCACCATCATGAAGTGCTTTGAGAGGCTGGTCATGGCACACATTAACTCCAGCCTCCCAGTAAACCTCGACCCACTGCAATTTGCCTACTGTCAAAACAGGTCCACGGCTAACACCATCTCCCTGGCCCTACACTCATCTCTGGAGCATTTGGACAGTAAAGGCACCTACATTAGACTATTGTTTATTGACTACAGCTCCACCTTCAATACAGTAATTCCAAGCAAGCTCATCACCAAACTCCAAAATCTGGGACTCAACACCTCACTTTGCAAATCAATCCTTGACTTCCTGATCAACAGACCGCAATCAGTAAGGATAAGCACAATTATCCTCAACACTGGTGCCCCACAAGGCTGCATCCTCAGTCCCCTACTCTTTTCCCTATACACTCATGACTGCGTGGCCAGGTTCTGCTCTAACACTATCTACAAGTTTGCAGATGGTACCACTGTAGTGGGCCATATCTCAAATAATGATGAGTCAAGGTACAGGAAGGAGATAGAGAACTTAGTGAGCTTAGTTGACATGGTGACATGACAACAACCTTTCCCTCAATGTCAGCAAAACAAAAGAGCTGGTCATTGACTTCAGGAAAGGGGGCAGTGCACATACACCAGTCTACATCAATGGTGCTGAGGGGACAGGGTTGAGAGTTTCAAGTTCCTAGGAGTGAATATCACCAATAGCCTGTCCTGGTCCAACCACATAGAGCTCACCAGTGCCTCGACTTCCTCAGGGGGCTAAAGAAATTTGGCATGTCCCCCTGGACACTCACCAACTTTTATCAATGCACCATAGAAAGCATCCTATTCGGATGTATCATGGCTTGGTATCGCAACTGCTCTGCCCAAGACCACAAGAAACTGCAGAGAGTTGTGGACACAGCCCAGCACATCACAGAAACCAGCCTCCCCTCCATGGATTCTGTCTATACTTCTCACTGCCTCAGTAAAGCAGCCAGCATAATCAAACACCCCATCCACCAGGGACATTCTCTCTTCTCCCCTCTCCCATCAGGCAGAAGATACAAAAGCCTGAAAGCACGTACCACCAGGCTCAAGGACAGCTTCTATCCCACTGTTATAAAACTATTGAACGGTTCCCTAGTACAGTAAGATGGACTCTTGATCTCACAATTTACCTCCTTATGACCTTGCACCACATTGTCTACCTGCAATGCACTTTGCTGTAGCTGTGACACTTTACTCTGTATTCTGTTATTGTTTTTACCCTGTGCTACCTCAATGCACTATTATAATGAATCAATCTGTATGAATGGTATGCAAGACAGGTTTTTCACTGTACCTCGGTACAAGTCACAATAATAAACCAATCTGTACCAAATCTCACTGCTCTTGTATTCTGTGCCCCATCGAATCAAGGCAGGTATTCTATATATGTGCTACACCACCTTAGCAACCTGTGCAGCCACCTTCACAGTTCCTTGGACTCGTAAAGAGAGGCCCCTCTGTTCCCTAATACTCCCTAAGGCCAGAATGTTCATTGTGAATGTGCTAGCCTTATTCATCCTCCCAAAGTGCATCACGTCACATTTTCAAGCTCAGCATTGCCCTGACCATTTCACTAACTGTTACCTGTTATAAATTTTAAGTAGGATAAAACTAGGTAGGGAAAGAATTAGTTCAGCTGGAGGACATGGTGATGTGCAGCAGCTGCTTGATGTGGGAGCTAGTGGACCCGGTTGTGGTGCATGGTGACCACTTCTGTAGTAAGTGCTGGCGGCTGATGGAACTTCAGCTCAGAGTTGATGTGCTGGAGTCGCAGCTTCAAACACTGCAGAGTATCAGAGAGCGAGAGAGTTATGTAGATATTGTGCATCGGGAGACAGTCACCCCCCCTTAGAGCAGGTATTTCTAGGGTACAGGAAGTAGATAGAAGGGTAATTGTCAGGGGAGAGAAAAAGAAAAAGAAAGAGAACAAGCAGATAGTGCAGAGGACCCCGGAGGCTGTTCCCCTCAATAACAGGTTTTCCGCTTTGGAAGCTGTTGAGGGGGATGACCTGCAGGGATCAAGCAGCAGTAGCCAGGTCTCTGGCACTGGGACCAGTCCTGCTGCTCAGAAGGGAAGGGAGGAGAAGAGGAAGGCAGTAGTGATAGGGGACTCAATAGTCAGGGAAACAACTAGGAGGTTCTGTGGAAGTGAGCATGAATCCCGGATGGTATGCTGCCAGGTGCCAGGGTCCGAGATGTCTCTGATTGGGTCCACAGTATTCTTCAGCGGGAGGGAGAACAGCCAGAAGTCATGGTACATGTTGGTACCAACAACACAAGTAGGAAGAGGGATGAGGTCCTCAAAAGTGAGTTTAGGGAGCTAGGCAGAAGGTTAAAGAACAGGACCTCAAGGGTAGCAATCTCAGGATTGCTGCCAGTGCCACGTGATAGTGAAGGTAGGAATAGGAGGAGATGGCAGATGAATGCGTAGCTGAGGAGTTGGTGCAGGAGGGAAGGTTTTAGATTTTTCTATCTTTGGGATCTCTTCTGGGGAAGGTGGGACCTGTACAGAGAGGACAGGTTACACCTGAACCCGAGGGGGACCGATATCCTTGCAGGCAGGTTTGCTAGTGTAGTTTGGGAGGGTTTAAACTAGTTTGCGAGGGGGATGGGAACCAGGGGGGTAGGTCAGAGGAAGAAGTGGATGTGGAAAAGTCAGATCTAACATGTAGAGAGGCTTTGAGGAAGGAGAAGCAGAGTACAGGGTATAAAAGTAGAAAGGTGGATGGGTTGGAGTGCATTTACTCAAATGCAAGAAGTATCAGGAATAAGGGTGATGAACTGAGAGCTTGGATAGGTATATGGAACTATGATATTGTGGCTCTTGCAGAGACTTGGCTGTCACCAGGGCAGGAATGGATATTGAATATTCCTGGATTTCAGTATTTTAAAAAGGATGGGGGGGAGGGGGAAAAGAGGAGGAGGAGTGGCGTTACTGGTCAGGGATACTATTACAGCTGCAGAAAGGGTGGATAATGTAGCAGGATCCTCTCTCGAGTCAGTACGGGTGGAAGTTAGGAACAAGAAGGGAGCAGTTACTTCACTGGGAGTATTCTATAGGCCCCCCGGTAGCAGCAGGGATACTGAGGAGCAGATTGGGAGGCAGATTTTGGAAAGGTGCAAGAATAACAGGGTTGTTATCATGGGAGACTTCAACTTCCCAAATATTGATTGGCACCTGCTTAGTACCAAAGGTTTAGACAGGGCAGAGTTTGTTAAGTGTCCAGGACGGATTCCTGTCACAGTATGTTGACAGGCCGACGAGAGGGAATGCCATATTAGATCTAGTATTAGGTAATGAACCGGGTCAGGTGACAGATGGTGGGTGAGCATTTGGGGGACAGTGACCACCGCTCCCTAACCTTTAGCATTGTCATGGACAAGGATAGGAGCAAAGAGGACGGGAAGATATTTAATTGGGGAAGGGCAAATTATGAGGCTAGAACTTGAGATTGTAAATTGGGATGACATTTTTGAAGGGAAATGTACTATGGAGATGTGGTCGTTGTTCAGAGATCTCTCGCAGGATGTTAGGGATAAATTTATCCCAGTTAGGCAGAGAAAGAGTGGCAGGGTGAAGGAACCATGGGTGACAAGAGAGGTAGAAAAACTAGTTAGGAAGAAGAAGGCAGCATACATAGGGTGTAAGTAACAAGGATCAGATAGGGCTCATGAGGAATATAGGGTAGTAAGGAGAGAAGAAGGGGCCGAGGAGAGCGAGAAGGGGACATGAAAAGGCTTTGGCGAGTAGGGTTAAGGAGAATCCCAAGGCTTTTTTCACGTACGTACTTGATTACCTCTTCAATAATTAATTCAAGGTAGTCAAACAAGATACGCCCCTAACAAATCTGTGTTGACTATTCTTTATTAATTTACACTTGTCTATGCAAGTGTAAATTAATCCTGTCCCTCGCACTTTTTCCAATAACTTCTCTACAACCGACATTAGACTCACTGGGCTGTCATTAGCTGCCATTCTTGAATAAAGGTACTACATTTGCTGTCCACCTGTCATCTAGCACCTCACCTGCGGCGAGAAAAGATTTCAAGATTTTTGTCTGAGCCCCAGCAACTACCCATACCTGCGATAGAAGCCTGGGGTACATTGCATTTATCCACCTTTGAGTATGCTAAGGCATCTAAGACATCCTCCTTTTCAATGGTAATTTGTTCAAGAATTCCACCATCCCCTTCGCTGAATTTTCTGACTACAATTTCTTTCTCCATAGTAAATACAGATAAGAAGTGTTCATTTAAAACCCTACCTGCATCCTCTGGCTCCACACACAGATTACGTCTTTGGTACCTAATAGGCCCCACTCTCTCCCTCGGTACCTTCTTGCACTTAATACATTGATAAATTGCTTTGGGATTTTCCACAGTCCTACCCAGCGATGACGTTACATGCCTTCTCTTCATCCGTGTGAGGCCTGTCTTGTTTTCTATACTTACCATAAATTGCCATTTTTTTCTTTATCTAAGTTTAAGAGGCTTTTAGATAGGTACATGAATATGCAGGGAATGCATCATGTGCAGGCAGAAGGGATTAAATTAATTCGGCATCAAGGTCGGCACAGACATCATGGGCCGAAGGGCCTGTTCCTGTGCTGCACTGTTTTATGTTCTTTGTTCTATACTCCTTGACATCCCTTGATATCCAGGGTTCCATGAATTTGTTGTCCTTACCTCTAACCCTCACGGGCCCTGAGCTTTCACTTTTTCACTTTTAACAACTCCAACTTGTCAGATGTAGATTTACCTGCAAGTAGCTGCTCTCAATCAACTTTTGCCAGGTCCTACCTTATCATATTGGAATCAGCCTTCCTCCAATTCAGGACCTTAATTTCCAGATTGTCCTTACCCTTCCCCATAATAATCTTAAAACTTACTGAATCATAGTCACTGTCTCCATAACGCTCTCCCACTGACACTTGCCCGGCTACAGCCCGTCTTTGGAACAAAAAGCTCTCCTTTTCCCATTTAATTTTCAGAAAGTTAAAACCCCCTATGTTATTACCCTATCATTTTAACATTTCTCTTTAATTGGTCCAAATATCTTCTCCTCTGTCTCCCACTGACTGTTGGGAGGCTAGAAGTACTATCCCAGCAAAGTGATCACCCCCTTTTTATTTCTAAGCTCCACAGATATGGCATTACTTGAAGAACCTCCCAGTAATGGACTCTTTGATTAAAACTGCAATGCCACTGCCTCCTTTGCATCCCCACTCCCCGTAATGCCTGAAGATTCAAGAGTCCACAACCTGGAGTGTTGAGTTGTTAGCCCTGCCCTTTCTTTGAACCATGTCTCTGTGTCTCTATTCCCAAGTGCTAACCAATGCTGTAAGTTCATCTGCATTCCCAAATCATGCATTAAAATAGATGGCATAGATAAGGCAGATGGTCAATGTCTTTTCCCAGGGCATAGTCCAGAGGGCATAGGGTTAAGGTAAGAGGGGAAAGATTTAAAGGAGACACGAGGGGCAACTTTTTCTCACAGAGGGTGGTGGGTACATGGAACTCATTGCCGGAAGAAGTGGTAGAGGCTGATACATTAGCAACATTTAAAAGACATTTGGACAGGTACATGGATAGGAAGGGTTTAGAGGAATATAGGCCAAATGCAAGTAAATGGGACCAGCTCAGGTAGGCAACTTGGTTGGCATGGACTAGCTGGGCTGAAGTGCCTGTTTCCATGCTGTATGACTCTATGACTCCATTTAGCTTTCCTTTCCTCCCATGTGCCTTATCAAGTCTATGTGGATCTGCCTACTGGACTTAGCTTTCCTTCTACGTTTGGATGTTCCTTACCCACCACCCCCCGCCCCTCGATTCTGTGTCTCATACTGCTGCTAAATTAGTTTAACCAATCTGAAGCCCTCCCTCCTACACCACCTCTTCAAGCCACACCTCCTGCCTTCCTATTCCTATACTCACGAGTTGATCCAGAGGTTACAGTCATAGAGGACTTGGTCTTTATTCTATTAACAAGCTTCCCAAATTCATAATGCAATACCTCTTCCCCCTTTTTACCCCTGATGTTAGAACCAATGTGGACCACAACCTTTGGCTGTATATCCTCCTTCATTAGAATGCCCTGAAGCCACTCTGAGACATCCTTGACCCTGACACCAGGGAGGCAACATGCCATGCTGTGTTCACATCTATAGCCACAGAAGTGTCACAGAGTTGTACAGCACAGAAACAGGTCCTTCTGCCCACCACATCCATGCTGAGCTTTTTGCCCATCTGCACTAATCCCATTTGCCTGCATTAAGACTGTATCCTTCTACTTCTTGCCTATTTAAGTGTCATCTAAAGATCTCTTAAACATAGTGATTGTATCTGATTCCACCACCTCCTCTGGTAGCAAGGTCCAGATATCAACCATTCCCTGTGTAAAAAACTTACCCCTCAGATCTCCGATGAAGCTCCTCCTTCTCACCTTAAACCTAAGCCTTCTTGTTTCATGGGAACAATATTCTGACTACCTACCCTATCCATGACTCTTATAATTTTATTTACCTCTATCAAGTCACTCCTCAACCTCCTTTGTTCCAGGGCAAACAAGCCCAGCCTGTTCAATCTCTTCCCATACCTAAAGTCCTCCAATCCAGGCAAACATCCTGGTGAGTCTCCTCTGCACTCTCTCCAGTGCATTCACATCCTTCCTATAGTGTGGTGACCAGAACTGCACACGGTACTCCCAGTGCAGCCTAATCTGTGTTTTGTAAAGTTGCAACATAGCATCCCAACTCTTATATCCTATGTCCTGACCTATGAAGGCAAGAATGCCACATGCCTTCGTTGTCACCCTATCCACCCGTGTTGCTGCTTTCAGGGAACTATGGACATGGACCCCCATGTATCTCTGTTCATCAACATTCCTAACCATCCTACTCTATATGTCAAAGCCCTATATGACATCCCAAAATGCATAGTCTCACCCTTGTTGATATTAAATTCCATCTGTAAGTGCCTTTCCATTCACCTCACTATTGAGTCTCGGATCACCATTGCCCTTGCACCTACTTCCCCGATCCCCTTGTGCAGTGAGCCACCCACTGTGCTGTGAACTTCACTCTGTCTGCATTCCACAGAGGAACACACATCTTCACCAGTTCCAACATGGAAAAGCAGCCCTGGAGTGGGATGCACTCTGTTTTCCTGACTTGCTGTTTGCCTTCTTTCCTCCTCCTGGTGGTCACTCATTCCTTCTCTGACTGTATTTCCTTAAGCTGCAGGTTGATCCCCACTTAGACATTGTCCACCTAAGTTTCTGCCTCAGAGATGTCGTGCAGTAGCTCCAGTTGGAGCTTGAGCTCTGAAACACGGTGCTCAAGGTCACCAAACTGGATGCACCTTCCACAGAGATGATCACCTAGACAAGGAGTGTCTCGGAGATCCCACACGCTGTATGTCACGGAGAACTGAGCTCCTTTGCCTTACTTTTAATTTTAAACTGAGTCCCTTTACTTAAAATGTAACACAAGTAGAAACAAACAATCCTCAAGTTAAACTCCTTGTTAGGCCCCTTAATTAAAGAATATTAATCATACCAGTCACCTTATTCCCCTCCAAAGACTAATTACTACATTCGGAGGTGTAAAACTTGTTGAAGTGCACATGTGATTCTTGTGACCACTCCCAGCTGCTGAACCTATGCTGTGTTTAACCTCTGCACAATCGGGTCCTGTGCTTCATTAAATTAGAAAAGTATCACAAAACTCAGCAGCCAGCAACCCAACCTACACCAATGTCACAATGTCAAACCAGTGTTGACAAGCTCCCACGGACCCTCCTCAGCACCATTCTTCTCCTCTCCTCTCCTCTCCCTCCCTCCTCCCTCCTCCTTCTCCTCTCCCTTCCTTCTCTCCTCCCTCACTCCTTCTCCTCCCTCACTCCCTCTCCTCCCCTCTCTCCCTCTCCTCCTTCCCTCCCTCTCTTGTCCCTCCCTTCTCTCCCTCCCTCTCCTCCTCCTTCCCCTCCTCTCCTCCTTCCCTTCCCCTCCCTTCTGTGAAGCCAGCACTCTGAAGACCACAGCACTCCAAACCACAGTAGTTTTTCAGCCTCCCCTTTGATACACTCGAAGTCTGCTCAGCCGACTGCACTTGATCCCAGTTGGAAAAATTTCTCTCAGTGCAGACTCCCCCATGACAACAGGGGCCCCGTCGAGAAGAGTTTACCTCTTCACCTGAAAGAGCAAACTCCAATAAAAAGCTTCCAATCTACAAGGATTTCACTGTAAAAGACACAGAGTTTGACAACTGAGGAGAAACTTGAAAGTGAAATAATATTCATTCCAGAGTATCCAGGGCCATCCAGTGCAGAGTATTCTGGACCAGCCAGTGCAGTGAACACTGGACCAGCCAGCGCAGTGAACACTGGGCCAGCCAGTGCAGGGTACAGTAGGACAAATCATTAATGATCACTTGGAAAGGCAGGGACTGATCAGCAATAGCCAGCATAGCTTTGTCAAGGACAAAGTGTATCAGGAGGGCAGTACAGTAGATGTGGTTTACATGGACTTCAATAAGGCCTTTGACAAGGTCCCACGTGGGAGACTGGTTCTAATGATTAGGGCCCCTGGGATCCCAGGCAGGCTGGGAAATTGGATCCAAAATTGGCGTGGCAATAGAGGCAGAGAATGATGGCAGAGAGTTGTTTTTGTGATTGGATGTCTGTGACCAGTGGTGTTCCACGGGGATTGGTGCTGGGACCCCTGCTGTTTGTAATACATGTGAATGATTTGGAAATGGATGTTGGAGGCATGATCAGTAAGTTCGCAGATGGAACGAAGTTGGTGGAGTTGCTGACAGTGTGGAGGGTCGTCTTAGGTCACAGGGTGATTGAACCATAGAACCATAGAACACTACGGCACAGAAAACAGGCCAATCAGCCCTTCTAGTCTGTGCCAAAACGTTATTCCGCTAGTCCCATTTACCTGCACCCAGTCCATAACCCTCCAGACCTCTCCCGTCCATGTATCTATCCAATTTATTCTTAAAACTCAAGAGTGAGCCCACATTTACTGCATCAGATGGCAGCCTGTTCCATACTCCCACCACTGTTTGTGAAGAAGTTCCCCCTAATGTTCCCCCTAAACTTTTCCCCTTTCACTCTAAAGCCATGTCCTCTCATACTTATCTCTCCTAATCTAGGTGGAAAGAGCCTACTCGCATTAATTCTGTCTATACCCCTCATAATTTTGTAAACCTCTATCAAATCTCCCCTCATTCTTCTGCGCTCCTAGGAATAAAGTCCTAACCTGTTCAATCTTTCCCTGTAACTCAACTCCTCAAGATCCGGCAACATTCTAGTAAATCTTCTCTGCACTCTTTCAATCTTACAAATATCCTTCCTATAGTTAAGTGACCAGAACTGCACAAAATACTCCAAATTTGGCCTCACCAATGTCTTATACAACCTCACCATAACATCCCAACTCCTATGCTCAATACTTTGATTTAAGAATGCCAGGATGCCAAAAGCCTTCTTTACAACGCTGTCTACCTGCGATGCCACTTTCAGGGAATTATGTATCTGAACTCCTAGATCCCTTTGTTCCTCTGCACTCTTCAGTGCCCTACCATTTACTGTGTATGTCCTACCTTGACTTGTCCTTCCAAAATGCAACACCTCACACTTGTCTGCATTAAGTTCCATCTGCTATTTTCTGGCCCATTCCTCCAGTTGGGTCAGATCCCTCTGCAAGCTTTGAAAGCGTTCCTCGCTGTCCACTACACCTCCAATCTTAGTATCATCAGCAATCTTGCTGATCCAATTTACCACATTATCATCTAGATCATTGATATAGACAACAAACAACAATGGCCCCAGCCCAGATCCCTGAGGCACACCACTAGTCACAGGCCTCCAGTCTGAGAAACAATCGTCCACTACCACTCTCTGTCTTCTCCCACACAGCCAATTTCGAATCCAGTTTACAACCTTTCCATGGATACCTAGTGTCTGAACCTTCTGAACTAACCTTCCATGTGGGACCTTGTCATGTAGACAACATCCACAGCCTTTCCTTCAATCTACTTTCTTGGTAACCTACTCGAAAAACTCTACAAGATTCGTTAAACACGATCTACCACGCACAAAGCCAAGCTGACTATCCTTAATCAGCCCTTGGCTATCCAAATACTTGTATATCTGATCTCTCAGAACACTTTCCAATAATTTACCCACTCTGATGTCAGGTTTACTGGCCTGTAATTACCTGGTTTCTTTTAGATGCTTTTATAAACAACCGAACTACATGAGCTACCCTCCAGTCCTCCGGCACCGCACCCGTGGCTAAGGACATTTTAAATATATCTGTCAGGGCCCCTGCAATTTCTACACTAGTCTCCCTCAATGTTCAAGGAAATATCTTACCAGGCCTGGGGGATTTATCTACCTTTATTCGCTGTAAAGCAGCAAGCACCTCCTTCCTCTTTAATCTCTATATGTTCCATGATACTATTGCCTGTTTCCCTTCCTTCCATATCCACTATGCCAGTTTCCTGAGTAAATACTGTTGCAAAAAAACTGTTTAAGATCTCCCACATCTCCTGAGGCTCCACACATGGATGACCACTCTGATCTTCTAGGGGACCAATTTTGTCCCTTACTATCCTTTTATTCTTCATATACTTGTAGAAACCCTTCGGGTTTATCTTCACATTATCTGCAAAAGCAACCTCATGTCTTCTTTTTGCCTTCCTGATTTTCTTTTTTTAGTATTTTCTTACTTTTTCTATACTTTTCAAGTACCTCATTTGTTCCTAGTTGCCTATACCTGCTATACACCTCTCTCTTTTTCTCAACCAGAGCACCAATATCCCTTGAAAACCAAAGTTCCCTACGCTTGTTACCTTTGCCTTTAATCCTGGCAGCAACATGCAGACTCTGCACTCTCAAAATTTTGCCTTTGAAGGCCTTCCACTTACTGAGCACATCCTTGCCATAAAACAACTTATCCCAATCCACTCTTCCTAGATCCTTCCTCATTTCCACAAAATTGGCCTTTCTCCAATTTAGAACCTCAACCCGAGGACCAGACCTGTCCTGATCCATAATTAACTTGAAACTAATGACATTATGGTCACTGGACCCAAAATACTCACCTACACATACTTCTGTCACCTGACCTGTCTGGTTCCCTAATAGGAGATCAAGTATTGCATGCTCTCTCGTTGGTACCTCTATATATTGATATAGAAAACTTTCCTGAACACATTTGACAAATTCCAAGCCATCCAGCCCTTTCACAGTGTGGGAGTCCCAGTCAATACGTGGAAAGTTAAAATCCCCTACCATTACAACTTTCTGTTTCTTACATCGGTCTGCTATCTCACTACAGATTTGTTCCTCCAATTCTCTCTGACTATTGGGCGGTCTATAATACAACCTTATTAGTGTGGTCACACCTTTCCTATTCCTCAGCTCCACCCATATGGCCTCAGTAGACAAGCCCTCTGGGCTGTCCTGTCTCCGCACAGCTGTGATATTTTCCCTGACCAGTAATGCCACTCCTCCCCCTTTCATCCCTCCCCCTCTATCACGTCTGAAACAACGGAACCCCGGAACATTAAACTGCCAGTCCTGCCCCTCCTGCGTCCAAGTCTCACTAATAGCAATAATATTGTAATCCCACGTGCCAATCCATGGCCTAAGCTCATCTGCCTTACCTACAATACTACTTGCATTGAAATAGATGCACCTGAGAACATTTCTATCACATACAACCCTTTGATTTCTGTCTTTACCTGCAGTCCTCGCATGACATTTTTCCTCCTCCACCTCACTATCTGCTCTAACACTCTGGTTCCCCTCCCCCTGAAAATCTAGTTTAAACCCCCTGGAGCAGCACTAGCAAACCTACCTGCAAGAATGTTAGTCCCCCTCCAGTTCAGGTGCAAACCGTCCCGTCTGAACAGATCCCACCTTCCCTGGAATAAAGCCCAATTGTCTAGAAACATGAAGCCCTCCCTCCTGCACCAATTCCTTAGCCACGTATTTAGCTTCATGATCCTCCTATTTCTAGCCTCACTAGCTTGTGGCATGGGTAGCAATCCTGAGATTGCAACCTTGGAGGTCCAGTCCTTCAACTTTGCACCTAATTCTCTAAACTCTCTTTGCAGGACCTCCTCCTCTTTCCTATCCACGTCATTGGTCCCTACATGGACCACGACATCTGGCTGCCCACCCTCCCTCCTGAGAATATCGAGAACTCGATCAGAGATATCATGGACATCACGGATATCGATGTGTTGGTGAAATGGGTGGAGAAATGGCAGATGACGATTAATCCTGATAAATGTGAGGTGATGCATTTTGTGAGTACTAATGAGTCTGGGACATACACTGTGAATGGCAGGGCCCTAGGGAGTATTGAGGAACAGAGGGACGTTGGGATACAAGTCCAAAGATCCTTGAAGGTGGCAGTGCAGGTAGACAGCATGGTTAAGATGGCTCATGGGATACCGGCCTTCATTAGATGGGGCACTGAATACAGGAGCAGGGAGGTGATGCTCCAACTTTATAAAACAAGTGGTCAGACCTCACCTGGAGAACTGCATGTAGCTCTGGTCACCACGCCACAGGAACAATGCGGCTGCACTGGAGAGGGTGCAGAGGAGATTCACCAGGATGTTACCTGGGGTGGAACGCTTCAGTTATGAGGAGAGACTGGAGAGGCTGGGTCTGTTTTCCCTGGAGTGAACGAGGTTAAGGGGGGATAACATTGAGGACCATAGATAGTATCGACGGTAGGAAACTTTTCCCCATATCAGAGGTAGGCAAAACTAGAGGACATAGATTGAGGGTAGGGGGTGAGGGATTTAGAGGGGATGTGAGGGGGTCCTTTCTCACCCAGAGAGTTGGGAGTACCTGGAACACCCTGCCGGAGAGAGTGGTGGAAGCAGAGTCACCGACAGCATTTAAGAAGTGTCTAGACGAGCATTTAAATCACTGAGGGAAAGAAGGTTATGGACCAAGTGCTGGAAGATGGGATTAATACAGATGGGTGCCCACTGGTCAGTATGGATGTGGTGGGCTGAATGGCCTGTTTCTGTGCTGTATGACTTTATCTTCAGAATACCACAAGCCCTTCCCCAAATATCAGTGCACTCCCCACTACTGCTGGGCACCCGGGCTTTACCCTGACCCACTCTCGGCCTCTGCACTCTGCCCTACTCAGCTCCCACTCCCACTCGGTCTTTGCCAAGACCCCACAACAGCTACTCAGCAGCTCCACAGCCTCAGTCAAGGGGCACAGCCTCAAGGTGCAGGCAGGTCTCCTCACCATAGCTGTCCTTTAGATGGAATCTCCAATCCTCTGATCTCCCAAAGTGTATCACTTCACACTTTTCTGGGTTGAACTCCATCTGCCACTTCTCAGCCCAGCTCTGCATCCTATCAATGTCCTGTTGTAACCTGCAGCAACCTTCAATACTATCCACAACACCACCAACCTTCGTGTCATCTGCAAACTTACTAACCCACCCCTCCACATCCTCATCCAATTCATTTATAAAAATCACAAAGACCAGGGGTCCCAGAGCAGATCCCTGCGGAACACCACTGGTCACTGACCTCCAGGCAGAATACGCTCCATCTGCCACCACCCTCTTGTCTATGGGTGAGCCGATTCTGAATCCGCACAGCCAAGTTTTCCTGGATACCATTCCTCCTGACTCTCTGAATGAGCCTTCCATGAGGAACCTTATCAAATGCCTTACTAAAATCCATGTACACTACATCCACTGCTCTACCTTCATCAATGTGCTTTGTCACATCCTCAAAGAATTCAATCAGGCTCGTGAGGCACGACCTGCCCCTCACAAAGCCATGCTAACTGTCTCTAATCAGCCTATGCTTCTCCAAATGCCCACTAATCCTGTCTCTAAGAATCTTCTCTTCATGATTTTGTAAACCTCTATAAGATCACCCCTCATTCTCCTGTGCTCCAAAAGCCTAGCCTGGCCAACCTCTCCCTGTAACTCAGGCCCTCTCATCCTGGCAACATCCTTGTAGATCTTTCCTGCACTCTTTCCAGTTTAACCATGTCTTTCCTATAACAGGGTGGCCAAAACTGTACCCAGTACTCCGGGTGAACTCCTGTGTTCAATGCCCTGACAGATGAAGGCCAGCAATGCTCAACATCTTTTTCACCATCCTGTCTACCTGTGATGGAATTTGAAGCAACAAGCAATCTGCTGGAAGAACTCAGCGGGTCAAGCAGCATCTGCGGAGGGAAAGGAATTGTCCACCAATCACCACTCCCCTTCTCTTCTTATACTGGCCATCTCGCTTCTCCACTCTCAGTCCTAATGCAGGGTTTTGACCTGAAATCCTTTCCTCTCCTCCATTGACTCTATCTACACCTCCTGCTGCCTTGGGAAAATAGCCAACAAAATCAATGACCCCTCCCACCCCGGTCATTACCTCTTCTCCCCTCTGGCAGAAGATACAAAAGCTTGAGAACACACTAGCAGCCTCAAGGACAGCTTCTATCCCGCTGTTATAGGACTCATGTACGACAAAGATGAACTCTTGACCGCCCAATTGACCTCGTCATGCCCTTGCACTTTATTTGTCGACCTGAACTGCACTTACATGGAGAGTCATGGAGTAATACAGCACGGAATCAGGCCCTTCGGTCCAACACGTCCATGCCAACCAAGATGCCCATCTAAGCTAGTCCCATTTGCCTGCATTTGACCCATATCCCTCTAAACCTTTTCTATCCATGTACTAATCCAAATGTCTTTTAAACATTGTAATTGTACCCACCTCTACCACTTCCTCAGGCAGTTCGCTCCATAAACCCAGCACCCTAGGTGTGAAAAAGTTGCCCCTCAGATCCCCTTTAAGTCTTTCCCTTTTCACCTTAAAACCTATGCCCTCTAGTTTTAGATTCCTCCCACAGTGGGATAAAGACTGTGATCATCCACCTTATCTATACCCCTCATGATATGAAACACCTTTATTTTGATTTTATAAAATATTTTATATATTTTAATAAAAATATTTTATATTTTATAAGGTCACCACTCAGCCTCCTTCATTCTGGGGAAGAATAGTCCCAATCTATTCAGCCTCCCCTTGTAACTCAAGCCCTCTTCTCTCAATAATTCTAGTGACCATAATTCTATTAGTTTTAAGATAGTGATGGAGAAAGATAGGACAGGGCCACAGGTCAGGGTCCTAAACTGGAGCAGGGCTCATCTTGGGGGAATTAGGCAGGATCTAACAGAGGTTGATTGGGTGAGCCTGTTTGAAGGGAAAGGGCTAAATGGCAAGTGGGAGGCTTTTAAGAGAGTAATATCTTAAAAGTCCAGGAGCAGCATGTTCCTGTTAGGGTGAAGGGTCAACCTGTCAAGTTTAGGGAACCTTGGCCGATGAGAGATATTGAGGCTCTGGTCAAGAAAAAGAAGGAAGCATACATTGTGTTTAGGAGATCAGGGATGAGTGAATTCCTTGATGACTATAAAAAGATTAAGAATACTCTTAAGAGGGATATGAGGAGGGCAGAGAGAGGGCATGCATTGGATCTGGCAGGTAAGGTTAAGGAAAATCCGAAGAGGTTCTATCGTTATATTAAGTGTTAAAGGGTGGCCAGGGAGACAGTAGGTCCCCTTAGAGATCAGCAGGGCGCCTATGTCCTGAGCCACAGGAGATGGGTAGGATTTTTAACATATGTTGCTCCTCGGTGTTTACCTAGGGGAAAATCATGGTTACTCAAGAGGTAAGGAAAACTAGTGGAGATGTTTTGGAAAACATTCATATTACCATGGAGAAGGTATTAGAGGGGATCTGAGGGGGACCTTTTCCACCCAGAGAGTGGGGAGTACCTGGAACACACTGCCGGAGAGAGTGGTGGAAGCAGAGTCACCGACAGCATTTAAGTATCCGGATGATCTCTTGAATTGCCGGGGCATGGAAGGCTACAGACCAAGTGCTGGAAGATGGGATTAATACAGCTGGGTGCCCATTGATCAGTGTGAACGTGGTGGGCTGAATGACTCCAGTGCTGTCTGTGTGGAGTTTGCTTGCCTTCAGGTACTCCATTTTCCTCCCACATCCCAAAGATATGTGGGTTGTGATGCTACTTTCAGTGAACCATGCATTTGTACTCCTAGGTCCCTCCATTCCATTACACTCCCCAGTCCCCTAACTGTTCATAGTACAAGTCCTATGCTTACTTCATACTTATCTGTATTGAAATCCATTGGCCACTCCTCAGCCCACTTCCCTAACAGAACAAGATCCTCTTGTATTCTAAGATAACTTTCTTCAATATCAACAACACCTCCTAATTTCAATCTTACTGATCAAGTCTTGTGCTTTGCATCCAAATCATTTATATAAATAATGAATAACAAGGGTCCCAACATCTGCAGCACACCACTAGTCACCAGCCTCCATTCTGAGAAACAACCTTCAACCACCACCCTCTGCTTCCTACCTCCGAGCCAATTTTGAATGCACCTAACTAGCTCCCCTGGATTCAATGGGACCTTAGCTTCTCGAACAGCCTACCATGCAGGACCTTGTCAAAGGCCTTGCTAATGTCCAAATACCACTACCTCACCCTCATTTATCTTCTACCTTTTTTTAATGACTTTATGACTCTACGTATTAAAAACAAAAGGGCATAGGTTTAAGCTGAGAGGAAGGAGTTTTAAAGAGGATTTGAGGGGTAAGTTTTTTACATATAGAGTGGTTGATATCTGAAATGTGCTGCCCGAGGAGGTGGTGGAATCAGATGCAATCATTGTGTTTAAGAGATGCTTGGACAGGCACTTGAATTGGCAAGGCAAAGAAGGATACAGTCCTAACGTAGGTAATGAGATTAGTGTAGTTGGGTGAACAGATCAGTATGGACATGAGGGGCTGAAGGGCCTGTTTCTGTGCTGTACTATGATTATGACATTTTGAAAATTAACAAAATTAAGAAAATGGCATCTATCATCAAAGATCCACACCATCCAGGCCATGCCCTCTTTTCACTGCCGCCATCGGGCTGGAGGTATGTAAGCCTGAAGTCCCACACCACCAGGTTCAGGAACGGCTACTTTCCTACAACCACCAGGTTCTTGAACCGACCTGCACAACCATCAGCCTACCTCAGCAACAGAACACTACAGACCACCTCTTGCACTGCCATGGACTTGTTTCTGATTTTATCTTTTTTTGCACTGATGTCTTGTTTCACACAGTCTTTTTCTCTTCACTGTCATGTATAATTTATGTATAATTTATGTTCTGTGTGTTGTCTGAACCTACGTGTCTGTGATGCTGCTGCAAGCAAGTTTTTCATTGCACCTGTACCTCACTGTACTTGTGCCCATGATAATAGACCCGACTTGTACAGACCCTCCAGGAGAGCAGCACTCCCTGCCTTGCCCTCTGACTGCAGTCCTGAGGGAGGAGGCACTGCTGAGAGAGGGCCACTTCTGATGAAGGGGCATCAACTCTGCCTCTCTGTCCACAAATGCTGCCTGACATGCTGAACATTTCCCGCAGTTTCTCTTATGCTGGAGTTATTCTTCCTATCGGATGTTAATCTGAGGCCTGAGTGCTCTCTCCTGCAAAGGATGCTGGGGCTCAAATAACCCCGTTCCAGCAGGGGTTACCCCTCCAGTCCTGGTGTAGGATTCCTTCACCTTCGGGTCAGTTTGGGTCTGTGTGCTGCCCCCACTATGTCTTCTTCACAGTTACTCCTTCAGTTTCAAAGAACTTTCAGACACCTTGAGTGTCCCTGCAACAGTGCAGCACTCCCTCAGGAATGTTCCTCTGGCAAGAAACACTTCTCAGCAACACCACTCACAGAAAGCAGTGCTTCTTCAGTCTTGCGTTGGCTGACTCAGCCTGGATAATATAAATAGCAAGAAACAGCATGGGGAGCTGTGTAAATCTACAATCTCCTTCATTCCCATCTGAGACACCAGCAGTATCCATGGGAAACGCCTTGGGTGTTAATTTGCTGCAGTGAGTTGTGTGGCTTCTCTGCTCCTTCATTGTTTTCCCTTCTTTATTCAACAGCACAAAGACACAAGGTGAAAGTTCACATTCACATGATAGGCTTTCTGCTGCTCGCGGCTTTCGCTCTGCATCTGCAGCAGGATTTGGCTGCCATGGCAACAGAATGCCATTTTCTGATACGTGCCGAGATTCCGTGAGCTCCTGCTGTGTTGGTGTCAGTCACTCCACATGTTGGAGACCCCTCATTAGACTTGATCCTTGGGTTAGTCAGCACCAGACTGCACTGTTACGTGGACACATGCTTCATTATTCAGAGCTCAGCCCAGAGGGAGCAGCATTATTCACAAAGCTTTACTCTGTATTTATCCTGTGCTGCCCCCACCTTGTCCCAGGTCTGCAATGGGACAGTGCAGAGGGATCTTCACTCTGTGTCTCATCCATCGATGCCTGCCCTGGGAGTGAGTGATGGGACAGTACAGAGGGACCTTCATTCTGTATCTAGCCTGTGCTGTCTGCTTGGGCAATGTGCAACAGGAGAGAGGAGAAGGAGAATTACCTGTACTAACCTGTATTGTGTTTGCCCTGAGAGTGTCTGATGGAACAAGGGAGCTTTACTCTGTACTGAACCCATGCTGCCCTGGGACTATGTGACAGAATGCTGCAGGATTAGCTGTGTGTCTAATCCACAATGAACCTGCCAGGAGTGTTTGATGGAATGATGGATAGGGAGCAACAATGTGTATCTAGTCTGTGCTGTCTCTGCTCTGGGAGTGTGTGGTGGGACAGGGCAGAGGGAGTGTTACTCTGTATCTAACCCATGCTGTCCCTGCCCCGGGAGTGCGTGATGGGACAGTGTGGATGGAGCTTTACAGTGCCTAACCCATGCTTACCCTGCCCTGGGAATATTTGATGAATGAGGTGGTGGATGATGTTACTGTCTAGTTTTCACAATATTGTTTTTGAACTCTTGTATCCTGGATGCAGTAACTGTGTCTCCTGAATACTGCATCAGTGTCACCACTGTGTTGGTGAATTATTATAGAACTGTACAGCACAGGAACAGGCCCTTTGGCCCATGCTGTCTGCACCGAACATGATGCCGAGCTAAACTAAATCTCTTCTACCTGTACATG
This sequence comes from Pristis pectinata, assembly GCF_009764475.1. Lineage (NCBI taxonomy): Eukaryota > Metazoa > Chordata > Chondrichthyes > Rhinopristiformes > Pristidae > Pristis > Pristis pectinata. The sequence continues at coordinate 68,234,514 of NC_067407.1, forward strand.
ATCCATATCCCTCCATTCCTTGTAGTCATGTGTCTGTCTAACAGCCTCTTAAACAACACCTTCAAATCTGCTTCCACCACCACCCCAAGCAGCCGCTCTCTGTGTAAAAACTTACGCCACACAACTCCTTTAAACTTCCCCCTCTCACCTTAAATGCATGCCCTCTAGTATTTGACACTTCTACACTAGGAAAAAGATTCTGACTGTCTACCCAATCTATGCCTCTCATAATTTTATAAGCTTCCATCAGGTCTCCCCTCAGCCTCCGACACTCCAGAGAAAACAACACAACTTTGTCCAACCTCCTTAATGACATAAGTTATCCATTTTAATAACAAAAAGGGTAATTAATGTGCAGAATGTGAGGGTCTGAGAGCCAGGAGGTGGAGCAGCTGTGGGAAGTTTATAAAAGAGCCATTCTGATCGGCTAAAAGAGCCTTTCTGAAAAGCATTTCTGATTGGCTAATTGTGAAACACATCAGCCAATAAAAGGAAAGCAGCGTCCAGCAAAGTGGCCATTGTGAGAGTGACCAGTGTTTGAGTGGTAAGTAAAGAGTCTTTGGTGAGAGAAAGCAGAGCAGAGATGCAGGTAAAGTTCTTTAATTTAAATTTTCCTTTTCAGTCTTTGAGCAGTCAGGATGGCAGTTAGAACAGTGGCATGCTCCTCCTGCAGGATGTGGGAAATCAGGGAGAGTTCCAGTGTCCTGAGGACTGTACCTGTAGGAAGTGTCCAGCTGCAGCTCCTGACTTACCATGTGAAGAAGCCAGAGTTGGAGCTGGATGCACTCAGGATCATCTGAGAGTATCATAGATAGGAGTTTTAACGATATGGTCACACCTAGGAGAAGCAGAAAACCTACAGCACGATTCAGGCCCTTCGGCCCACAAAGCTGTGCCGAACATGTCCCTACCTTAGAAATTACTAGGCTTACCCATAGCCCTCTATTTTACTCAGCTCCATGTACCTATCCAACAGTCTCTTAAAAGACCCCATCGTATCTGCCTCCACCACTGTTGCTGGCAGCCCATTCCACGCACTCACCACTCTGAGTAAAAAAAAACTTACCCCTGACATCTCCTCTATATCTACTCCCCAGCACCTTAAACCTATGTACTCTTGTGGCCACCAATTCAGCCCTGGGGAGAAGCCTCTGCCAATCCACATATCAATACCTCTTCTCATCTTGTATACCTCTATCAGGTCCCCCCTCATCCTCTGTCACTCCAAGGAGAAAAGGCCGGGTTCCCTCAATCTGCTTTCATAAGGCATGCTCTGCATTCTGGGCAGCATCCTTGTAAGTCTCCTCTGCACCCGTTCTATGGCTTCCACATCCTTCATGTAGTGAGAACCGTAGAACAATACAGGCCCTAAGGCCCACCATATTGTGCCGACCTTCAAACCACTCCTAAGACTATCTAACCCCTTCCTCCCACATATCCCTCTATCTTAAATTCCTCCATATGCTTATCTAACAATCTCTTGAACTTGACCAATGTATCTGCCTCCACCACCACCCCAGGCAGTGTATTCCATGCACCAACCACTCTCGGTGAAAAACCTCCCTCTGATGTCTCCCTTGAACTTCTCATCATTACCTTAAAGCCATGCCCTCTTGTATTGAGCATTGGTGCCCTGGAAAAGAGGTGCTGGCTGTCCACTCTTATCTATTCCTCTAAATATTTTGTATACCTCTGTCATGTCTCCCCTCATCCTCTTCCTCTCCAATGAGTAAAGCACCAAGTGAGGTGACCAGAGCACAGTACTCCAAGTGGGGTCTGACCAGGGTCCTATATAGCTGCAACAATACCACTCAGCTCCTAAATTCAATTCCACGATTGATGAAGGACAATACACCATATGACTTCTTAACCGCAGAGTCAACCTGTGCAGCTGCTTTGAGTGTCCTATGGACTAGGACCCCAAGATCCCTCTGATCTTCCACATTACCAAGAGTCCTACCATTAATACTATATTCTGCCATCATATTTGACCTACCAAAATGAACCACTTCACACTTATCTGGGTTGAACTGCATCTGCCATTTCTCAGCCCAACTTTGCATCCTATCTATGTCCAGCTGTAACCTCTGACAGCCCTCTATACTATCCACAACACCTCCAACCTTTGTGTCATCCGCAAACTTACTAACCCATCCCTCCACTTCCTCATCCAGGTCGTTTATAAAAATCACAAAGAGTAAGGGTCCCAGAACAGATCCCTGAGGTACACCACTGGTCACTGACCTCCATGCAGAATACTGTGGGCCAGACAGTTCTGGATCCACATTGCAATGTCCCCTTGGATCCCATGCCTCCTTACTTTCTCAATAAGCCTTGCATGGGGTACCTTATCAAATGCCTTGCTGAAATCCATATACACTACATCTACTACTCTCCCTTCATCGATGTGTTTAGTCACATCTTCAAAAAATTCAATCAGTCTCGTAAGGCAGGACCTGCCCTTGACAAAGCAATGCTGGTTATTCCTAATCATATTATACCTCTCCAAATGTTCATAAATCCTGCCTCTCAGGATCTTCTCCATCAGCTTACAAACCACTGAGGTAAAACTCACTGGTCTATAATTCCCTGGGCTATCTCTACTCCCTTTCTTGAATAAGGGAACAACATCCGCAACCCTCCAATCTTCCGGAACCTCTCCCATCTCCATCGATGATGCAAAGATCATCGTCAGAGGCTCCGCAATCTCCTCCCTTTCCTCCCACAGCAGCCTGGGGTACATCTCATCTGGTCCCGGTGACTTATCCAACTTGATGCTTTCCAAAGGTTTCAGCACCTCCTCTTTCCTAATATCTACATGCTCAAGCTTTTCAGCCCACTGCAAGTCCTCACTACAATCCCCCAGATCTTTTTCCGTAGTGAATACTGACGTAAAGTATTCATTAAGTACCTCTGCTATTTCTTCCAGATCCATACACACTTCCCCACTGCTGCACTTGATAGGACCTATTCTTTCACATCTTATCCTCTTGCTCTTCACATACTTGTAGAATGCCTTTGGGTTTTCCTTAATCCTGCCTGCCAAGGCCTTCTCATGTCCCCTACTGGCCCTCCTAATTTCCTTTTTAAGCTCCTTCCTGTTAGACTTGTACTCTTCCAGATCTCTAACATTACCTAGCTCTCTGTACCTTTTGTAAGTTTTTCTTTTCCTTTTTGCTAGATTTATTACAGCCTTTGTACACCACGGTTCCTATATCCTATCGTGACTTACCTGTCTCACTGCAATGTGCCTATGCAGAACTCCACACAAATATCCCCTGAATATTTGCCACGTTTCTTCTGTACTTTTCCCTGAGAACATCTGTTCCCAATTTAAGCTTCCAATTTCCTGCCTGAGAGCCTCATAAGTACTCCAAGTAAATGCCTTTACTCCAAGTAAATGCCTTTCTAGTCTGTCTGTTCCTATCTCTCTCCAATGCTATTGTAAAGGAGATAGAATTATGATCACTGTCACCAAATACAGGCAGAATGTAGTTGGGTGACCATCAGGAAAGGAAAAGGGAGTAGGCAGAGAGTGCAGGATTCTCCTGTGGCCATTTCCCTTGCAAACAAATACTGTTGGGGGATACTGTTTTGGATATTGTTCAGGACAAAAAAACAGCAGTAGCCAGGTCTTTGGCACCAGGACTGGCTCTGAGGCTCAGCAGGGAAGGATGAAAAATAACTACAGGGGCAGACAGGAGATTCTGTGGCTGCAAAAGGGACTCTGGAATAGTGTGTTGCCTCCCTGGTGCCAGGGTCAAGGATGTCACAGAGCACCTACAGGACAATCTCAAGGGAGAGGGGGAGCAGCCAGAAGTCATTGTGCATGTTGGAACAAATGACATAGGTAGAGAAAGGGGTGAGGTCCTGCAGAGTGAATATAGGGAGCTAGGGATTAAGTTAAAAAGCAGGACTTTGAGGGTAGTAATCTCTGGATTACTTCCAGTGCCATATGCTAGTGAGGGCAAGAACAGGAGGGTTAGTGCAGGGGCAGGGATTCCAATTTTGGACCACTGGGACCTCTTCTGAGGTAGACGTGACCTGTACAAGAGGGACAGATTGCACCTGAAATGGAGGGGGATCAATATCCTAGTGGGCAGATTTGCTAGTGCTACCTAGGCTGGGTTTAAATTAGTTTGGCAGGGGTCTGGGATCCTAAGTTTCAGGGAAGTAGATGAGAGGCTGGAAACTGATGCAGAAGTCAGTGACAGCAAGTTGAATAGGAATGACTGGCAGGAGAATGTCAGTGAGCAAGGAAAACCTATTGGATTAAATTGCATTTGTTTCAATGCAAGAGGTCTGACAGGTAAGGTGGATGATTTTGAGGCTTGGATAGTGACGTGGGACTGGGATATTATAGCCATTACAGAAACATGGTTAAGGGAGGGACAGGACTGGCAGCTTAAGGTTCTGGGGCACAGGTGCTTCAGGTGGGATAGATGCAGAGGAAAGAAAAGAGGAAGAATTGCATTTTGATTAAGGGGTGTGTCTGAATTACTGTACGATAATCCAGTGAGGCTTTACGGGTGGAGCTGAGAAATAAGGGGATGATCATTTTGTTGGGATTGTACAGTAGGCCCCCAGATAGTCAAAGAGAATCAAAGCAACAGATATGCAAAGAGATTGTGTAGAGTTGCAAGAATAATAGGGATGTCATAGTAGGATCAACTGGGACTGCCATAGTGCTAAGGGCTTAGATGGAGCACAATTTGTTAAGTGTGTTCAGGAAAGTTTCCAACTGGCAATATATAGAGGGCCCTACTAGGGAGAGGGTAAAATTTGACCTACTCTTGGGTAATAGGGCAGGACAAGTGACTGAGGTGACAGGGGAGAGCACTTTGGGACCACTGACCATAGTTCTATTAGTTTTAAAGTAGTTATCGGAAGGGACAGATCTGGTCTACAGGTTCAATTCTAAATAGGGGCAAGGAAAATTTTGAAGGTATGAGACTGGAGCTTGCAAAGGTTGATTGGAGGGGGTTGTTTGTGGGCAAAGAGACCTCCAGCAAATGGGAGGCTCTTAAAGGTGAGATAGTGAGAGCTCAATGTCTGCATGTTCCTGTTAGAGTGAAGGGCAAAGCTGGCAGGAGTAGGGAACCCTAGATAACAAGACATATTGAGACCTTGGCCAGGAAAAAGGAGGAGGCATGGATCAGGTGCAGGCAGCTGGGATTGTGAATAGAGGATGCAAGAGTGTACTCGAAGGGAATCAGGAGGGCAAAAGGGGGCATGAGATAGCTTTGGCAGAGAAGATTAAGGAGAATCCAAAGAGGTTTTATATTAAGTGAAAAAGAGTAGCTAGAGAGAGAAGAGTCCCTCAAAGACCAAAGGGGACATCTCTGTGTTGAGTCGCAGAAAATGAGTGAGGTCCTCAATAAATACTTCCCCTCTTTTTACTGGGAGAAGGACTTTGGAACTTGAGATAGTTAATGGGGATGTCTTGAGGATAGTCAGTATTACAGCAGAGGAGGTACTGGATGTCTTAAAATATATGAAGGTTGATAAATCTCCAGGGCCTGACCAGATATATCCAAGAACACGAGAGGCTAGAGAAGACATTGTGGGAGCCCTAGCTGAGATATCTGCATCATCAGTAGCCACAGGTGAGGTGCCGGTAGACTGGAGGGTGGTGAATGTTGTGCCTTTATTTAAGAAAGGCTGCAAAGAAAATCCTGGGAATTATAGACCAGTAAGTCTAACATCTGTGTTAGGTAAGTTACTGGAGGGGATAAGATTAACAAGCATCTGGAAAGACAGGGATTGATTAGGGGTTAGTCTGCACGGCTTTGAGCATGGGAGATCACATCTTATAAATTTGATTGATCTTTTAGGTCACATCATCAAAAAAAAAACAATGAGGATAGGGCACATGATCCATACAGACTTCAGTAAGGCCTTTGATATGGTTCCACATGGGAGGCTGCTATGGAAGGCTAGATTGTATGGGATTCAGGGAGAGATGGCTAATTGGATACACAATTGGCTTGATTGTAGGAAGCAGAGGATGATGGTGGAAGGTTGTTTCTTGGACTGGAAGCCGGGGAATGGTGATGTTCCCCAGGGCTCGGTGCTGGGCCCATTGTTGTTTGTCACCTATATCAATGATTTGGGTGAGAACATAAGGTATGGTTAGTAAGTTTGCAGATGACACTAAAATAGGTGGTATAGTGGACAATGAAAAAGGTTAATACAAGTTACAAGGGGATCTTGATCAGCTGGGTAAGTGGGCTGAGGAATGGCAAATGGAATTTAATTCATAAGTGCAAAGTGTTGCATTTTAGGAAGACAAATGAGGGTACAATTTTCACAGTGAATGGTAGGGCCCTGGGGAGTGTTGTAGAACAGAGGGACCTGGGAGTACAAGTACATGGTTCCCTGAAAGTGGTATCATAGGCAGACAGGATGGTGAAGAAGGCTTTTGGCACACTGGCCTTCATCAGTCAGGGCACTGAGTATAAAGGTGCTGGTGCAAGGTGCTGGTGAGGCTACCCTTGGAGTATTGTGTTCAGTTCTGGTTGCTCTGCAATAGTAAAGATTTTATTAAATGGGAAATAATGCAGAAAGGATTTAAAAGGATGTTACCAGGACTTGAGGGACTGAGTTATAGGGAGAAGTTGGACAGGCTAGGAGTGTAGATAGATGTGATGTGATAGAGATGTATAAAATCCTGAGGGGCATAGATAGGGTGAATGCACTCAGAATTTCCCAAGGCTGGGGAATCAAGAACAAGAGAGCGTAGGTTTAAAGTGATCAAACTATAACCACTTTGATCACTTTGCACTAAAATGGACATTGTGTTTTTGTTATAATTGTGTTCTTTCTTGTAAAAAATTGTGTATAATGTATGTTTAATTTATGTTTTTCTTGTGAATGCTGCTAATATGCTGCTATGTGTCTGTGATGCTGCTGCAAGTAAGTTTGTCATTGCACCTGTACGTACATGTACTTGTGCACATGGCAATAAACTCGACTTTGACTTTGGGACGAAGGGCCTGTTTCTGGACTCAATGGCTCTCCTTACAGCTCATACCCACTAATCCAAGCAGCATCCTGGTAAACCGCTTCTTCGCCCTCTTCAAAGCCTCCACATCCTTCCTGTAAAGGGGTGACCAGAATTGCACGCAATACTTCAAGTGAGGACTAAGTTTCATAATGACTTCCTGACTCTTATACCCAATGCCCCAATAAATGGAGGCAAGCATGCCATATGCCATCCTAACCACCCTATCTCCTTACGTGTCCATTTTCAGTGATCTATGGACTTGGACCTCAAGATCCCTCTGTACACCAATGCTGTTAAATGTCCTGCCATTAACTGTATACTTTCCTCTTATATTAGACCTCCCAAAGTGCGACACCTCACACTTGCTCATTAAACACCATCTGCCATTTCTCTGCCCATATCTGTAACTGATCTATATCCCACTGTATCCTTTGACAGCCCTCTGTACCATCCACAACTCCACCAATCTTCGAGTCATCTGCAAAGTTACTAACCCACCCATCCACATTTTCATCCAAGTCATTTATATATTTCATAAATAACAGTCCCAACAGTGATCCCTGTGGAACACCACTGGTCACCTATCTCCAGCCAGAATAACACCTCTCAACCACTGCCCTCTGTCTTCTACGGACAAGCCAATTCTGAATTCAAAACAACCAAATCACTGTGGATCTCATGCATCTTAAACTTCTGGATGAACCTCCCATGAGGGACCTTGTCAAACACTTTACTAAAATCCATGTAAACAACAACATCCACAGCTCTACCTTCATCGATCACCTTTGTCACCTCCTCAAAAAATTCAATCAAGTTAGTCAGATGTGACCTGCCCCACACAAAGCCATGCTGACTGTCCCTAAGCAGGCCATGCCTTTCCAAATGCACATAAATCCTATCCCTAAGAATCCTCTCCAATAGCTTCCCTACCACTGATGTGAGGCTCACCGGTTTATAATTTCCTGGATTATCCCTATTTCCCTTCTTGAACAACAGAACAATATTAGCTATTCTCCAGGACTTCGCCTGTGACTAGAGAGAACACAAAGATCTTGGTCAAGGCCCCAGCAATCTCATCTCTCGCCTCTCTATAACCTGGGGTATATCCCATCAGGCCCTGGGGACTTATCCACCTTGATACTCCTCAGAATACCCAGCACCACATCCTCCCTGATCTCAAAGTACCCTTGCACATTCTCACTATTCTCTGTTTCGTTCTCCAATAAACAAATTGGTTTATTATTGTCACATGGACTGAGGTATAGTTAAAAAAAAACTTTGTTTTGCATACCATCCACACAGATCATTTCATGACAACAGTGCATTGAGGTAGTACAAAGGTGAAACAATAACAGAATGCAGAATAAAGTGTAAACGTTACAGAGGAAGTGCAGTGCAGGTAGATAATAACGTGCAAGGCCATAACGAAGTAGGTTGAGATCAAGAGTCCATCTTATACTAGGGGGCAGGTCAATAGCCTGGTAACAGTGGGATAGAAGCTATCCTTGAGCCTGGTGGTATGTGCTTTCAGGTTTTTTATCTTCTGCCCAATGGTGGGGGGGGGGGGGGGGAAATGGGGAGAAGAGATAATGTCCAGGGTGGATGGGTCTTTGATTATGTTGGCTGCTTTACCGAGACAGTGAGAAGTATAGACAGAGTCCATTGAGGGGAGGCTGGTTTCCGTGATGTGCTGAGCTGTGTCCACAACTTGCTGTAGTTTTGTTGTGGTCTCAGGCAGAGCAGCTGCCATACCAAGCCAGGATGCATCCGGATAGGATGCTTTCTGTGGTGCATCAGACAAAACTGGTGAGGAGAACACATGCTAAATTTCTTTAGCCTTCTAAGGAAGTAGAGCCGCTGGTGCACTTTCTTGGCCGTGTTGTCTACATGCTTGGGCAGACTATTGGTGATGTTCACTCCTAGAAACTTGTGAATCATTTCTGCACCATTCCCAATTTAATGACATCCTTCCTATAGGTGGGTGACCAGAACTGCATACAATACTCCAAGTGTGGTCTCACCAATGACTTGTACAGTTGTAACATGACGTCCCATCTCCTGTACTCAATGCCCTGACTGATGAAGGCAAGTGTGCCAAATGCTACCTTCACCACTCTTTCTACCTGGGTCACCACTTTCAGGGAACTATCTACCTGTAGCCCTAGGTCTCTCTATTCTACACTTTCCACAGGGCCCTGTCATTTACTATGTAAGTCCTGCCCTGGCTTAACTTGCCAAAATGCAACACCTCGCCCAGTTCACCTGAATCCTGATGTAGCCTTAGACAACCTTCACTGTCCACTACACCACCAATTTTAGTGTCATCTGCCATCCGCAAGCTTATGAACCATGTTAATAGCATTGTCATCCAAATCATTAATATAGATGACAAACAGGGCTCCCACCACCAATCCCTGCAGCACACCACTGGCCACAGGCCTCCAATCTGATAAACAACCCTCCACTACCACTCTCTGACTCCTTCACTTAGCCAATTTTGTCTCCAGTTGGTGACCTTATCCTGGATCCCATGTGATCCAGTCTTCCAGATTGGCCTATTATGCAGCAACTTGTCAAAAGCTTTGCTAAAGTCCACATAGACAGTGTCTACCATATTGCCCTCATCAATCCTCTTTGGACACCTCTTCAAAAAAAAACTCAATCAAATTCGAAAGGCATGATTTCCCATGCACAAAGCCATGCTGACTATCCCTAATCAGTTCTTGCCTTTCCAAATGCTTGTAGAACCTGTCGCTCAGAATCCCCTCCAGTAACTTACCCACCGCTGACCTGTAGATCCCTGGCTTGTCCTTGCAGCCCTTCTTTTATAAAGACAACCTCCCAGATCTTCACCCAAAGCTAAAGATGATGCAAATATCTCTGCCTGAGCTACTGCAATTTCTTTCCACACTTCTTAGGGTACACTTGCCCAGGCATTTATCTATCTTTATGTGCCTTTAGACCATCCACACCTCTGGTGTAATGTGGATAAAGGTTTGAGTTCATAAAGGAGAGTCAACATGAAATAGTTAAAGGGAAACTGTGTTTGATGGGTCTGATGGGATTTTTGCTGAGGTAACTGAAGGTTGATGAGGGGAGTATTGTAGATGTTATCTACACTGATTTTCTAAAGGCATTTGGCAAAGTCCCTCATGAACAGTCGGTGAGAAGAGATGAGGTCCCTGGAATTAATGGACAAGTGGCAGTGTGGATAGGAAATGAGTTTGGAGGGATGAGAGCAGGGAACTGTGGTCAACGGTTGTTTTTTTTTAGATGGGAGGATGGTGGACAGTGTGGGGTTCAGAGCTATATCTGAGATATAGCGTTAGGGGGCAACACCTCTCACTCAAAGCTTGGAACAGTGGGGAGAATAGTGACAGACGGCAAGGAAACATGGAAAGGCTGGCAGAGTGGGCAAGAAAGTGGTAGATGGGACTTGATACAGGGAAGTAAGAGTTGGTTCACCTTGGCAGAAAGGGTAAGGAGAGGGTGTAGACTGAATGGCAGGGTTCTGAGGACTGTGCAAGGACAGGGGAACATGGTGTTCATAAATCCTTGACGGCAGGTTGAGAGAGAAGTTCATAGAGTATGTGGGGTCCTGGGATCCATAAATAGATGCAGAGAGATGAGGTTGGATCTGTGGAAAACATTGGTTCAGCCATAATTGTAATATTGGGTGCAGTTCTGGTTACTGGACCTCAGAGGATATGAATGTCCCGGAGAGGGTGCTGAAGACATTTAGGGAAGTAGTTGGAGGGGTGAGTGATACCAGACACAGGATTAGAAGGGATAAACTGGAGTTGAAGGAGGATCTGATAGAGGGACATGAAGATATAGACAGAACTGGTGTAGAGAGGGAAAGCAGCACAAAGCTGTTCCCATTAGTGATTGTTCAAGAGCCAGGGACAAGGATGCAAATAATTGGGCAGAAAGGATGAGGGGGGTGTGATGGAATGTTGTATAAACACGAGGAGTTAGGATCTGGAACTCACTGGCTGCAGGAGGGTAGGAACAAAGTCAATCCAAACTTTCAGAAGGGAAATGGATGGGCAGCTGTGGGAAAAGGGCTGGAGAACGGTACTGAAGGGATGGCACTGACTTGATGGGCTGAATGGCCTGCTGAGATTATGGATTTACCACAATTTTAAAGACCTCTAATTGGCCACTTGAGGCTTTCATCCTCCGAAGAAAAAAGGCCCAGACCTTTCCAGCTAGACATGGTCTGTTCATGATGCAACTTTCCTACAACCTCTACCAGTGACTCATTGATCAGCAACTGTATCTCCAGTGCAGCCCAACATCTGCAGCTCCAGTGCTGCCCGAGACATGCAGCAGTGCAGCCCGACAGCTGAAGCTCTGGTGCAACCTGGCACCTGCCGCTCCCATGCAGCCTGAGACCTGCAGCTCCAGTGGGGCCCAACAACTGCATCCCAGATGCATTCCTCAGTACCTTCCCTCCCACAGTGCTTGTTACACCTTACCTCTTTAACCAGGCATTTTGTCTGTTGATTTGCTCCATCGTTGTTGGAACTCACCAACATCCCTGCAGGAGCTCTGTAACCACACAGACGGCAGAAGTTCAAGCCTTAGACTCCTCAGAGTAAGTTCACCATGGGTACTAAATTCTGGTCATGCCAGAGACACCCACACATCAGGAGCTACATAGGGAGAGATGGGGGAGGAAAGCAAAATATTCCAGATATACCAGCCAGCATGTGGGGGAATAGAACTCCAGCACCACGGATTCTTATCAGAAATTATTTCAACAGGAGACAAAATTCCTGGTTAAAGAGGTAAAATGTAACAAGCACCGTGGGGGGGGGGGGGGGTGGTACGGAGGGAGCGCCGCACCATTGGGGAGGGGGGTGGCGGTACGGAGGGAGTGGTTGGAATCAGTGCTGGCATGCTTACTGTCTGTATCTGCATTAACGATTTGGTTACGGATGTGGGAGATATGATTAGTACGTTTGCAGATGACCTAGAAATTGGTGGTGGTGTTGATAATAGCCTTTGATGACAGGATTGGGTGGCAGAGTGGCACAGTTCGTAAAACCACTGCCTCACAGCTTGAGAGAACTTGGTTCAATCCTGACCTCGGGTGCTGTCTGTGTGGAGCTTGCACATTCTCCTTGTGCCTCTGTGTGTTTCCCCCGGGTGACCCCATTTCCTCCTACGTCCCAAAGATGTGCAGGTTGTAGGTTAATTGGCAGCTTTAAATTGTTCCTGGTGTGTTTGTGGGTGGTAGGATCTGGGAGGAGTTGGTGAGAATGTGGGGAGAATTGATGTAAAGGGTGGCTTGTGGCTGGTATGGTCTGAGTGGGCCAAGGGGCCTGCTTCCATGCTGTATCTCTCTGTGATTCGATGAGGATGATAACAATTAGTTAGCAAGGTAAGCAGAGCATCAGCAGATGGAATTTAATATGGAGAAGTGGGTTGACTGATAGCACAAGGAATGGTAGGGAACTAGAGAGTATGTTGGTACAGGTCCAAGAATCTGAGGGTGACACCACAGGTGAATGAGCCAGTTAGGCTGACATAGGTTGATTAGTTATTTTTATTAGCCAGGGCAAAGAATGTAATGGTACAACTTTGTAAAACAAAGGGTCTCTTGAAGAACATTAAGCTAGATAAGTCCCTAGGACCTGATGGGATCTATCACAAGTTATTGGAAGAGGCAAGAGAGGAGATTACTGGGGTCTTGACAAAAATCTTTGTATCCTCTGCAGCCACCGGTGAGGTCCCAGAGGACTGGAGAGTAGCCAATGTCGTTCTTTTGTTTAAGATGGGAAATGGGGATAATTCCAGGAAATTATTAGGCCTGTTATATCAGTGGGAGGGAAATTACTGAAGAAGACCCCTGGGTACAGGATTTACTCACATTTTGAAAAGCATGGACTTATGAGGGAGGGTCAACATGGTTTTGTGCTGGGGAGGCCCTGTTTCACAAATTTGATTTAAGTGTTTTTTTTAAATTTTAAATTTTATTTACAGCGTGGTAACAGGCCTTTCCAGCCCAACAAGTCCGCGCCGCCCATTTTAAACCCCCAAATTAACCTACCCATAAGTCCTTAGAATGTGGGAGGAAACCTGAGTACCAGGATGAAACCCTCGCAGACACGGGAGAACGTACAAACTCCTTACAGATAGTGACGGGAATCGAACCCCGATCGCTGGCGCTGTAATAGCGTTGCACTAACCGCTACGCTACCGTGCCGCTCCTTTTTGAGGAGGTGACAAAGGTGATTGATGAGGGTAGGGCAGTGGATGTTGCTTACATGGACTTTAGTAAGGCATTTGACAAGGTCCTTCATGGTAGGCTGATCCAGAAGATTAAGATGCATGGGATCTGTGGAGCCTTGGCCGTTTGGATTCAGAATTGGCTTGGCCATAGACGATAGAGTGTAGTGGTGTAGGGTGTTACTCTGGCTGGAGGTCAGTGCTAGGGCCTCTATTGTTTATAAGTGATGTCGACAAAAATAGAGGTGAGCTGATGACACAAAAATTGGTGAAGTTGTGGATAATGAGGAAGGTTGTTGAAGAATACAGTGGGTTATAAATCAGTTGGAAATATGGGTGAAGAAACAGCAGATGGAGCTTAATCTCTTTGAGAGGTCTAACGTAAGGGGAAAGTAAAAGGCAGGGCCCTTAGAAGTACAGAGGGATTTTGGGGTGCAAGCCCATAGCTCTCTGAAAGTGGCAACATAAGTATATAAGTTGGTAAGAAGCCGTACAACATGCTTGCCTTCATCAGTCGGGCCATTGAGTATAAAAGTTGGGAAGTCACGTTGCAGCTGTATAAAACTTTGGTTAAGACACATTTGGAGTATTGTGTGCAGTTCTGATCGCCACATTACAGGAAAAATGTGGAGGCTTTGGAGATGGTGCAGAAGAGGTTCACCAGGATGTTGCCAGGATTAGAGAGTATTAACTACAAGGAAAAGTTGGACAAACTTGGATTGTTTATTCTGGAGTGTTGGAGGCTGAGGGGAGACCTGACAGATAGGGAGACAGTCAGAGTCTTTCTCCCAGGGTGAAAATGTCAAATATACTAGAGCACAGAGATTTAAGGTGAGAGGGAGAAAATTTAAAGGAGATTTGAGCCAAGTTTTATTACACAAAGAGAGGTGGGTACCTGGAATGCACTGCTGGGGAGGTGGTGAAAGTAGATACGATAGCAACATTTAAAAGGCACTTAGACATACACATGGACAAGCAGGGAATGGAAGGATATGGACCATGTGCAGGCAGATGGGTTTAGTTTAATTTGGCATCATGGTCAGCACAGACTCTGTGCGCCGCAAGGCCTGTTCCTGTGCTGTACTGTTCCATGTTCTATGTTGTATATTGGTTAGGCCACAGTTGGAAGACTGGGCAATTCTGGTCACCACACAATAGGAAGGAAGTGATTAACCTGGAAGAGAGTACGCAGGAGATTCACCAGGCTGGAACATTTCAGTTATGAGGAGCAACTGGACAGGCTGGGTTTGTTTTCCTTGAAGCAGAGGAACCTGATAGAGGTCTATAAAATTATGAATGGCGTAGGCAGGGTAGATAGTGAGAAACCTTTTCCCCTTGTGGAGGGCATGGGTTTAGGGTAATGAGTAGGAGGATTAGGAGGGACTTATTCACCCAGACGCGATCGACTGTCTGGGGAGCTGGTGGAGGCAGGTACTAGTTCGGCACTTGAATTGCCATGACGTGGAAGAAGACAGGCCATTTGCTGGTAAATGGGATTAATATAGATGGGAACTTGATGGTTGACATGGCATGGTGGGCCAAAGGGTCTGTTTCTGGACTCTGACAGGTGACAGAAGTTGGAGCACCATTTGTCTTGGTAAGGGATTGAGGTTGTGGTGATAGCCCAGGCTCAGGCAGTGTTTTGGGATGGAGAGGAAGGTGACATGGGAGTGTTGATGGTCTGAAAAACACGATGACACTGGAGGAACTCATCAGGCCAGGCAGCATTCATGGAGAAAAGCAGGAGGTCAACGTTTCAGGTCAGGTCCTGAAGAAGGGTCCTGACCCGAAATGTTGACTACCTGCTTTTCTCCACAGATGCTGCCTGGCCTGCTGAGTTCCTCCAGCATCATCGTGTTTATTATCTAGATTTCAGCATCTGCAGTTTCTCAAGTGTCGATGGTCTGTACGTCCAGGTTAGTGTAGGTTAGTTAGGGTTAAAGGGTAGAAGTGTGCCTTGGCATGGTCTGCTTGTGTTCATGGACAGGACCTCCCGTTGGCGTGTCGATGTACAGAGCCGTCTTTAAGTGTGTCCTTGGATCTGTTCCTCCATCCACCTGGTCCCTTTCGGTGACAGATCTCAGAACAGTGTGCTTGTTTTGAGGGTGAGCATTGGGCATGAGAACAATGTGGCCTGCTCAGCGGGGCTGACAGAGTAACTGGGTCCTCCGGTGTTGGCTGGGAGTGTCCACCTATCCTGTTGGAGCAAGTTGGTGATTTCCCTGAAGTCCCTGAGGTGCCTGCTCTGTGTGGTCCAGCCTCAGGAGTACAGGGCGAGGTGCCACTGCTGAGCAGTTGGCGGTGAGTTTGGTGCCAGGTTTGTCTTGATCTTCAAGCATAGTCTTTCTCAGACAGTGCATTAAAGGTGGTGGTGAAGGTTGTTGCTGATGTCTGCCTTTGAGATGTAACTCCTGAAATATAGGATGTGAGATATGGGAATGAGATATGGGTAGGACATCCATCATCAAAGATCCCCAACATCCAGGCCATGCCATCCTCTTGCAGCTACCATCGGGCAGGAGGCACAGAAGCCTGAAGTGCCACACCACTAGATTCAAGAACAGCTACTTCCCTTCAACTATTCACTTCTTTTGAACCAACTGGCACAACCTTCATCACTAGAGTATTAGCAACACTATGACCACTTTGATCACTAAAATGAACTTTGTCTTTTTTCTGTTCTAATTATGTTCTTTCTTGTAAAAATTGTGCACAATTTATGTTTAATTTGTTTTTCTTGTGAATGCTGCTTACCTGATGCTATGTGCCTATGATGCTGCTGTAAATAAGTTTTTCATTTCACCTGTGCATACATGTACTTGTGCATGTGACAATAAATTTGACTTTGGTCCACATTTTTCAGGATCTCACAGGGCACCTTTATTGTTGGGGCAGTGTGTTGGAGTGGGGTAGGTGATAGGGGTCCCTTGCCTTGCGGATGTTGATGTTGAGTGTGAGGTCCATCCTCAAGTTGGTGAAAGGGTCGGTGATGACTTGGGCTCACAATGCAGCTCAACCTCTGAGGTCAGCTAACATAGCTCTAGAATGGAGATTGAAGAGATGTGTGTGCTGGAGATTCCTTCCCCTCAGAGCTGAGGTGGGTTGTGGGGCAGGGGAACAGCCTCTTTGTGTAAAGCTGAGCGCAGAGCACGTAATTTATCACTTACATTGTAAATCCTGTCTGTGAGCTGAAGGCCACACTTTACGTGAGACACACTCAGGTGCCCCAGTGATGCCCTCTGGTGGGCCATGCTGGAACTGTACCTGGTGAACTGATTCAGCTCCAGGCCAATGAATCCACAAACCTGCTGCAGAAACGTTCTGTTAAGTCCAGACTTGACTGTTCCAACTTCTGCAGCACCCTCCCTCTCCAACATAAGCTATGTCCACAGTTGCTCCAAATCCTATTCACTGACGCCTGACAAAATATCTCTGCAGTTTTAAAATTCTAATCCTTGGTTTCACTTCCCTCTGTGACCTTGTCTGCAACAGTGCAGGGTCAAGTGTTGGTTGACAGCATGCTCCTGCAGCACCTTGGAATTCTGCACCACTTCAAAGGTGCAGAACAAAGGGATTATTTTGTTGCATCACTGCCTGGTATGTCCAGACTTGACAGGATCCAATGCACAGGATCGCAGGAGGCTGCAGAGGGTTGCAGATTCAGCCAGCTCCATCACGGGCACAACCCACCCCATTATCGAGGACATCTTCAAGAGGTGGTGCCTCAAGAAGGCGGCATCCATCACCAAGGACCCTTGCCATCCAGGACACGCCCTCTTCACGTTACTACCATCAGGGAGGAGGTACAGGAGCCTGAAGACCCACACTCAATGATCTAGGAACAGTTTCTTCCCCTCCGCCATCAGATTTCTGAACGATCCATGAACACTACTTTGTTATTCCTTTTAATGCACTATTTATTTTTGTAATTTATTGTGATTTTATGTCTTTGCACTTTACTGCTGCTGCAAAACTGAAAATTTCACATCACATAGTCAGTGATAATAAACCTGATTCTGATTCTGTTACACTTAGTGAAACACTTGGAGAAACAGGGCAGCGGGGAGGAGATTCTGGAGGTTAATCCTAGCTCTGGAAGTGGTGGGTGCTTTAAGTTGTCATCTTCCAAAATTTCATTGGTAGTGCCGCTGCCACACAACTCCAATCCCATCCTCAGGTCCTGTCTGAGTGTGGAGTTTGCACATTCTCCCTGTGACTGAATGGGTTTTTTCCAGGTGCTCCGGTTTGCTCCCATATGCCAAAGACATATGCCCAACTCATCCATGCCAACCAGGGTGCCCACAAGCTAGTCCCATTTGCCCATGTTTTCCCATATCCCTCTAAATCGCTCCTATCCATGTACCTGTCCAAATGTCTTTTAAAAGTTGTTAATGTACCTGCCTCAACTACTTTCTCTGGCAGCTCATTTCCACATAGATACCACCCTCTGTGTAAAAAAAAAAGTTGCCCCTTGGGACCCTTTTAAATCTTTCACCTCTCACCTTAAACCTATGCCTCTAGTTTTTAGTTCATCACTCCCTGGGGAAAAAAACCATGTACATTCACCCTATCTATACCCCTCATGATTTTATAAGGTTATCCTGCAGTTTCCTACATTCCAAGGAATAAAGCCCTCACCTGCCCAACTTCTCCCTGTAACTCAGACCCTTGAGCCCTGGCAGCATCCTCGTAAATCTTCTCTGCACTCTTTCTAGATTAATGACATCTTCCCTATAACAGGGCGACCAGAACGGTACACAGTTCTCCAAGTGCGGTCTCACCATCGCCTTATACAACTGCAACCTGCAGGTTTGTAGGTTCATTGGCTGCAGTAAATTGACCCTAGTGTGTAGGTGAGTGGTGGAATCTGGGGGGAGTTGATAGGAATGTGGGGAGAATAGAATGGGATCGGTGTAGGATTAGTGTAAATGGGTGGTTGATAGTTGGCACAGACTCAGTGGACAGAGTGGCCTGTTCCTGTGCTGCATCTCTCCATAACCCTATAATTGTAACAGTTCCCACATTTCTAGAACAGCTCCTATAGACACCAGAACAGTCTCCATGGATTCTAGAACACTTGCCATTGATTCTGAGACAGTTCCCATTTATTCTAGAGCAGTTCCCATGGGTTTTTGAGTTGTTCCCATAGACTCCAGAACTGCTCCCATGGATTGGAATGTAACAAGTGTAAGTCCACTGTTTAAGGAAGGAGGGACATGGAAAACAGGGAACAGCATGCAGAAGGAACTCAGGAGGACTAAATGGGGCCATGAAATATCCTTGGCAAGTAGAATTAAGAATCATAAGGCATTTTACTTTTATAAAAAAGAACAAGAGGATAGCTAGGGAAAGTTTAGGTCCACTCAGGGACAAAGGAGGGGATCTATGTGTGGTGTCAGAGGAAGTCGGTGAAGTTCTTAATGAATGCTTCACATCGGTACTCACCAAGGAGAAGGACATGGTTGATGGTGAGATCAGGGAGGGCTATGTTGATATTCTCAGGCAGGTCGATACTAAAAAGGAGGAGCTGCTGGGTGTCTTTAACAATATTAAAGAGAATGTCCCTAGGACCTGATGGGATCTACTCCAGGATGCTTAGGGAAGCAAAGGAGGAGATTGCTGGGGGCTTGACAGAGATCTTTGTATCCTCTCTAGCCATGGCCAAGGTGCCAGCGGACTGGAGAATAACCAACATTGTTCGTTTGTTTAAGAAGGGCAACACAGTCAAACCAGGAATGTATAGGCTGGTGAGCCTTACATCTGTGGTAGGGAAATTGTTGAAGATTCTTAGGGACAGGATTCACATGCATTTGGAAGAATGTGGACTCATTAGGGACAGTCAGCATAGCTTTGTGTCATATGAATTGATCACATTTTTTGAGGAAGTAATGAAGATGATTGAGGTGGGTACAGCAATGGATGTTGTCTACATGGACTTCAACAAAGCATTTAACAAGGTCCCTCATGGTAATCTTGTCCAGAAGGTTAAGTCACATGGTATCCATAGTTGGATGCAAGATTGGCTTGGTCATAGAAGACAGAGGGTAGTGATGGATGGGGTTATTCTGAATGTAGGTCTGTGACCAGTGGTGTTCCGCAATGATTGGTGCTGGAACCTCTGTTAGCAATATTAAATGATTTGGATGAAAATGCAGGTGATCGAATTAGTAAGTTTTTAAAGTTGGTGGAGTTGTGGATAGTGAGGAGGTTAGTCTAAGTAGCAGAGAAGTTGGGGGTGAGGTGTATTGGGTAGAATCAAGGGACTGTGTGTAATTGGGTGAGATAATGTCACCACTGGACATTTGCTAAGGAAACAACAAACAATGTGCTGGAGGAACTCAATGGATCATGCAACATCTGTGGGAGGAAAGAAATTGTCTATGTTTCAGGCTGAAACCCTGCATCAGGACAGGGTGGAGAGGCGAGACGGCCAGGATAAAGAGGAGAAGGAGAGTGGTGAGAAAGAATTCCTAGGTGATTGGCAGACTGAGGAGGGGTGTAAGATAACAAGGCAGGTGGTGCCAGGTCGGGGAGGGGAGTGGGGGTGGAGTTGGGAGACAGTGGCAGGTGAATGATGGATGGAGGCAGACAGAGAGAGAGGAAAAACAACAGATGGAGCAAGGTGGGGAGTGTGATGATAGGAGACAACTGCTGGAGG
Organism: Pristis pectinata; assembly: GCF_009764475.1. Lineage (NCBI taxonomy): Eukaryota > Metazoa > Chordata > Chondrichthyes > Rhinopristiformes > Pristidae > Pristis > Pristis pectinata. The sequence continues at coordinate 68,254,415 of NC_067407.1, forward strand.
GAGATAAGCAGTGGGTGGTTGGATAATAAGTGGGTGGTTGGAACCAGGAGGCAGAAGGGGACGAAGATGGGTGAAGGGGGGCTGGGGGGAGGGTGGGGAGTGGGACAAAAATGGGAGAACTGGAGGATCATAAGGGGCGGGAGGAGAAAGGGGAGGGAGAGAGGAAAAAAAGGAAGAGGGTGTGGTTACCTAAAATTGGAAAACTCCATATTCATGCCATTTGGGTTGCAGACTACCCAGGTGGAACGAAGGTTTTGTTCCTCCAGTTTGAGTTGGGCTTCATCCTGACAATGGAGAAGGCCGAGGATGGACAGGTCAGTGTGGGAATGGGAAGGGGAGTTGAAAGGATCTGAACTGGGAGCTCGGGATGGCCATGGCACACTGAGCAAAGGTGTTTCACCAAATAGTCTGCGTTCAGTCTCGCCGATGGAGCATCAAACGCAGTAGACGAGGTTGGAGGAGACACACCTGAATCTTTGCCTCATCTGGAAGGGTGTTTAGGTCCCTGGATGGTGGTGAGGGAGGAGGTGTAGGGACAAGTGTTACATCTACTGTGAGGGCAGGGGAAAGTGCCAGGGGTCATTGAGGAGTGCATGGCAAGGTCCATCCTTGGCCTTCTCTACTGCCAGGATGAAGCCCAACGCAAAATGGAGGAACAACACCTTATATTCCGCCTGAGTAGTCTGCAACCCAATGGCATGAATATGGAGTTTTCCAATTTTAAGTAACTCCCCTCCTCCTTCATTTTATCCCCTCTTCACCCCCCTTCCCCGCCCCCCCAACCACCACCCCCTTCTGATCCTCTGGTCCTCCCATTTTTGTCCCACTTCCCACCCTTCCCCCAGACCCCTTCATCCATCTTCATCCCCTTCCTTCCGGTTGCATCCACCTACCACACACAGGTCCGGGGGGGGACCCATTCTCACCTCCTTTACTTTGTGCTCCTGCTTATCTCCCTCCAGCAGCTGTCTCCTATCTTCACACTCCCCTCTCCATGTTTTTTCCTCTCTCTCTGTCTGCCTCCATCCATCATCCACCTGCCACTGTCTCCCAACTCCACCCCCACTCCCCTCCCTGACCTGGCACCACCTGCCTGTCATCTTACACTCCTCCTCAGTCCACCAATCACCTAGGAATCCTTTCTCACCACTCCCCTTCTCCTCCTCATACCGGCCATCTCCCCGCTCCACTCTCAGGGTTTTGACCCGAAACATCAACAATTCCTTTCCCCCCACAGATGTTGCTCGACCCGCTGAGTTCCTTCCACACATTGTGTGGTTCTCCAGATGCAAGCATCCGCAGTCTCTTGTGTCTCCATTTGCTGAGGAAAGATGTGGCTGCGGGAGCAAGTTTTGGTCAACACCTTATCAAAGAGCAGAAGGGAAATTGAACAAGGCAAAAGGCCAGGAGTTAACATGGATTCTGAAGGAGAAATTATTTGGGCAAATCTTCCAGAATCCTTTGGGGTTTCAAGTATCAGAACAGATGGTTATAACCTCAAAAAGTGGTAAGATGGCCCAGAAGGTTAGATCACATGGGATACAGGGTGAACTAGCCAACTGGATATGAAATCGGCTTGGTAGAAGGAGTTACAGGGTGGGAGTGGAGGGTTGTTATTCAGATTAGTGGCCTGTAACCAGTGGTGTCCCGCAGGGATCAGTGCTGGGTCCTCTGTTGTTTATCATTTATATTAATGGTTACTAAGTTTGCGGATGACACCGACATTGGTGGTGCAGTGTGCAGCGAAGAAGGTTATCTAAGATTACAACAGGATTGAGATGAACTGGGGAAGTGGGCCAGGATAAGTTGAATGGTCACAGTCTTTTTTCCATGGCAGAGAAGTCTAAAACTAGATGGTATGGGTTTAAAGGGAGAGGACAAGGATTTAAAGAGAACCTGAGAGGAAAGTTTTTCAGAGGGTAGTGGGTATGTAGAACAAGCTGCCAGAGGAAGTGGTAGAGGTGGGTACAATTAGAATGTTTAAAAGTCATTTACACAGGTACATGGATAAGAAAAGCTTACAGGGATGTGGGCCAAACACAGGCAGATGGGATTAGTTCAGGTAGACAACTTGGTTGGCATGGATGAGTTGGGTCAAAGGGCCTGTTTCCATGCTCTGTGACTCTATGTACTCAGTGACTGAGCCTCCACATTCCTATTAGAAACATAGAAAACCTACAGCACAGTTCAGGTCCTTCGGCCCACAAAGCTGTGCCGAACATGCCCCTACCCTAGAAATTACTAGGCTTACCCATAGCCCTCTATTTTTCTCAGCTCCATGTACCTATCCAACAGTCTCTTGAAAGACCCAATCATATCCGCCTCCACCACCATTGCCGGCAGCCCATTCCATGCACTCACCACTCTCTGAGTAAAAAACTTACCCCTGACATCTCATCTACTCCCCAGCACCTTAAACCTATGTCCTCTTGTGGCCACCATTTCAGCCTTGGGGAAAAGCCTCTGACTATCTACCCGATCAATACCTCTCATCATCTTATACACCTCTATCAGGTCCCCCTCATCCTCCGTCTCTCCAAGGAGAAAAGGCCAGGTTCCCTCAATCTGCTTTCATAAGGCATGTTCCGCATTCCAGGCAGCATCCTTGTAAATCTCTTCTGCACTGTCTCTATGGCTTCCACATCTTTCCTGTAGTGAGGTGACCAGAACTGAGCACAATATTCCAAGTGGGGTCTGACCAGGGACCTATATAGCTGCAACAATACCTCTCGGCTCCTAAATTCAATTCCCTGATTGATGAAGGACAATACACCATATGCCTTCTTAACCAAAGAGGCAACCTGCGTAGTCGCTTTGAGCGTCCTATGGACTTGGACCCCAAGATCCCTCTGATCCTCCACACTGCCAAGAGTTCTACCATTAATACTATATTCTGCCATCATATTTGACCTACCAAAATGAACCACTTCACAGTTATCTGGGTTGAACTGCATCTGCCACTTCTCAGCCCAACTTTGCATATTACCTATGTCCCTTTGTAACCTCTGACAGCCCTCCAAACTATCCACAACACCCCCAACCTTTGTGTCATCCACAAACTTACTAACCCACCCCTCCACTTCCTCATCCAGGTCGTTTATGAAAATCACAAAGAGTAAGGGTCCCAGTACAGATCCCTGAGCTACACCACTGGTCACCGACCTCCACTCAGAATACGACCCTTCAACAACTACTCTTTGCCTTCTGTGGGCCAGACAGTTCTGGATCCACTCTGCAATGCCCCCTTGGACCCCATGCCTCCTCACTTTCTCCATAAGCCTTGCATGGGGTACCTTATCAAATGCCTTGCTGAAATCCATATACACTACATCTACTACTCTCCCTTCATCGATGTATTTAGTCACATCCTCAAAAAAATTCAATCAGGCTCGTAAGGCAGGACCTGCCCTTGACAAATCCATGCTGACTGTTCCTAATCATATTATACCTCTCCAAATGTTCATAAATCCTGCCTCTCAGGATCTTCTCCATCAGCTTACCAACCACTGAGGTAAGACTCACTGCTCTATAATTTCCTGGGCTATCCCTACTCCCCTTCTTGAATAAGGGAACAACATCCGCAGCCCTCCAATCTTCCGGAACCTCTCCCGTCTCCATCAACGATGCAAAGATCATTGTCAGAGGCTCCGCAATCTCCTCCCTTGCCTCCCACAACAGCCTGGGGTACATCTCATCGGGTCCCGGCGACTTATCTAACTTGATGCTTTCCAAAAGTTCCAGCACCTCCTCTTTCCTAATTTCTATACACTCAAACTTCTCAGGCCGCTGCATATCCCCACTACAATCCCTCAGATCTTTTTCCATAGTGAATACTGATGTAAAGTATTCATTAAGTACCTCTGCCATTTCGTCTGGATCCATACACACTTTCCCACTACTGCACTTGATAGGCTCTATCCTTTCACATCTTATCCTCTTGCTCTTCACATACTTGTAGAATGCCTTGGGGTTTTCCTTCATCCTGCCCACCAAGGCCTTTTCATGTCGCCTTCTGGCTCTCCTAATCTCTTTCTTAACTTCCTTCCTTTTAGCCTTATACTCTTCCAGATCTCTAACATTACCTAGCTCTCTGTATCTTTTGTAAGCTTTTCTTTTCCTTTTGACTAGATCTATTATAGCCTTCATACACCACGGTTCCTGTATCCTCTCGTGATTCCCCTGTCTCATCGGAACATGTCTATGCAAAACTCCACACAAATATCCCTGAATATTTGCCACTTATCTTCCGTACTTTTCCCAGAGAACATCTGTTCCCAATTTAATCTTCCAATTTCCTGCCTGAGAGCCTCATAATTCCCTTTACTCCAAGTAAACGCCTTTCTAGTCTGTCTGTTCCTATCTCTCTCCAGTGCTAACATTAAGGAGATAGAATTATGATCACTATCACCAAAATGTTCACCCACTGAGAGATCTGACACCTGACCAGGTTCATTTCCCAATACCAAATCACCCACAGCCTCTCCTCTTGTAGGTCTATCTACATACTGTGTCAAGAACCCTTCCTGAACACACCTAACAAACTCCACCCCATCTAAACCCCTCACTGTCTGGAGATGCCAATCAATGTTTGGGAAATTAAAATCCCCCATCACAACAGCTCTGTTATTCTCACACCTTTCTAGGATCTGCTTCCCTATCTGCTCCTCAATAACCCTGTCACTATTGGGTGGCCTATAAAAAACACCCAGTAAAGTTATTGACCCCTTCCTGTTCCTAACCTCCACCCACAGAGATTCCGTAGACAATCCCTCCACGACGTCCACCTTTTCCGCAGCCGTGACACCATCTCTGATCAACAGTGCCACTCCCCCACCTCTTTTGCCTCCCTCCCTGTCCTTCCTGAAACATCTAAAACCCGGCACTTGAATCAACCATTCCAATCCCGGAGCCATCCAAGTCTGTGTAATGGCCACCACATCATAGCTCCAAGTATCGATCCAAGCTCTAAGCTCATCCGCCTTGTTCACAATACTCCTTGTGTTAAAATAGACACATCTCAAGCCTGTCTGGACACTTCCCTTCTCTACCACCTGCCTATGTTACTTACTCCTAGCTTTCTCTATTTGAGGGCCAAACACCTCTTCCCCAGTCTCTCCGGTTCGGATCCCACCCCCCAACAATTCTAGTTTAAACTCTCCCCAGTAGCCTTAGCAAACCTCCCCGCCAGTATGTTGGTCCCCCTGGGATTCAAGTGCAACCCGTCCTCTTTGAACAGGTCATACCTGTCCCAAAAGCGGCCCCAATGATCCGGAAAACTGAATCCCTGCTCCTTACTCCAATCTCTCAGCCATGCATTTAACCTTCTCCTCATTCTGTTCCTATACCCAACTGTCGCTTAGCACAGGCAGTAATCCGGAAATTACTACCTTTGAGGTCCTGCTTCTCAACTTCCTTCCTAATTCTCTATAGTCTTTTTTCAGGACCTCATTCCTTTCCCTACCTATGTCGTTGGTACCAATATGTACCACGACCTCTGGCTGTTCTCCCTCCCTCTTCAGAATATCTTGGACACAATCTGAAACATCCCGGACCCTGGCACCTGGGAGGCAAACTACCTTCCAAGTTTCTTTCCTGTGTCCACAGAATCGCTTGTCTGCCTACCTAACTATAGAGTCCCCTATCACTAGTGCCCTCCTCTCTCCTTCCCTACCCATCTGAGCCACAGGGCTGGACTCTGTGCCAGAGACACTGTCACTGTTGCTACCCCCAGGTAGGCTGTCTCCCCCAACAGTACTCAAGCAGGAGTACTTGTTGTCAAGGGGTACAGCCACAGGGGTACTCTCTAGTACCTGACTCTTCCCCTTCCCCCTCCTGACTGTGACCCACTTGCCTGACTCCAGTGGTCCCGGCATGACCACCTGCCTATAACTCCTCTCTATCACCTCCTCATTCTCCCTGACCAGACGAAGGTCATCGAGCTGCATCTCCAGTTCCCTAACACGGTCCCTCAGGAGCTGCAGCTCGACACACCAGGCGCAGATGTAGCCTTCCAGGAGGTAGGGAGACTCTGGGAACTCCCACATCTGACACTGAGTACGGGAAACTGCACTCATACTCCTTCCGTAACTCAAGTCACCTACCTTTCCTCGACCCTTTACGCCGAAGCCCCTTGAGCCAAAGCCCAGAACACTCTGCTCCCTCTCACTCCGCTGCCCTCTTGGGTCCAGAAATTTAAAAACTCGTTGGGTGAAGTACTTTCTTTTCATCTTAGTACTGAATGACCAACCTCTATTTTGAAATGCTGATCCCTGGTTTTGGTTACCCCTAAACAAGGAAAAACATCTCCCTCATCAAGTCCTGTAATATTTTGTATGTTTCAATGGGATCACCTCTTATTTTAAAATCAAGAGAGTATAGGCCTAGTTTACTTAATCTCACATCATATGACAAAGCTACCATCCCGGGAATCTCTCTAGTGAACCTTCACCACACTCCCTCTCTCACACAAACATCCTTCCTCCGGTAGAGAGATCAGATATTTACATAATATTCCTCATGGCATCTCCCCAGTGGCCCATACCATTGGAGAAAGACATCTCTACATTTGTACACAAATTCTTCTGGAATAAAGGTCAAAGCATCATTTTCCCTTCCTAATTGTTTGCTGTGTCAAAATGTTAACTTTCAGTGATTCACTTACAAGGACATTCAGATCCATTGAACACCAACACCTTTTAATCTCTTGCCTTTTAAGAAAAATTCCTTGTGTCTCTGTGGATGATCTCGCATTTCTTCACATAATATTTCCCTTGCCATGTCCTTGCTGGTACATTTGTCGAAATCCTCCTGAAACTTCTCCACATCCCTCTCACCAGCTTGCATTGTCACCAGCTTTGGATCATCAACAAGCCTTCCCCACTTTTGATCTCCTCATCCAAATCACTGACAAAGACTGTAAATAACTGACAGGATGGATGCAGGGAGATTTCTCCACTGCCCGAGGAGACTGAGATCATGGGGTAAGACACTTAGGACTGATCAGAGGAGAATTTCCTTCCCTCAGAGCATGGGAAACCTGTGGAACTTTCTCAATTGAGGTCAAATTGTGGAATATATTTAAGATGTTAGAGAGGTTTTTGGACAAAAGGCGTCAAGGGGAGTGGGGAGAGAGACTTGGTACTGAGATCAATTATGTTGAATGGGAGTGCAGGCTCATAGAGCCAAATGGCCTTCTCCTGCTCCTATGTTTTCATGTTTTTGTGTTTCTATTCCGTTTTCTCTTTGTTCACCAATCCTTAATTCACAGCAGCCCGTTATTCTTTGTTTAATAATTTGTATTCACCAGGACATGGAACGTGATGAGTTCAGGGAGAGGTACATGAATAATCTAGAGCAAATCAGTATAAAGATGCCATGGGACATATAAAGGTGGATAAATTCCCAGGGCCTGACAAGATGTATCCCAGGATGCAATGGGAAGCAAGGGATGAGGCGGGTGGAGTCCTGATGGAGATGTTTCATCTTTGTTACAAACAGGTGAGGTATGAGCAGATTGGAGAACAGCTAATGTTATTTATTTATTTAAGAAGGGCAGCAGGGATAAGGCAATTAGCTGTAGGCTGTTGAGATTTGCATCATAGAATATAAAATTTAGGACATTATGTTGCAACTTTACTGGTTAGATGGCACTGGGAGTATTTTGTGCAGTTCTGGTCACCACATAATGTGATTGCATTGGCAAGAGTGCAGAGGAGATTCCCCAGGGTGTTGTGTGGATTGGAGGACTTTAGTTATGGGGACAGACTGGATAGGCTGAGATTGTTTTCCCTGGAGTGAAGGAGGCTGAGGGGTGACCTGATAGAAGTGTACAAGATTATGAGAGACATAAATGGGCTAAATAGAATGTTTTTCCCATGGGTGGGTATCAAAAACAAGAGGGCATAGTTTTAAGGTGAGAGGAAGGAGTTTTAAAGGGAATCTGAGGGGTTAATATCTGGAACTCGCTGACAGAGGAGCTGGTGGAATCAGATGCGATCACTATGTTTAAGAGGCATTTAGACAGGTACATGAATAGGCAGGGTGCAGCAGCATATGGACCTAATGCAGGCAAATGGAATTAGTGCAGATTGGCAAAAAGGTTGGCATGGACATGCTGGGCCGAAGGGCCTGTACTGTACTGTACAAATCTGACTCCAATCTAATCAGTGGCACTTCATTGAAGGCCTTTGGAAAGAAGTGCAGAGCATCAACTAGCTCAACCTTATTGAGTCATAAGAGTCAACAGCATGGAGACAGGCCCTTCAGCCCAACTTGTCTATGCTGACCAAGGTGCCTACCTGAACTGGCCACATTTGGCTGCATTTGGCCCATAGCTTTCTAAACCTTTCTTATCCATGTACCTGTCCAAGTGCCTTTTAATTGCTGTAACTATTATACTCAGTGCTCTGACCGATGAGGGCAAGCATGCTGATTTACTTGTGTTTCCACTTGGACCCCAAGATCCCTCTGTACATTGATGCAGTGAGGGTCCTGCCATTTACTGTATACTTTCCTCTTATATTTGACCTCCCAAAGTGCAACACCTCACACTTGCCCGGATTATACTCCCTCTGCCATTTCTCTGCCCATATTTCAAACTGCCAAAGGATGTGGTTGAGGCAGGTACATTAACAGCATTGAAAAGACACTTGGACAGGAACATGGATAGGAAAGGTTTAGAGGGACAGTGGCCAAATGCAAGCAAATGGGACTACCTTAGATGGGAATCTTGGTCGGCATGGTCGGCCTGTTTCCCTGCTGTATGACTCTGTGACTCTATCTACATCCTGCTGAATCCTTTGACAACCTTCCTCACTCTCCACAACTCCACCAATTTATGTGTCATCTGCAAACTCACTAATCAGCCCACCTACATTTTATCCAAATCATTTCTGTATACATATGTATAACCTCCAGGCAGAATAACCTCCTCCACCACGGCGTCCTGATGAAGAGTCTTGACCCGAAATGTCAACTGTTTATTTCCCTCCATAGATGCTGCCTGACCTACTGAGTTCCTCCAGCATTTTGTGTGTGTTGTTCCACCACTATGCTCTGTCTTCTATGCCCAAGCTAATTTTGAATCCAACTCACATGAATCCCATGTGCCTTAATCTTTGGACTAGCCTACATGAGGGACCTTGTCGAAAACTTTTCTAAAGTCCTAGGGAGGGTGAACCTGTGAACGTAACTTGAGGCCTCTCTGTCATGTGAGATCATGTGAGACACAGTGAAGATATCTTTGCTTATGGTAGTTGCAAAACTGTGGACAAGAACCTGACACTTGCTTTCAGAGCAGATGCTCTGTTATTTTGGAGAACGGCAGAGGGTCCTGCTGGGTGTGCAGGCCCATATTTGTCCCCTATTCAGTATTATCCATGATCATTGTCACATTGTGACATCTGGGATGCCTGTGCAGGTTAGCTGCTGTGTTACCAGTGAGTGATTGAGTATCAGAGTAACTTCTTTGGTATAAAGTGAGTAGGCTGTCTTTCATCAAAAGCACTTTAATTTACAATCATTCACAGAGATTGCTTTGAGAGGCTGTGCCAAGCTAGCTTTTCATCTGAGCGGGACAAACAGAGCCCCAATTTAACACCCCAGAGCACAGGCAGCTCAGACTGCCCACCCAACAACATTTGATGTGTCGGCCATGATGTTACAGATCATGCTGCCGGAAGACAAAGACCCATTGCTTCCTCCCACTCCTCCTCCTTCATTTTCTTGAAGGACCTGCTCACTCCATGGGGAAACCTGGGCCCTTTGGCACAGTTTGATGGACGTGGCCCACCAGACACATAACAGATACTCCAACTGTTTTGCCAGCAGCAATGACGTCACCCTGATGGCAGAGGCAGGGTCCTGTGGGGTAATCGGGTGAGGGAGGGAGGGAGGGAGAGGGAGGCAAAACCTCAAGCAGATGACTGCCCACAATTCCTAAGAGCATAACCTGGCATTCCAGCCCATTCAGCTCTAGAGCCGGGTTCTCTCTAGCGAGGAGCTCTGGCTCGCAACATTGATAATGTCGTCAACACAAGCTTGTCATCCATCGGACTGAGCCAAAGACCCTGCCTCCCTGTGAAGTCCAACAGGGATCAACCTGCATTGAGAATTTATTGGTGAGCAGTTTGTCCCACAGAACTTCAAAGCTCACGAGGAAAGGGATGGCAGAACCTCTGGCACCAGTGTGGGGTGGGGTGAGTAGGGTGGTTTGAGGTAGGGTAAAATGAGATGAGGTGGGTAGGGTGGGGTGAGGTGGGGTGGGCTGGCTTGATTGGGGAGGCAGTGAGCTTGGGTAGATAGTGATTGGATTGGGGGGGGGCGGTGGTGTTGGGTACAGTAGGACAGAGTGAGAATGAACAGCAAGACTTTGGGATCCAAGCCCATGGTTTCCTGAAAGTGGCAACACAGGTTGATAGGGTGGAGAAGAAGGCATATGACATGCTTGATTTCATAGGTTGGGGCATAGAATACAAGAGTTGGGATATTATGTTACAACTTTACAAAACATTGGTTAGGCTGCACAAGTTTAAGGTGAGAGAAAGGAGTTTTAAAGGGGCTCTCGGGGTAAGTTTTTTACATAGACAGTAGTTGATATCTGGAATAAGTTGTGGGCTGAATGGTCCACTTATGCTATACAACTCCATGGCTCTTGGATGGGCTGAAGTAAAGTGGGAAGAGTAGTGTGGGATGGGGTGGGGTGGGGTGGGTACAGTAGGACAGGGTGAGATGGGACAGAGTGGGTGTGATGAGGTGGGGTAGGGTGGGATGGGATAAGTTGGAAGGGATGGGATAAGGAAGTGGATCCAAACACAGATTTGGTAACCTCTTCACAGACCACTCCATGCAGCCCACATTGGTGACCTAGCTGCATGTAATTCTCCAGCCCACTCCTATCTACCCCCTGCCTTCACCCCCTTACTTTACTTCAGTGAAGCCCAGTGCAGGCTTGAGGAACAGAATCTCATCTGTCTGCGTCCATGACAGCCCTTGGAACCTAATATTGAATTTAACATTTTCGGGTAACCACAACTTTTCTTTCTCTCTGCAAACATGTGACTGGACCTTTCCATTTCAAGTTATTTCTTTTTTTTAATCTAACTACTAGTTTTTGCAGCAATTGTTACCCTGATGACTTTGATCTCTGCCATATCACAGACAATCCACCCTCGCCCCTCTCTGCAGGCTTGTTTGCTTCCTTTTCTGCTTCTAATGAATAGTCATCAATCTAAAACATTAACTCTGTTTCTCCCCCCATAAATGCTGCCTGACCTGACATGTACTTCCAGTTTTCTGTTTTGATTTCTGTGGAACTATGTTTGAAATATATGAAAGTTTCAAATCTCCTTGGAGGCCCTCTGCATCAGCCAGAATTTGTTGCTTCAGTATTGTAGGGATGTTCCTGGATTAACTGAGAAAATCCCTTTTTGATTAAAGGCAGAGGAGTTATATAATTAGACACCCACATTGTAGAGTACAGATCCATACAGACAGGGTAAGGAGGTGTAACTTGCTGGAACACAAACGAGAGGAGTAAATGCCAATGCTGACGTGAGGTAGTGACTGGATCTATAGATGGGGAGGTGTGGACAGTGGCTGTGCTTGTAGAAATTACCTGTCCCAGAACACATCAAAAATTAATCTACAATGCAGGATAATGTAAAGCAAGACCACAAGAATAGATTGCATTGAGTTATCTTACTGCAGTGTATTAATCAGGTCTACTCAGGTGAGACATTGGTCATAAAGGCATATAATGACACTGCACCGAAAGACGTGATATCTCTGCTGGCTTTTGAAATTGTTACTATTCCAACACAGTGGGATGTCTCATTTACTCTAATATTAACTGGGGTTACAGTCAATGTCAGAGGGAAAGAGGTCAACCAATTCTTGACGTGGGCCTCCATACTTCCCTCTGCAACTGGATACACAACTTCCTCATCGGCAGACCTCAATCAGTGAGGATTGGTCACAACATCTCCTCCTTGCTGACTCAGTGTGCGTCCGCGGGAACAGCCCATAGATCAGAGGATCCTCTGTTATGCAGCTGCTGGTGATGAAATGGAACATGGGCCCTTGCATCCGTCTCCACACATACTGCTGCTGCTCCACACAAGTGCTGCTGGAAGGCCATAAACTCAGTGAAGGACGCCCTTTGGTCTGCCCAAAACTTGTTGGTCTTCCAGCACAGCGAGATGACCGCAAGGGAATGCTGCTGACTGACGCATTCCAGGCTGCAGGAGTACGTGCTGAGGGATGCACTGAAGCTCGGTTCAGCCAATGCTAAATCTCTGTGGGGAAGGACTACAGTCTGGGCTCCTTCTGCTACCACACGTGGAGGGGCCGAGTTGGGTGGGGAAGCCCCTGGAACAGTGAAAGGGCTATCACCTCACGGAGCCACGCGAGTGACAATGGTGCTATGTTTATTTATGTGTTTTTTTTTCTCTTTATGTTTTACACTACTGAATGTAACAATCATGAATGTTAAGCTATTATATTTTGCACTGTTTTCTTCCTTTGTTTATATTTTTGTTCTGAATAAAGTTTATTTTTGAAATAAAAAATCTTCTCGCTGACCATCAACACAGGTGCACCTCAAGGCTGCTGCTCTACTCTCTATACACACATGACTGTGTGGATAAGCACAGCTCCAATGCCATATACAAATTTGCTGATGACACCACTGTTGGACAAGTCACAGATGGTGATGAGTCAGCTTACCAATCGAGATAGGACACCTGGTTGAGTGGTGCCGCAAACAACAATCTCTTGCTCAACATTAGTAAAACTAAAGAGCTGATTGTTGACTTTAGGAAGTGGAAGGAGGGTGAACATGCGCCAGTGTACACTGGGGGATCAGTGGTGCAGAGAGTCAGTAGCCTTAAATTCCTGGATATTAACATATCTGATCTGTCCTGGGCCCAGCACATAGGTGCAATCACAAATTGGTAAATTGAATTGGTAAATTAGTTTATTATTGTCACATGTACGGAGGTACAATGAAAAACTATGTTTTGCATGCCATCCATACAGATCTTTTCATTACAACACTGCACTGAGGCAGTACAAGGAAAAGCAATAACAGAATGCAGAATGAAGTGTTACAATTACAGAGAAAGTGCAGTGCACACTGACAATCACAAGGAAGGTGTGCCAGTGGCTTTACTTTCTTAGGAGGTTCAGGAGGTTCAGCTTGTCACTGAACACTCCAACAAACTTCTACAGATGAACTGTTCAAACTATCCTGGTCCTGATACAGGGTTTCAACTCAAAACGGCAACAATTTCTTTCCTCCCACAGATGCTGCTTGACCCACTGAGTTCCTCTAGCATATTGTTTGTTGCTCCAGATTCCAGCATTTGCAGTCTCTTGTGTCTCTCTCTGGCTGCATCATGGTCTTGTACAAAAATTCGAATGCACAGGAACGTAAGAAGCTGCAGAGAGTAGTGGATTCTGCCCAGTACATCAGGGGCACATCCCTCCCCACCATCGGTAGTATCTACAGGAGGTGCTGCCTCAAGAAGGCAACATCCATCACCAAAGATCCCCACCATCTAGGCTATACCATCTTCTCACAGCTACCATCGGGCAGGAGGTACAGAAGCCTGAAGTCCCACACCACCAGGTTCAAGGACAACTACTTACCTTCAACCATTTGGTTATTGAACGAACCGGCACAACCCTAATCACTACATTGCAACAACATTTTGACCACTTTGCATTAAAATGGATTTTGTTTTTTTTTTGTTCTATTTGTGTTCATTCTTGTAAAAATTGTTTAATTTATGTTTTTCTTGTGAATGCTGCTTATGTGATGCTATGTGCCTGTGGTGCTGCTGCAAGTAAGTTTTTCATTGCACCTGTGCACACATGTACTTGTGCATGTGGCAATAAACTCAACTTTGACTCTCATTCGGATATATTTGCATTTTTGCCTGAAGGTTTCACACCCAACCAGCAAATTCTGGATTTAGTTTATCAGAACATAGCTGGGCAGGTGGAAGGAGTCATCATGTGCGAACAGTTTGTGGTATTGTTCATAAATCAGTTAATCTAGCATAGTTATGGAAAAATACAGTGATAAAAGAAGAGGAAAACCTGGAGTGTGGTACAATAGTAACGTTTTAAGAGGCATTCAGACAGGCACAATGACAGGCAGGGAATGGAGGGATATGGATCATGTGCAGACAGATGGGATTACTTCATATTGGCATCATGGTCGACACAGACATCATGAGCTGAAGGGCCTGTTCCTGTGCTGTACTGTTCTACCTTTAAGATCCTCTCTTGGGGTAAGGCCAGTTTTACTAGTCTGGGAAGTGATTCCGCAAAACAGGACTGGAAACAGCTTCTTGAAGGTAAAATCAGCCTCAGAGCAGTGGGAGGTCCTCAACAAGCAGGGTCAAGAGTTCAGAGTAAACTTGTTCCTGGAAAGGAAAACAGTGGGGCCACCAAATCCAGACCCCCGGCTAACAAGGTGCAAAGAGTAGGATGAGGCAATAAAGGGATGCTTATGTCAGAGATCAAGAGCTTAATACAGGGGAGAGCCTGAAAGAGTACAGGACATGTCAAAGTGATATTGGCTGTAACCCAGTTAATATTAGAGTAAATGAGACACCCCACTGTGTTGGAATAATCACTCTTTCAAAAGGAAAGCAGAGAGGGGTAACAAAACACCAGCGAGAAAAGTCAGAGAAAATCTGAAGATTTGATCTAAGTAGAACACAGCAGTGCATCATTTAGAGCGGCTGCCTCACAGCTCCAGAGACCCCGGTTCAATCCTGACCTCAGATGCTGACTGTAGAGTTTGCATGTGCTCCCCGTGCTCCCTGTGACTCTGGGTGCTCTGGTTTCCTCCCATAACCCAGGGACGTGGGGGGTTAGTGGGTCAATTGGCCGCTGTAATTTGCCTCCAGTGTGTGGGTGAGTGGCAAGCGTGGAAGGGGAGTTCATGAGCATATGAGAGAGAATAAGTTGCAGGGGTATAGGGAAATAAGGAGATAAGATATCTTTATTAGTCACATGTACATCGAAGTACACAGTAAAGTGCATCTTTTGAGTAGCGTTCTGGGGGCAGCCCTCAAGTGCCGCCACACTTCCGGCGCCAACATAGCATGCCCACAACTTCCTAACCCATATGTCTTTGGAATGTGGGAGAAGATTCTTTCAGATCTTAAAGATGGAGGACTCTGGACACAGTCCTTGGATTTTAAAAATAGTTTAATCACAAAGGCAAACGCGGGGACAGATTGAATGGGAACAGATGCACACTCTCACACACACACATACAGGAGATTGCGAACATGAGGGAAATCGCCACAGGGGTGAGATACACACACACACACACACACACACACACACACACACACACACACATATACACACATGCACGCACACACACATATAGACACATGCACGCACACACACACACACACATATACACACACAATAAACTGGCTACAAATGATCAAGGAATAAACAATACAATGTCTGAACACCTTGACTCTGGACAAGCATTGGCTCTAATGCTCCCTGGAATCTTTAACTACCCTGAAGTAGTGCACAGCTTACCTCAACATCTTCGGAGCGAGAGAGCGAGAACCAAACATGCAGCACTTCTTATACTGCTGGAGGGCTGGGTGATCCAGCAAGGACAAAGGTGTTTAAACGGGCCAATGGTTAGGTGTGCCCAGGAACAAAGGTGCTCGCAAAGACCAATCCCTAGGTGTATACCTAATGGGTGGGGTGGAGCCAAATCTTGATTGACAGTGGTGTCGCTACCGACCCAATGAGCAATGCTATCGTCCGACCAGAGGGGTCAGTGTTGTCACTGTCACAGGACAGCCATGTGCTTTCATAGTACACCAGGGCACCTGGAGGAAACCCACGCAGACACGGGGAGAACGTACAAACTCCTTACGGACAGTGGCCGGAACTGAACCCGGGTCGCTGGCGCTGTAAAGTGTTACACTAACCACTACACTACCATGCCTGCCCTCACACTGTGAGACTGCCCCCCCCCCCCCCCCCCCCTTGGAGCTGGCATGGCCCTGATGGTGCTGTTGTAAGAAATAAAGAGCAGGAGGATAACTGAGGGCTGCTTGGGACCAAAATAGGTGACCTGTGTGTGAAGGTAGAGAAAGTGAACAAGGTCCTTAGAGTCATAGAGAAATACAGCATGGAAACAGACCCTTCAGCCCATCGAGTCTGCCCTGACCATCAACCACCCATTTACACTAATCCTACATTAATCCCATTTTTAAAAATTCTCCCCACATTCTCATCAACTCCTTCCAAATTCCACTACTCACCTACACATTCGGGTTAATTTATAGTGGACAATTAACCTACTGACCCGCACATCTTTGGGATGTGGGAGGAAACCGGAGCACCCGGGGGAACCCCACATGGACAGCAGCGGAGGTCAGGACTGAACCCATTTCTCTGGAGCTGCTGAGGGAAAATAATTGGCTGTGGTTTATTTGTGACTCCAGACCCATGAAGATGCTTGGTTCATCTGTTCTGGGTAATTTGGGATGAACAATATTACGGTATTGCAACACTTCTACCTGCTGTGAATGAATAAATGAAAAGAATTAACATGTAATTCTTAATTTTCCCTTCATGTCACACCTCAGTTTAAAACATTCTCTCTGTTTCTCCACCCACAGCTGTCTCTCAGTCAGCATGTCGTGGGATGCTGGGATGCTAGTAGTGAATCACACCATGTAACGTTATTCAGAGTACTTGGTATAGATTATGACTGTGTCACCACCTTCACTGAAGAGAAGGTTAATGTTGCATTACGAAGGATGTGTAGAATACAGCAAAGGAGGATATTTTAAGGCATTTAGTGTCTTTGTAAATGGATAAATCTCCAGGTCTGGATGGAAGTTATCCCAGGCTGTAAACAGGAGGAAGGGATATAATTCCACAGGCTTTGATGACAATTTTCCAATCTTCCCTGGCCAAAGTTGTTCAGAGAGAGTGGAAGGGATTACAGGAAATTACAGAGCAGTTAGTTTAACTTCACTGATTCATTATTAGAATCCATTCTAACGAAAGGCACAGATTAAGCAGGGACAGTTAGCATGGATTTGTAAGGGAAGTTCATCTCTGACTAAGTTGATTGAAGAGGTAGCCAGGAGGATCAGTGAGGGCGGTGTGTTTCAGTGAGTTTGAAGTATCAATTAGCCAGGATTTGACAAGCTCCTAGATCATAACCGGTCAAAAAAGAGGATTCAAGGGAGAGGGTAAACTGGATTTAAGCCTGGCTAATTGGCTGGAAGCTAAGTGTTGTGGATGGATGTCTGATTAATGGAATAGACCGAACATCCAGAATGGGTCCGTGACCTGCATCTCCCTGTTGCCAGTCACTTCAACTTCCCCTTCCACAGTATCACTGATATATCAGTCCTCGGCCTCCTCCATTGCTGGGAGAAGTCCAAGCGCAAACTGGAGGAACCTCATTTTCTGTCTTGGAATCTTGAAGCTTAACAGCACGAACATGGAATTCTCCCATTTTGGGTAATCCCCACCCCAGTTCCCCACAAAACCCCCATACCACACCTCGCTTCTTCTCTTCTTCCCTTTCCTAGCCTCTTTTTTTCTCTCTCTCCTTTGACCCATCCCCCGGTGGATCCGCTCTCCCCTCCTCCCCCGCACCTGCTTATCACTATCTCTTACCTGCATCTACCTATCACCACCCTGTGTCCCCCCGCCTCCCCCACTTTGTCCACCTATCACTGCTTTGATTTTCCCTCCTATACATAGGGCTTCCCCTTTTCCTATCTTCAGTCCTGAATAAGGGTCCTGATGTGAAATGTTGACCGCATGCCTTTCTCCACAGATGCAGCCTGGCCTGCTGAGTTCCTCCAGTATCATCGTGTTTTTCATCCAGAATGGACCAGGGTGGACCATGGTCCCGGGCTGGTCCATTCAGGGCAACATTCATTTGGTCAAAGACCTGCTTCACCTTTCGTAAAGCCTGGTCTGTCAGTCACAGATCTCTGCTCAACCAGGAGAAGCCACTGGACCAGTACCGTTTCAGGACTCTACACTCGTTTTAACTTGGGCCACATTTCTGCTGCAGAATATGTGGTGAGAGTTACTGGGGCCGAGACCATCCCATATAATCTGGGAGATCTGTGTGTCAGGAATGTTATGTCCAGCCGGCTGTATTCCATCAGAGTGGAGACACTCTGGAGGAGGGGGAGGAGGAGGAGGAGGAGGAGGAGGTTGACAGATTTGCCACTGCGTGTACTGGCCATAGAGTTCGACCTCTCAGCTTCCACTAACAGCTTGCTCCTTGTGGCCACAGATCTCATTGACCTGTGGCGGATGCCCAAGTACCGGCAGATCTTTTCGGCCATGTCTTCTGCACAGATCAATAAGGAGAAATGTTCTGGACTCTTGGTAGTCAATAGTGAATGGACTCCATGCAGAGGAGATGGAACCACTCATGTGGAGTACCACACACTGCCTCTCTCAGGGAGTCTACCTGAGCCCTGCTGAGGAAGCCTGGCCAGAAACTGGCAGGAGCTGGAGGTGAAAGTCACCACCCAGCTAGGGTGCTGGACAGGACTGATCCCAGTGCTTTTCTACAGGGTTCGTAAACCAACTGTTGACCCCTCTGCTGTGGTACTGGTTGGTCACTTTAGTCTTGCCCCTGTCTTTGCCACCAAGATCCAGAAGCAACAGGCAATCTGCAGAAGGAAATCAGAGAGTCCGTGGGGACAAGGAACTGTCAGCATTTGGGGTCAAAACCCAGCATTGTTGCTCACTGCTTCCTGCTGTATTCCACCTTAACTCATCATCCCACTCCCAGTCTGACCGATGGTAACAGGAAGCTCTGGGTCACTCCTGTGGACTGAGCACAGGCACTCTGCCAAGAGGGCAGCCACGCTGTGTTTGGTTTTTCCAGTGTAGAGGAGACCACATTGTGAACACTGAATGTGGTACACTAGATTGGGAGAAGTGCAAGTGAACCACTGCTTCACCTGGAAGGATGGTTTGGGTCCCTGGATGGTGAGCAGGAAAGGAAACTCAGATGTTGTATTCCCTGTGGTTGCATGGGAAAGGATCAGGGTATCACAAAGGGAGAGGTCCCATCAAATTGCTAAAAGAGGTGGGGAGGGGAAGATGTGTCTGGACGTGGAAACTTGGTGAAGCTGGCGTGAAAGATTATCTGTTGAATGCGAAGGCTGGAGTTGTGAAAGGTGTGGGCCGGGGAACTCTGCTCTTGCTCCATCCAGGAGGAGAGGGAGAAAGAGCAGAGGTGCAGGAAATAGGGAGATGTGGTCAAGTCTCTGTCCACTCTGCTGGAGGGGAAGCCATGGTCCAGGAAGAAGGAAGACATTTCAGAGACACCAGTGCGGAGGGTCTCATTGTTGGAACAAATGTGGCAGAGATGAAAGTAATGGAGTCCCTACAGGAGGCAGGGAAGGGTGAAGGTAGAGTTGAGTCTGTAGGCTAGGAATGGATGTTTGTGGCTAGCCTAACCCCTGACATGAAGATGGAGAAATCCAAAAATTCTCTATTTCCACCTTGCTCTCATCTTTTTGTGGTCTATCTCTGCCTCCATCTCAGGTGATCAACGACTCATAAACATCCATTGTAAGGCCACAGACTCCCACTGATCTCTCGCCTATACTCCCTCCCCCTTTACCTCCTGTAAAGATTCCATTCCATTCCCCTCGTTTTTCCTTCTCCATTGCATTTGCTCTGATGAGACATGGTCCCCACTCGATAGGAAACACATTATTGTAGAGGAGGGTGCAGAGGATATTGCCTTGGATGGAGCAGTTCAGTTATGAGGAGAGAATGGATAGAGTGGGTTTTTTCATTGCAGCAGAGGAGGAAGAGAAGGGACTGATAGAGTAATACAAAATTATGAGGGGCAAGGATAGGATAGCAGAAATGTGTAAACTATAAGGCATGGGGTAAGAGGTAAAAGGTTTATAGGGAACCTGAGGAAGAACATTCTCGCTGAGAAGATGGTTGGAATCTGGAATACACTATCTGAGTGGGTGGTGGAGGCAGCAACTGTCATAGCATTTAATAAGTATCCTAAATGATCACTTGATTTGCCAAGGCAGAGAAAACTACTGACCAAGTACTGGTAAATCGGTGTAGTATAGATGGGTACTTATTGACTAGCATGGACATTCTGGGCAGAAGGGCTGTTTCTGTGCTATATTAGTCTATGACATTCCAGGAAGGTGCCTCTGAAATATCTTCCTTCTTCCTGATCAGTGGGTACCCCCTGACCATAGTGGGAGAAGTCCTTGACCACTCCTCATCTATTTTCCACAGCCCCACTCTCAGCCCTCTCCTCCCGGACAGATCAAGAAGGGAGCTCTCCTTCCTCACCTTCCACCCACCAGCTTCTGCATTCAACAGATCATCCTTCATAATCTCTACTAACTCCAACCAGATTCCACCACCAGAGACACATTCTCCTCTCCTTCACATTTCACAGAGATTGCTCCCTTTGTGACTTCCATCCCCATCTACCACTCACCCTCTTCTGGCACTTTCCCATGCAATACCTGTCCTTTCACCTCTCCCCTTCCCACCATCCAGAGACTTTTCCAGGTGAAATAGTGATGCACTTGCACCTCCAATCCAGTGTACTACATTAGGTCTCGACAATGTGACCTCCACTACACTGGAGAAACAAAACACAGAGTGGGTGTTCACCTTGCAGAGTGTCTGCATTCAGTCAACAGAAGTGACCCTGAGCTTCTGGTTGCCTGTCACTTTAATTCCCATCTCATTTGCACTCAGACCAATCCATCTGTAGCCTCTTATGCAGTTACAACAAGGCCCAACATAAGCCTGAGAAATGAAACCTCATCTTCCATCAGGGCATATTGCAGCTTTCTGGATTGAATTCTCCAACTCACTCTTTCCTCCGCCATTTCTCTGCCTCCGAATAGTAGTCGGGATGTGGGCTACAGAATACACCAGGAGATAGAAAAGGCACATGAGAAAGGCAATATTACAGTGATCATGGGGGACTTGAATATGCAGACAGACTTGAAAAATCCGATTGGTGGTGGACTGCAAGGAAAGGAATTTGTGGAATGTCTACAAGGTGTTTTTTAGAGCAGCTTGTGGTGGAGCGCACTAGCGAACAGGCAATTCTGGATTTGGTGTTGCGTAATGAGGCAGACTTGATCAGGGAGTTTAAGGTGAAGGAACCCTTAGGAGGCAGTGATCATAATATCACAGAATTCACCCTGCAGTTTGAGAGATAGAAGCTGAAATCTGGTATTACAGTTGAGTAAACGTAAGTGGAGAGGGATGAGGGAGGAGCTGGCCAGAGTTGATTGGAAAGGGACCCTAGCATTGAAGATGGTGAAGCAGCAATGACGGGAGTTTCTGGGAATAATTTCGGAGACACAGCAGAATTTCATCCCAAGAAAGAAAAAGGACACTGAGGGGAGGACAAGGTAACCATGGCTGACAATGAAAGTCAGGAACAACATAAAAACAAAAGAGAAGCCATACAAAGATTAGTAGGAAGCCAAAAGATTTAAAAGCCAACAGAGGACACCAAAAAAATGCTATAAGGGAGGATAAGATGAAATAAAAGGGTAAACTAGCTAATAATATAAAACAAGATGCTAAAACTTTTTTCAGCTACATAAAGAGTAAGAGAGAGGCAAGAGTGGGCATTGGACCACTTGAAAATAACACTGGAGAAGTAGTAATGGGGAACAGAGAAATAGCAAAGGAACTAAACAAACATTTTGCATCAGTCTTCACAGTGGAAGACACCAGCAACATGCCAGAAATTCAAGAGAGTCAGGGGGCAGAGGTGCATGTAGTGGCCATTACTAAGGAGAAGGTACTGGGGAAGCTGAAAGGCCTGAAGATGGATAAATTGCCTGGACCAAATGGACAACACCCCAGGGTTCTGAAAGAGATAGCTGAAGAAATTGTGAAGGCATTATTCGTGATCTTTCAGGAGTCACTGGAGTCAGGGAAGGTCCCAGAGGATTGAAAAATTACAAGTATAACACCCCTGTTTAAGAAGGGAAGGTGGCAAAAGACAGGAAATTGTAGGCCGGTTAGCCTGACCTCAGTGGTTGGTAAGATTTTAGAGTCCATTATTAAGGATGAAATTTCAGAGTACTTGGAAGTATATGATAAAATAGGCACAGTTAAGGGGAGGTCTTGTCTGACAAATCTATTAGATTTCTTTGAGAAGGTAACAAGCTGGTTAGACAAAGGAGGGTTGGTGGATGTTGTTTACTTGGATTTTCAGAAGGCCTTTGACAAGGTGCCACACATGAGGCTGCTAAATAAGATAAGAGCCCATGGTACTAGAGGCAAGGTACTAGCATGGACAGAAGATTGGCTGACTGGCAGAAGTCAGAGAGTGGGGATAAAGGGGTATTTTTCAGTATGGTGGCCGGTGACCAGTGGAGTTCTTCTGGGGTCAGTGTTGGGACTGCAACTTTTTACTTTAATCATCTGGATGAAGGAACTGATGGCATTGTGGCCAAGTTTGCAGAGAATAGCAAGATAGGTGGAGGAACAGACAGTGTCGCAGAGGCAGGGAGTCTGCAAAAGGACTTGGACAGGTTAGGAGAGTGGGCAAAGAAGTGGCAGATGGAATACAGTGTGGGGAATTGTGGGGTTATGCACTTTGGTAAGAAGAATTGGTTTTGGTTAGAATCACTTTGGTTAGACTACTTTATAAATAGGGAGAGAATTCAGAAATCAGAGGTGCAAAGGGACTTGGGAGTCCTAGTGCAGGATTCCCTTAAGGTTAACCTGTAGGCTGAGTCGGTAGTAAGGAAGGCAAATGCAATGTTGGCATTCGTTTTGAGAGGACTAGAATATAAAAGCAAGGATGCACTGCTGAGGCTTTATAAGGCATTTGTCAGATCACTTTTGGAGTATTGTGAGCAATTTTGGGCCCCATATCTGAGTAAAGATGTGGTCTAGAGGAGGTTCATAAGAATGGTCCCAGGAATGAAAGGCTTAATATATGAGGAGTGTTTGATGTCTCTGGGCCTGTAATTGATGGAGATCAGGAGGCTGAGGGGGGATCTCATTGAAACCTACCAAGTAATGAAAGGCCTGGATAGAGTGGATATGGAGAGGATGTTTCCATTAGTGGGAGAGTCTAGGATCGGAGGACACAACCTCAGAATAAATGGATGTCCCTTTAGAACTAAGATGAAGAGGAATTTCTTCAGCCAGAGGGTGGTGAATCTGTGGAATTTATTGCCACAGAAGGCTCTGGAGGCCAAGTCATTGGGTGTATTTAAGGCAGAGATTGTTAGGTCTTGATTGGTAAGGGGGCTAATGGTTACGGGGAGAAGGCGGGAGAATGTGGTTGAAAAAAAATCAGTGATGATTGAATGGCAGAGCAGACTCGATAGGCTGAGTGGCCTAATTCTGCTCCTATGTCTTATGATCTTATGGTCTATTTCCTTCTGTATCTGAACTGGCCATTTCTGTCTGCCATCATTTTGGATCAGTTTTTCTTTTTTCTATTTGTGTAGTCTGACCTGTTGGGTGTGTCCCACAGCCTTGCAGTTACAAATCCTATTACAGTAACAAAGATGCATCATCTAATGATATCGGTCACATTAAGTGTTATGGTACCACCCTATCCCCTTGTTCTACCCACCCATTCCCCATCTCTGCTCCTGAAAACTAACTTTTCTCTCTTTCCCAATTTTGATGAAGAGTCTCAAACCTGAAACATTAACAATTTCTCTCTCCACGGATGCTGCTTGACCTGCCATGTATTTCCAATGTTTTCTGTTTTTATTAATGAAAAAAAAGATTAGTAAAGAGAAATGTAGGTCCCTCACAGTCAGAAATGGGGGAATGTATAATGGGGAATAGCAGATCAATTACATTCATACTTAGAATTACATCCACAGAAACGTTGAGAAGCACATGTGAGAGGGAGGAACTGAAGGACATCAGGAATTAGTAGGGAACTGGTGTTGGAGAATTTGAGGGGGTTGAAAACCAATAAATCCCCAGGGCCTAATGATCTGCATCCCAGAGCACTGAGGGAAGTGACCCTGAAATATTAGAGGCATTGGTGCCCATTTTCCACTTCCTTTGGACTCTTGAAAGGTTCCAACAGATTGCAGGGTAGCTAACACCACCCCAGTACTTCAAAAGGGAAGTAGAGGGAAAACATTGAATTATAAACCAGTCAGCCTGACATCAGTGGTGGGGAAAATGCTGGAGTCCATATAAAGGGTGTAATAGTAACACTTCGAGAAGAGTCTGGTGAAGGGTCTCGACCCAAAACGTCGACTGTCCATTTTCCTCCATAGATGCTGGCTGACCTGCTGAGTTCCTTCAGCTTCTTTGTGTGTTGCACTTGGAGAAGTGTGACGTGATCAGACAAGGTCAATGTGGAAAGGGAAATCCTGCTGGACACAACTCCTGGAATTAGATGATGGCTACTGAATCTAGATGATCAGCCGTGATTAGTTTGAATGAGGGGGCAGGGTTAAAAGGCTGAATGGCCTTCTCTTGCTCCTATTTTCTGCGTTACTATCTGTTCATCAAATCCAAACAAGTACATTACCCCAATTCCACATGCTCTCACCTTGTTCACCAACTTCCACTCTGGCACCTTGTTGAAAACCTTGAGTAAACAAATCCACCACATCCACTGGTTCCCCCTCATTGATTCTACTCCAGCCATCCTCAAAGGATTCAAAGTTTGATTTCTCTCATTATTCTCTGTTCTTGAAATTGCTCTGGATTCAAGAATCTTTCTCGCACCGGATGCCAGGCTGTCAGGTCCCTGTACTACCCACCAGTAATTACCCATTTATTCATGCTCTTTGTTTCCTGCTTTCTTTTCCCTTCCTGAAATAGTCCAGCAAACACTTGCAGGAGCATTCCCTGAGTCGACAGAAACGCAGACATCGATAACCACAATGTACACCATTTCCATTGCCACCTCGTTCAACTCTCTGCACCAAAGGTCAACAGATACTTGGGATTTATCACTTTTCAGGCTCATTAACTTTAGTAGAATTTCTTTATTACTACTAATTCCTTTTACTTTCTCATTTGCACAGGGACCTTTGGTTCTCAAGTGTTACAAGAAGCTTTGTGAGTCTTCTGTGAAGAAGCTGTTTAATTCCTTTGGCCATTATAAATTTAATTCCTTGTTGCCCACTATAATTTCTCCTGTCTTTCCTTTGTTGGTCTTTTACTTTTCACATCTGTATGGAAGTTCCCCCAGTCCATTTTATATTTATATACTTAGATTTAATTCACAGCTAGCTCACTTTTCCTGTTGTGTCCTTGTGTTTGAAAGGGACATTTACCTGATGAAAATCATGTACTATTTCTTTCCGTGCTGGCCATTGCTTATCCCGTGTCATACCATCTATGATGGTTTCCCAGTATAGCCCAGCCCACCACAGTTTAAGTTGAAAAGCCTGGTTTCAGGAAGGACCAGAATCCACCATTTCCCTCCATACAAACCCTGCCCCTGACCTCAGTCAGGACACAGATCCATGTTCACGTCCTGGGTTCCAGCTCTCCATTGCCCACTAGAACTTACATCCTAGTTTACAGCATAGTCTCATCCACCCTGACCCCCCCCCCCCCCCCCCGGTATAGATAACCCAAGCCTCTATATGTTGAAATAGTGCCACTGCAGAAAAAGCCTGAACACCAGATGTAACCCAGGTCCCGTTTATTGAATTTGAATATGCAGGAATGTAAGAAGCTGCAGAGAGTGGTGGACTCAGCCGAATACATCACAGGCACATCCCTCCCCATCACTGGAAGTATCTAAAGGAGGTGCTGCCTCAAGAAGGCAACATCCATTATCGAAGATCCCCACCATCCACGCCATGACATCTACCGGCAGCTACCATCGAGCAGGAGGTACAGAAGCCTGAAGTCCCACACCACGAGGTTCAAGAACAGCTACCATCCGGTTCTTGAACCAACCAGGACAACTCTAATCACTACAACACTGTGACCACTTTGATTATTTTGCACTAAAATGGACTTTGTGGGTTTTTTTTGTTCTAATTGTGTTCTTTCTTGCAAAACTTGGGTATAATTTATGTTTAATTTATGTTTTTCTTGTGAATGCTGCTTAGGTGATGCTATGTGCCTGCGATGCTGCTGCAAGTAAGTTTTTCATTGCACCTGAGCATACATGTACTCGTGCATAAGACAATAAACTTGACTTCGACTTTGATGTTGGACATTCAGTGGAGAATACGGAGCATTCATCCTTATGTGGAATGGGACACCACAGCCCTGAGAATGGACTTTCTCCTCTGAAATATCCTCACACAGTGAACCCCGTCCATGTACTTAGAATCCCAAACAAGGCAGATTGAACCCCAGATATTGTCTAAGGAATCCCAGTGCAATGTTGGGGATCTGGCCACTGTGTATGGAAGTTGATGTGTAGAATGGTGGCTGGTTGATCAAGTTGTATTGACGTGTGACAGATCCATGTAGTTTAGTAAATTGTGTCAATTGTGGTTCCACTACAGCCAAGTGCATGCATCTGTTAATCTCTTTTTTTCCCCAAAATATTTACTTTTTACGTGATCAGTATGGATCTCAAAAAAAACAGAAAATATTTTATTTACACGAATGTAACATTGCTGTTGACCATGTTATGTGGAGATGCAGGCACAGAGTACATTGAGCCCAGACTCCCCTCCTCAGACATTTACTCAGACTTTACATTGATGACCAGTCCCACGACACATGGACTGGACAGTAGGTCAAGGAGGTGAGTGACCCGTGGCAGTCTCACTGCCTTGCCCCGTAGCATTGGGTACAGCATCAGTTGTTTCCATGGGCTGACAGCTGTTCCATATAAGTTGGGAGGAACAAACCCCTTTGAACAGGCATTCCACTACAAGCTTCAAACAGAAAGTCAATACATCCATTAGAATAAAGAGAAAACAGGGAAAACCTAAAGGCACAGAGTCCAGCTTCTCACCCAGTGCAGCCAGTCTTGTAACAGAGTTACCCCAACTCATTACAAAATCTATCAGTCTGTCTGGCACAAATCAGCCAGTGGGTCTCTGTTGTCAGTTGTGGAGCTCACCAGCTTAAGAAGCTTGGTCGTTCTTGTAAGTTTTGAAATGATCTAAGACACCTCTTCCAAAAGAAAGTGTGGTTCAATAAAAAAAAGTTACAGAATTGTGTGTCGGTTTGAACATCTGTGTAGCCACACCTGTCTATACCACTGACACTAGGGAAGTACAAGCATCTCGTTGTGTTGCACGGTCACACTGTAACAGACCTGTAAACACTATGCAGTGATATAAGACATTATCCTTCAATAACAGAAGAGTCCACGCCACAGAACCTAGCCTTGAAGCGTTATGGAGAGCTGGGATGTGGTGTGTAGAGTCCAGTGCTGGAGTGGAGTGATTCAACTCCCATCCCTGCGTTGTGAGCTGGTGTGAATGAGGCGGTGGGGAGGGGCGGGAGTTTCCAAAAGCCCTGGACTGACCCATCCAGCACAGCCGAGATTACTTAGGGACAAAGGTCTCTGAGGATTCAGCAGCAGGTGTGGAGTGATCCCTCCAGATGTGGCCAGCCGAGCTGTGGTCCTGCTTTCCAAAGGGGAGGGGGTGCGTGGAGTGCAAGGTGACAGGAAGTCCCGCTGCAGAGTCACACTGACATGGAGAGGCTCTCCATCATGATGGGCTGCGGCTGGCTTGGAATCCAAAGGTCATCCAGCTTTTTCTTCCGAGCCATGGCTTGCCGTCGGTGGCAGCAGCTGCAGCGAGAGCCACGACCACAGCAGCCCTGACAGCAGAGACACAGGGCAAGCAGTAGCAGCAGCAAGGGCAGGGTCAGCAGCACCACCAGGCAGACCGAGTTATACATCCCCTCCGAGTGCTTGTTCACAATCAGCTCCCATATCGCATCCACAAACGAAGACACCTGCTCCAGCATCGTCGCAAATGGCCTGGCCCTCAGGGCAAGCTCACACTCACGCTGGAAGCAGACCACACTACTCACACTCACACGGGACACAAACCAGGGCACTGCTCACACTCGCTTACACTCACACCAGGCACCGGCTGTTGACTCTCTCACAAGCATCGGGGGTCAGGTGAAGAGGGTCCAGACAAAAGCTAACTTCAACCCCAAGCATAAGGAGATCTTCTGGGGAAAGAGTGAAGTGCCAATCCCACTCCGTGACCCATGAGACTCCTGCAGAAAGGAAGCAATAACACTGGATTAGACACCAAACACAAAGTGACCGCTGCCCATTGATATCATATTCACTGATCCCCCACCTCACCATAACCCCAACCCCAGGAACCACGCCCTCACCCGGAACCCCAGCAACCCCTCCTCACCCTGAACCCCAAGAACCCCGCCCTCACCCCAAAACCCAGGATCCCCTCCTGACCTTGAACCCCAGCAACCCCTCCTCACCCTGAACCCCAGGAACCCCCTCCCCACCCTGAACCCTGCCCTCACCCCAAACCCCAGGAACCCCTCCTCACCCCCAACCCCAGGAATCCTTCCTCACCCCAAATGCCAGGAACCCCTCCTCACCCCTAACCCCAGGAACCCTTGTAAATCCCTAACCCCAGGTAACCCTCGTCATCCCTAACCCCACGAACCCCATGCCCTCTCCAGACCCCTATCCCTGGAACACTCTCCATACTGTATCCCTTGACCTTACCACATACCCAGCTCCTTAAGAAGTTGATTCTGTACCCTGCCAGCAAAGCTCTGGTTACAAAATTACAGACTTGAGTTGGCAACAGCTGAACTTTTAACAAGGAGCCCATAGAGAAAACATACAGGTAGACAAAAAAATAGTGTAATTCTGGGAGGCCGGCAGTGAGATATGTAAACTAGCGAAAGGAAATAGAGTTATAAAATTGGAGCACATAAAGAAGTCTAGTTTGATAACTTAATTGCAAGAAATGGGACAATCTAGGATAATGTGAGCACTTTGAAAGTGATGACAATACTGTAAATTGAAAAGAGAATGCAGCAAATGCATTTAATGATTATAATGATTATTTTGCACCAATCTCTATTGTGGAAGAATATATATATCTTTGCAAAGAAATTAGAAATAGAGAAACAACTGCAATGGCTTTTGTTGGTGTTAAGAAAACAGTCACAGACCAACTTTTTCCTGCAGAGGGTGGTGGGTATATGGAACGAGCTGCCAGAGGAAGTGGTTGAGGCAGGTACAATTACAACATTTACAAGACAGTTGGACAGGTACATGGATATGAAAGATTTAAAGAGATATGGGCCCAACGCGGGCAAATGGGACCAGCTCAGGTGGTCAGAATGGACGAGTTGGGTTGAAGGACCTGTTTCCATGCTGTAATGACTCTATGACATTTAAATGAACTAAAAAGAGATTTGTAAATATTCACTAGATTGTTCATAACAAATTACATTCAAATCTGTGAATGACATAACAATTAGCAGCACAGAGTAGATAGCAGTGTAAAATTATAAACAAATTATAAACAAATGTTCACACAGAAACCAGCCCCTTGGCCCATCATGTCCAAATACCTATCTACACTCCTCCCATTCACCAGCACTTGTATCTCTCTATGCCTTGGTGATTCAAGTGCTTGTCCAGATACTTCTTAATTGTTTTGTGAATCTCTGCCTCCACCACCCCCTCGGGCAGGGTATTCCAGATTCCAACCACCCTCTGGGTGAAAAACATCTTCCTCAGATCCCCTCCAAACCTCTTCCCTCTTCCATGAAATTTACATCTTCTAGTTTTTGACATGTCTGTTTTGGGGATAGGATTCCCACTATCTACTCTGTGCCTCTCATACTCCTGTACACCTCTGTAGGTTTCCCCCTATGTCCTCCCTTCCATGGAAAACAAACTCAGCCTATCCAGTCTCTCCTCACCAGGATATTGTCTCTCCTAGGCAATATCCTTGTGAATCTTTTCAGTGTGCCCTCTCCAGTGCATTCACGCCCTTTCTGTATTTCAGTGACCAGAACTACAAACAGTTTTATAAAGTTGTACAAGAACGTCCCTGCTCTTTAATTCTATGCCCCAACCAACAAAGTCCCACATGAATCGAGTGTAACATTTACAGAGAAAGTGCAGCGCAGGCAGGCAATAAGGCACAAGGCCATAACGAGGTAGATTGTGAAGTCAAGAGTCCATTTTATTGTATTAGGGAACCATTCAATAGTCTTATAACAATGAGATAGAAGCTGTCCTTGAGCCTGGTGGTATGTGCTTTCAGGCTTTTGTATCTCCTGCCCTATGGGAGAGGGGAGAAGAGAGAATGTCCAGGGTGGGTGGGGTCTTTGATTATGTTGGTTGTTTCACTGAGGTAGTGAGAAGTGTAGGTGGAAGGGAGGTTAGTTTCCCTGATGTGCTGAGCTGTGTCCGCAACTCTCTGCAGTTTCTTGCAGTCTCCTGCAGAGCAGTTGCCATACCAAACTGTGATGCGTCCAGATAGAATGCTTTCTCTGGTGCATCAATAAAAGTTGGTGAGGGTCAAAGGAGACGTGCTAGATTTCTTTAGCCTCGTGAAGAAATAGAGGCGCTGGTGAGCTTTCTTGGCTGTGGCATCTACGTGGTTGGACGAGGCACACAACACCCTCTGTATGAAGAATTTGCCTCTTGGGTCCCTTTTAAATCTTTCCCTTCTTACCTTAAACCTATGCCTTGATTCCCCTTCCCTGGGAAGAAGACTGTGTGCTTTCTCATCATCTGTGCCCCTCAATACGTAGTCTCCTACGTTCCAAGGAATAAAGTCCCAACCTGCCCAACCTCTCCCCAACAGTTCCTTGAGTTCAGGCAAAATTCTCATAAATCTTCTTTGCACTTTTCCAGCTTAATGATGTCTTTCCTATAACAGAGTGACCCAAACTGTACACAATGCTCCAAGTGCAGTCTCACCAACGCCTTGTACAAATGCAACATAATGTGACCTCACCAACGTCTTATACAACTGCAAACATAATGTGACCTTACCAATGTCTTGTTACAACTGCAACATAACATGGCCTCACCAACACCTTGTACAACTGCACCATAACGTGATCTCACCAACGTCTTGTACAACTGCAACATAACATGACTTTACCAATGTCTTGTACAACTGAAACATAAGGAATACATGGACAATTCAGAGACCCATGGACACAGACCACCAAAAGGGAACAATCAGTTGGAAAGGTAAATGAGAAAGTGTCCTGGAATGTTAGCCTCTGCAATGTGGATGGGACATTCTGCTCTAGCTATGTGACCTCTTGCTCGACACATCTGTACAACTGTACGGAGTTTCAGGCACTGAATCTTTGGAAGGATATAGTCTTGGATTGAATACTGCACAGACTCACCAGGACATGAACTGGACTCTGAAGATTAGGTTATAAAAAGAGATTAGATTACCAATCTTCCCTGGATTACAGGAGATTAAGGGGTGGGTCGATTCAGGATCTCAGGATACTGAAAAGTTAAATAGGGTAGAAACAATTAGGAGTTTTTTTGCTTTACTGGAGTCCAGAACAAGGGGAGATGTTACCAAGACTGGAGGGTTTGAGTTATAAGGGGACACTGGATAGGTTGGGACTGTTTCCCCTCAAGTGAAGAAGACTGAGGGGTGACTTTATAGAGGTTTATAAAATCTTAAAGGGTGGAGATAAGGTGAATGGTCACAGTCTTTTTCTCAGGGAGGCTAAAACTAGAAGGCAAAAGTGAGAGGGGAGAGATTTAAAGGGGACCTGAGGAGCAACTCCTTCACACAGAGGGTGGTGGGTATATGGAACGAGCTGCCAGAGGAAGTAGTTGAGGCAGGTACAATTACACCATTTGAAAGACAGTTTGACAGGTACATGGATGAGAAAGATTTAGAGGGATATGGGTCAAGTGCAGGAAAATGGGACTAGTTCAGGAGGACACCTTGGTTGGCATGAACGAGTTGGGCCGAAGGGCCTGTTTGCATGCTGTATAAGTCTATGACTCTAGGACCATAAAGTTAGAGGCAGACGTAGGAGTGAAGCTGGGTGCACATTTTTCACACAAAACGTAACTCTGTCTAACAAAAGCAATGGCTGCTGACCTGATAAATCTGAGCTTAATAAGTGTAAGATAAGGGTATACAATGACACAGAGCAATGGGCAGGCGTGGCTGACTCTGAACCACCCGCCTCAGTTCCAGGGCAATTTAGGGATGCACAATAAATGCTGGCACAGCCCATGATGCACATGTCTGGCGAATGTGTGAGAGGGACTGATATTCTTCCTGTTCACACCTCCCTCGCTCAACTCGACCACAAGACGAAGCAAGGCAACAGCTCATCACCTCCTCAACAGCAAAGAGGGGCCTTTCCAATGATAGCCAGAGCTGGAAATGAACAAAAATAGAGCAGAATGGAGCAGTGATGGGCAAGATCCCACCTACCCATTTCCCCCAAAACCCCGAGACACAAATGGACAGCACAGTCCTGGACCAGAGCGGTTTGTTCCTCTTTATCACTGTGTCTTGTCTGTGTTTGCCAGCTTACTCCCAGTAACCTGTCGAAACAGCTAGTTGAGACTCGCTTTCCTTTACTCACAGGAGCTGACAGGGACTCTCACACACACACACACACACACACACACACACACACACACACACACACACACACACACACACACACACACACACATACAGACACACAGACACTCACACGCACACACAGACACACTCAGACACACACACTCACACAGACACACACTCACACATAGGCACACACACACTCACACAGACACACATTCGCGTACAGACACACGCACACATACAGACACACACACTCAGACACACACGCACTCGCACACACTCACACACAGGCACACACACTCGGACACATATACACACTCACACTGCACACAGACAGGTCTGACTGAAACACACTCGGCCCGAGCTGTCTAAAGCAGTAAAATCGTTCCTCTTTTACCACGTGTAGAGGAAATGGCATCGAGATGTACTTGGAGCATTCGGCACCACACAGGAGCATCTGCCACGCGCAGTGAGATCAAATATTAAGTTAGTATGTGAGTGCCTTAAACAAGTCCTTGACTGAGTGAAGCTACAGAGACTGTGATACAAACGACTCGTTCAATCATTCACCACACCCTTACCGGAACAAGTCTGGACCTACCTGGCAGGCCCAGTTTAAACATGTCATGAAACTCAGTCTTAGCTCCGACTCTGTGCTGCTTAAACTGAGACTCACCTCACTGGTTCAGCTCCCGAGGCAGCCTGATGACATTTTCAGGGTCCAACCTGCTCTTTAAGCTACATTCTTATCACTCAGTCTGACCCGGAGTCACAAGTCCTGTCAACGAGTTGTGGCTGTGGCAGCAGAGTTGACAGCTCTCTCCTGCTCCCTCTCTTCCTCTTGTGTCTCTGAGCTCACTCTGTGCTCCTTACCCAAAAGCAGCCTGTGGTCAGCAACTTTAAAGCTTTCACATCTGACGTCAAAGCTCACACATTGACTAAAACTTCCTGTTTATTTCACTGATTGCATACTGAACTGAGGGCTTGTTCTAAGATGACTTTATGCACCCCGCCCCAGTAAGAAAGCAGTTCATACTTCTGACTATAATACACTAAATTTAGCTGGTGTGTACTAACTTTAGATTCTAAGAGCCCTGACCCTAACCCACAAAGGACTCTCAGGAGACGTTCAGCATTTTTTACAGGGATCATTATGTGGGAGCTAGTTAAATGACTGCAGTGTTATGGAATTCAGCTCCATAACACTGCAGGCTGAAGCTCAATGTGTAAATAAAAGGTTCCAATCAAATACTACAGACTCAGTCAATCCTTGGCCAACTTCCAAGCCAAGTTAACAATTCCCTCTTTCACATCCTGTTGGATGGTGAGCGAGAGAGAAGGGAGGAGAATGGAAGGCTCAGGTGAGGCCCACGTTGGATCAGCTACAACTCAAAAAATACAGGGAAATGCGGGGAAGGAGAGAGCAAGAGAGAAAAAGGGAAAATCAGAGGGGCAGGAACAGCAGGGACAGCGAGCAGAGAATGTACATAACGCCACAAGACACAGGTTCCCCTCACACCTACCTTTCTTGGAAATATATCGCCTTCCCTTCAGTATCCTGCACCTTCCTCTCCTACTGCCCTGTGGGGCACTTCCCTGTCCAATACGGAAAGGGCAGTAAATGCCCACATCCCCCACCTACTAAAGAAGGGAAACAGCAATGAGGGATAAGGAAGACCAGTAGATAATCCAACAGTTAATTTTCAGATTAATTGGCTAACTGACCTCCAGCACAGGTCAGTAGTAAAAGAATCAAAGTGGGGGTGAGAGACATGTCAGTGAGAGTGGCAGGGGTACAGGGAGATAAGCAGAGGGAGGGTGGGACTGATGGGATTGATCCCCTTGAGCTAGCATGAACCAAGTGGGCCAAATGGCCTCTCTCTTTGTTGTAATAACTATAAGAATGGGTATAAGAATAGCAGCAGAGAGAAACTGGAGGATAATAAGAATGAAACTGCAGTGATAAACCAGTGTAGTAACAATACAGGGAGAGAAAGTAAACTGTGTAAGAGAAAACAAGACAGTAAAGGCAGTGGGAGAGGAATACCAAGGAGTGGCAAGCTCTGGGATAACAGCAGAAAGGGAGAGCGTGACAATCAGAGAGTGACAGCACAGAGAAATGAGGCAATAATATCAGAGACCAACAGCTGAGAGACACAAAGTGTGTAAGAACAGAGAGAGAGGGAGATACTGGGCAGTAATTCCAGGGAGAAGGAATCTGTCCCCACCTGTGGCAGATGAAATAGCTCTGAACATCTGACCTTGTTTTGGGTTTGATGTAGTGTCCTCACTAGTATTTGTCACTTGTGAGACCACGACATCGTCTATAGTGTTGCAATGCTCATGGAGATGTCTGATTAGACCAATCTGGTAATAGAGGTGTGGGGATGCATCAGTGGTCCTTGATTTTCAAGATTCTCTTTTCCTCTTTGCTTCCTCTATTCTAGCTTCCTTTTTATGTGGATACATCATACAGGGTGATCCAATGTATATTGTTCCCAGTGGGATGTGTCAGTGTTGAAACTCTTCAAAGAGAGTCTTTGAATCTCCTTTTCTGTCCACCACTGAGTGTTTGCCCTCAGTCAGTTCTCCATAACGTAGCTGCTTTGGTATTCTGTCCTCAGACATTCTCTTGACATGTCCTGCCCACCTGATCTGTGATTCTTTTAACAATATGTAAATGTGGGGGAGGTGACTTTGGGACGGAATCTGTGTGTCTGCAATCTTGCCTTGTCTTGTGAAGTGTCTGCACAGACAGGTAATATGGATGTAGTTGAGCTGTCTGGCATGTCTGCTGTACACTGTCTATGTCTCGCAAACATAGAGTAACATGGATATGACAACAGCACGATATACCTTCTGTGGGCTGATTCCTCTTCATTCTCACACTTTTTAATTCCAAAAGCAGAGCTGGCTTTTGCTATCCTGTTGCTGACTTCATCATCAACATTGACTGATCTAGACAGTGCTGCCAAGGTCTGTCCACAACTGAAAGCCTCTGACCAAGCCTCACAAGGACTTTTGCTTCTGTGTATTGGGGTGTTTGTTACAGGTTGGTGCATAACTCCTTTTTGCTTGGTGCTAATTGTGAGGCCAAAGTTGCCACAGACACCAGCAAATTTGTCCAAGCTTTGCTGCATATCCGCTTCTGAGCTTGCACTGAGTGCACAGTCATCAGCAAAGAGGAAGTCCCCTAAGTGGCTCCTCGTACTTTGGGTATGACTGAGAGTCTCTTTAGGTTAAAAAGATCCCCATCAGTCCTGTATGTAAGGTCGATTCCATCTTCTTTATCAGGGTAGGCATCAGACAGCATTGCAGAGAACATCACACTAAACAATGCAGGGGCAAGCACACAACTTTGTTTCACACCACTGGTGACTGGGAATGGGTCTGAAGACTCTACTTTATCCATTACGCTGGCCATCATACCATCATAGAGTCATCAGACAATTGTGATGAACTTCTCAGGGTAACCATGATCTTCCGCAGGCCTTCACAATAAATGTTGAAAACTTTAATGAGACCGGCAAAAGTAGTGAACAAGCTGCAGTCTTGTTCTTGGCACTTCTCTCGGAGTTGTCTTGCGTAAGATCATGTCTACAGTTCCACACTCTTCACAGAAACCACATTGGCTTTCTGGAAGTGGGCATTCCTCAAAGTGAGTGGTCAGTCCATTTACCAGGACTCCAGGAAGGATTTACCAGCAGTCGAGAGTAAAGAGATTCCTCTGTGATTATTGCAGATTTGACGGTTCCCTGTACGCTTCTATAGGTGTGTAATTGAGGTATCCTTGAAGTCCTGGGGTGTTTTCTCCTTGTTAACACCTGAAGTAGCTCTTTCAGCTTCTCAGTCAACAGGGAGAACAGGGAAGACTTCTGTCGGTATAGCATCTGATCCTGGAGCTTCTCAACATGATCATTGTGACAGTGACTTTTGAACTTCCGCCAGGCCTGGCCAAGAGCGAGGTTTGTTGGAAATTGTGGAATGTGATTTATTGCTTCATCAGTAATTCTAGATGGTCTATTTAGGACAGAGTAGAAATGCCCAAGCCATCTCTCTCATCATGATTCCGTGAACCCATGAACGCTATCTCGTGTTTCCTTCTTTTTGCAGTATTTATTTATTTTTGTAATTTATAGTAATTCTTTGTCTCTACACTGTACTGCTGCCAAAAACAACACAATTCATGTCATTTAATTCAGTGATGATAAATCTGATACTGATTCTGAAGATCTGTTTCTTTTCGATGATGAACGTCAGTCTATCTGCACTTAGTAGAGGTGAACCACCAGCTGGTTGAGGACCATATACAGACCATATACATATAGAAATGTGTAGTGTCCTCACTAGCCATAAAATCAAAGTTGACTTATACATTTCGCTGAGGTTCAGTGCCCTACCACTCACAGACTATCCTGGATTTCCTCAGTACAACCATTTACTGCAACTAAAAGCACTACCCTGGGACTGGCTTGAGACTGTATCCCAGCTCTTCAGGCCTTCACTGGAGCAGTCTTTCACCACCTGTTTTAGTGCTTTTCTCTGAGAGGTATCTGCATATTCTTATTTGTATCTCCACACCTGTGTTCATTTCCTCTGGCAAACATTATTTGCAGTTATAGGGCCCAGTGAGTTCACATCTGCCTGAAGTGCTTCAGCATCATCTACAATGCCAGCCTCACACATATCGTTATATCAAGCAGCCAGTTCAATCAGCCCCCTATCCACCACATTAACCATTAATTCTCCCCACCACCAGAGCACGGTGTGTGGTAGCTACAGTTACTCCGATAGCACCTCCCAATCCTACGACTTCTATCACCAAGCACAGCAGGACATCAGAACACCGACCCCTGCAGGCTTCCCTCTAAGTCACACTCCATCCTGACTTGGAATTGTTGCATCCTGGAATTCCCTATTGAATGTCACGTGAGAATATTTTCACCAGAAGGACTGGCAGCTCACTCTCAGCTTCTTGGACAGATGGAGATAGGCAGTAAATGCTGGTGATGCTCACATCCCCCAAAGAAACAAAAGTCATCCACAAACTCCCCAGTCTTTTACCCAGGGTTGGGGAATCAAGAGCTAGCGGGCATAAGTTTAAGGGGCATGGGTTTAAGGTGAAAGGGGAGGGATTTAATAGGAATCTGAAGGGCAACTTTTTCACCCAGAACATGGTCAGTATATGGAATGAGCTGCCAGAGGAAGTAGTTGCGGCAGGTACATTAATAACATTTAAAAAGTACTTGGACAAGTACATGGATAGGAGAGGTTTAGAGGGATATGGGTCAACTGTGGGCAAATTGGACTAGCTTAGGTGGGCACCTTGGTCGGCATGGACCAGTTGGGCTGAAGGGCCTGTTTCCGTACTGTATGGTTCTATAACTGGACAGATGTCTCTGCAACACCAAGATTGAAATGGTTAATGACTGTTGAGTGGAGCAATGGTCACAGCAACAATCACTACTGACGATCAGTGTCCAAACAGACACATTTTTGCACAATGACTGTCTGCTCGTAGACAGCAGGCAGTTCCAAACCCAGCCCCACACAAGCACAGTTGGATTTCGTTTGCTCGGGTGCCAATAGACTCAGTCCACACACTATTTCCAGGGTGGACCATGGCATTGCTCCCATTGGGTTGGCTCCAGATAGAATCTACCTTTGGAATCAAATAGGGTACACCCAAAGTGTTGCTCCTGTCCTCCTCCCTGCCCTCCCCACAGATCACCTTCACTACGAGGGGTGTCCGTTATTGTCTGTTACAGGATCAGGGTCAGGAAAGTAGAGACCAGGGTTGGGATTTAAACATGGACTCAAAGGGATTGTTGAACTCCATCAGTTCCCTCAGTCTCACTCTCTCTACATTAATATAGACATTCATGGCAGGATTTGGGAATATCAACAGGAGAAGATTAATGTTGAAACTATCCGAGAGCAACTTGCAGCTTCTTGGGCATTTGGCAGACAGCCCAGCCCAGGATTCATCTTGGGGAGGGAGAAAGCTTGGAACATGTCTGTCTCTTCAGCACTCTCTGACTTCCTGTGTCTATCACCCTCCCTTCCTTATTACTTTCACCTTTCTCCAGATCTCCATCCATTTTTCTTTATCTCTTGCTCTCTTCCTCTCTGTCTCTGTCCCTCTTTCCATTCTCTATCTCTCTCTCTTCTCTCACTCGCTCTCTCTCTCTGTCTCTCTCTCCCCTTCTCTATCTCTCTCTCTCTCTCTCTCTCTCTCTCTCTCCACAGCTGGGGAAAGCAAGAGTTGGGCTTCTCACT
Source organism: Pristis pectinata (assembly GCF_009764475.1). Taxonomy (NCBI): domain Eukaryota; kingdom Metazoa; phylum Chordata; class Chondrichthyes; order Rhinopristiformes; family Pristidae; genus Pristis; species Pristis pectinata. The sequence goes on from NC_067407.1 coordinate 68,293,255, forward strand.
CTTTTGCCTCATTAGGCAGTGAGCTGCCATTGGAGGGTTGACAGTCAGTAAAGGAATCAGACTGGTTTTGCCTTTTACCACAAGTATTTACCATGGAAGAGCAGCACTGAGTCAGCACTCAGGAATGTGCTGGACAAACTTTTCAAATATGGAAGAGTCACAGAGAACTCTCAATTCCAGAAACTCCCACTTGCTGACCTCATCCTCCTGTCAGTTGGAGCAAAGTTTGTGTCCACTCTGTCATGTACTCCTGTTAAACCTTGTGCACACTTACACACACACACACACACACACACACACACACACACACACACACACACACACACACACACACACCCGAGTCAGACACACACGCACACACGCACAAACGCACACACAGACATATGCACACACACAGACACTGACAGGCGCACACACACAGACACACACAGAAACTACAAGACACATAAACACACATATGCACACACATACACCACACACATACAAACATGCGCACATACACTCATACTCCCACACACAAACATGCATTCATACTCATTCACATCCTCATGTTTACAAATCTTCAAATGACATATGTTTACACATTGTTTCACACACTCTCTCACATGTACACACTCCAACCTCACTCACACTCCTGCACACACGAGCCCACACAGACACACGCACAAAAATTAACATGTACACACTGATCCATAGATATTCTCATACACACAAACCCTCACATTCACACCCCCACCCAACAGTGGGGTCTGAGGTCAGCACCATCCCAGACCCACACCCCCAACACGAGCCTGAGTGAATTTAGTATTAAGTCCTGGGCACACTAACATGCCATGACAGGAGATGAGCATCATAGATAGAGCAAGGAAACGCACCCGTCAGCCCACCTAGTCCAAATGCCTTTTAACTGTAATTGTATCTGCCTCAACAGCCTCCTCTGGCAGCTCATTCCAGATAATCTGTGAAAAACTTACTTCTCAGATCTCTTTTAAATTTCTCCCCTCTCACCTTATACCTGTGCCCCCTAGTTCTAGACTCCCCTGCCCTGGGAAACAGGTTCTCACTATTCATACTATCTATATACCTCATAATTTTATGAACCCCAATAAGGTCACCCCTCAGCCTCCTACATTCCAGTGAGGACAGCCACAGACTATCCAATCTCTCCTTATAACTAAAGCCCTCCATTCTAGACAACATCCTGGTGAATCTTTTCTGCACTCTCTCCAGTGCAATCACATCCTTTCTGTAGTGTGATGACCAGAACTGTACATAATACATTAAGTGCGGTCTAACCAATGTTTTGTGCAGCTGCAACATGATATCCCAACTCTTATTCTCAATGCCTTGGCCTATGAAGGCAAGCATAGCAAATGCCTTCTTCACTACCCTATCCACCTGTGTCGCCATTTTTAGGGAACTATGGACTTGCACCTCAGGGATCCTCTGTACATCGCCACTCCTAAGGTCCCCAAAATGCCCTTTTTTCAGGACGTGTGGCCTCCCTTCTAGTGTGGTTGATGGAGCCCTCAGTTGCATTGCCTCTGTTAATTGTATTTCCGCTCTCACCCCACCTGCTTCCAGACAGAACAGAGAGAGACCTCCTCGTCCTCGCCTTTCATCCTACCAGCCTCCACATCCAGCACATCATCCTTCGTCATTTCCACCAGCTGCAACAAGATCCCACCACCAGCCACATCTTCTCCTTCCCACCCCTTTTTGCCTTCTGCAAGGACCACTCCCTCCACTCATCTGTCCCCATCCATATTCCACCTGGATAGTCAACAACCCAATGACATTGAGTTTTTCAATATTAGGTAACCCTCCCATCCTGTAGGTTTTCCCCCTATCTCCACATTCCCTTCCCTCTCTCTCCAATCCTCCTCCAGTCCTCCCATATTTCTCCCCTTTCCAACCCCCACCCAGCCCCCCCTCACCAATTGTCTTCTCCTTCCCCTTCCCCATTCTATCCACCCACTACACACCCAGTTCACCCATAGGCTTCCCACCCCTCTATCCCTCCCCACCCCCCACCCCTCCCCCATCTGGATCTGGTTCCACCTGCCTTTCACCTCTCCCCTGATGGTTCCCATTCTCATTTCCATTACTTCTCAGATTCGACCATCGGTAGCCCTTTGTGTTCCTGCTTATCTCCCTCCTGTAGCTGTCTCTACCTTCACTCTCCCATCCCCCCACCTCACTCCATTTGCCTCTCATTTTTTTCTCTCCCTTTGCCTGCTTCCATCTATCACCCACCTGCCACTGTCTCCCAACTCCACCCCACCTCCCCTCCCCTACCTGCCTGTCATCTTACACCCCTCCCCAATCCACCAATCGCCTTGGACTCCTGTCTCACCATTCCCACTTACCTACTAATACCGGCCATCTCTCCTCTCCATACTCAGTTCTGATGCAGGATTTCGACCTGAAAAGTCGACAATTCCTTTCTTCCCCAGAAACATCTGGGGAAACATCTGGCTCAACCCGCTGAGTTCCTCCAGCACATTGTTTGTTGCTCTTTATTTCTTTTGCCTCCAAATTTTTCCTTTGTTTATTTCTCTTCTCTCCAACTGTTGGTTTTCTCGATCCTCCACCTCTCTACAACTTACATCATGTTTGTTTTCTCAGTTTGAACACTAGGTCCTCGACTCTGTTTCTCTCTTCACAGATGCTACCTGATCTGATGTCATCCAGTAATTTCCCAATCATGCTTCCAGTAATTTCCATTTTTTTTCTAATTGCTGCTTTGTTGACCATGTTGGGTTGACAACATTGTTGGCAGTGCTAAGAACCTACATGGGACTGTGGATAGAGCTGGAGATTCCTGAAGCAAATAATCTATCCCAAGCTCAATCACAGGGAAGGAAAGTGGACAGACAGAGAAAAAATTCAAAAGTGATCTCAGAGCCTCCTTGAAGAGGTGCCAGATCCCTGCTGAGTCCTAGGAACCTCTGGCACAGGACGGCTCAAGGTGAAGGAGGTGCATTTGGGATGGGATTGGGAACCACGCATCAGGAACACACAAGAGCACTGAGTAAGGACTGTGCCATCTCACAAACTACCCCACACACCTAAACTGTCAACACCTCCTGCCCCATCTGTGGACGAGGCTTCATCAGTCACCTTCGAACACTTAAAACCATAGTGGAAGCAAGTTGTCCTTAATCCTGAGGGACGGCCTGATGGAAGAAAAAGATGAATATGACACTTCCCTCCTTGGGGAATCCATCACTTGCTTCAGGTTAGCCTTTTGCTGCATTATGCTGATACTAATTCTTCAGGCAAATATTCCCATTGCCAGAAACCCCAGCTTCGCACACAGGCCTGAGTGGAGCTGGATGACACCAGATACAACATCAACCAGATTTAAGGCTCTCTGTGGGAAGTGGAAGGCAGGGAAGATCACAAAACTAGTGGGGTGGATGGAAACATCGGGGCAGCTGGAGTCCATTCAGCCCTTGGGACCTGCTTACCCATTCAATATGATCAGGACTAATCCTCTACTTCAGTACTTCAGTACCACATTCCCAATCTCTCCTCATACTCCTGGATGCCTTTTGTGTCTAGAAATCAACCTGCCTCCTTCTCAAGTATACTCAGTGACGTGGCCTCCACAGACCTCTGTGGGAGGGAATTCCTCAGGTTCACACCCTCTGTGGGGAAATGCCTCCTCATCTCAGTCATAGAGTCATACAGCATGGAAACAGGCCCTTTGGCTCAACTGGTCCATGCCAACCAAGATGTCCATCTAATCTAGTCCCATTTGCCTGCATTTGGCCGATGTCCCTCTAAACCTTTCTTATGCATGTACCTGTCCAAGTACCTTTTAAAAGTTGTTAATGTATCTGCCTCAATCACTTCCTCTGGCAGTTCATTCTATGTACTGACCACTGAAAAATTGTCCCTCAGGTTCCTATTCAATCTCTCCCTACTCACAAACCTATTAGCTTTTGATACCACTGGGAAAAAGACTGTGCACATTAACCCAATCTATGCCTCTCATGATTTTATACACCTCTGTAAGATCATCCCTCATTTCTCCTACACCCCAATGATAAAAGTACCAACCTGTTCAACCTCTCTCCATATCTAACTTCCTCAAGTCCTGGCACTATCCTCGTAAATCTCCTCTGCACTCTTTCTAGCTTAGTGGCATCTTTCCTATAACAGTCTGACCAAAACTGAACAATCCTCAATGTCACACTCTATATCCTGAGGATGAGCCCTGGTTCTTGGTCCTCAGCCAGGGAACAATTCCTCCCTGCAGCTTTCCTACTGGTCCTGCCAGAATTCTATTTGCTTCAATGAGGTTCCCTCTCATTCTTAAATCATGTTGACATGGACTGCTTTGTTTGCTGTGGAGTTGTGAATGGAACTGAACATTGTACAAGTCATCAAAAAATACATTCACTTCTTATGTTATGATGAAAGGATGGTGGTTGATGAATCAACTGAAGATGTTTGGGCCCAGGACACTGTCCTAAGGAACACCTATTGTGATGTTCTGGAGCTGGGATGATTGACCGCCAACAACCACAACCATCTTCTGTTGTGCAAGGTGTGACTCCAACCACTGGAGTGGGTTTTTTTATACCCACTTATTTCAGTCTTACAAGGGCTCGTGATGCCACACTCCATCAGTTCCCTTGATGTTAAGGGCAGTCTCCCTCACCTAGCGACTGGTACTCGGCTTGTTGGTCCACTGACAATAATAAACCAATAGCAATACTTTGAACTGAGTTTGTGATGAGTTCTGGAGCCAAGCTCTGGGATTCTTCCTGAGGATTGGAGGGTAGCAAATGTAACCCCAGTATTCATTAGAGAGAGAAAGTAGGAAACTCTTCTCATGCCAACCAAACTATATATTCAAGTTAATCCCATTTCCCAGCACTTGGCCCATGTTGCTCTTAACTCTTGTCATCCATAAACTTGTCCACATACTTCTTAAATGTATCTTTTTTACCTGCCTCAACCACTTCCTCTAGCAGCTGGTTCCATTTATCCACCACCCAATGTGTAAAAAAAAGTTGTCCCTCAGGTTCTTATTAAACATTTCACCTCTAACCTTAAAACTATGTCCTCTAGTTTTCAATTCCCCAACACTGGAAAACAGACTGCTCACCCTATCTATGCCCCTCTTGATTTTATATACCTCTATGAGATCACCCCTCAGTCTCCTACGCTCCAAGGAATAAAGGCCCAGCTTGTCTAGCCTCTCCCTATAACTCAGTCCCTTGAGTCCTGGCAACATCCTTGTAAATCTTTTTTGCACTCTTTCCAGTTTAATCAAGTCCTTCCTGTAACAGGGTGACCAAAACTGAACACAACACTCCAGTGGTAGGGAAAATTCTGGAATCTATAATGAAGGCTGTGATAACAGAACACCTTGAAAAGCTGACATGGATAAAAGGAAGATCATGTTTGACCAATTAGTTGGAGTTCTTTTAAGATATGACTGGTTGAATAAGTAAGATGGAACCAGTGACTATGGTGTATTTAGATTTTTCAAGGCGTAAGGTCCCATACAGGAGGTTGGTCTTAGGGATATTATGCTGACATGGATTGAGATTTGGTTGTCAGACAGAAAACAAAGAGTGGGAATCAATGGATCTTTCTCAGGCTGGTAGGCTGTGACTAGTGGGTACCACAGGGATCAGTGCTTGGGCCACAGATATATATTCACAATCTATACCAGTGATTTGGCTGACGGCACCAAATGTCATATTTCCAGGTTTGCTGATTCTGAACTAGGTGGGATTGTGAGTATGGAGGAGATGTAATGAGGCTACAAGGAGATCTGGACAAGCTGAATGAGTGGGCTAGAATGTGGGAGATGGAATAGAGTATGGAAAATGTGAGGGCATCTACTTTGGTGAAGAAAAGCAGAATATGAAATAGTGAGGAAAGGGGTTGTGTTGACCTTCGCAGGGATCTCAGTGTGCTCATACACGAGTCACTGAAGACGAATATGCTGGGGTTCAACAAGCAAGAAGGAAGGCAAATGATATGTTAGCCTTTATTACAAGAGAATTTGCAGGCAGGAGTAAGGAAGGCTTAATGCAGTTATCTTGTGCCTGGGTGAGACCATACCTGGAGCATGGGCTCTCCTAACCTAAAATAGGATACACTATAGGATAGGAGGTATTAAAGGGGGACAGGTGGCATTACTCATCAGGGAAAATGTCACAGCAGTGCTCAGAGAAGACATACTAGAGGGCTCGACTACCAAGTCAATTTGGATGGAACTGAGGAATAAAAAGGGGATGACCACATTAGTGGGACTATATTATAGACCTCCTAATAGTCAGCAGGATTTAGAGGAGCAAATTTGTAGAGAGATAACAGATAGTTGCAGGAAATATAAAGTTGTGATAGTAGGTGATTTTAACTTTCCACATATTGACTGGGACTACCACACTGTAAAAGGACTGGATGGGATCGAGTTTGTCAAATGTGTTCAGGACAGTTTCCTTAATCAATATGTAGAGGTCCCAGCTAGAGAGAATGCAATACTGGATCTCCTCTTTGGGAATGAGTCAGGGCAGGTGACAGAAGTGAGTGTAGGGAACACTTTGGATCTAGTGATCATAATTCCATTAGTTTCAAGATAATTATGGAAAAGGATTGGACTGGTCCTCGGTTAAGTTTCTAAACTGGAGGGAGGCCAATTTTGATGGCATCAGAAGGGATCTGGTAGGCGTGGATTGGGATAGGTTGTTTTCCGACAAAGAGATGCTTGATAAGTGGTAGGCCTTCAACAGTGAAATATTGAGAGTACAGAATCTGTATGTTCCTGTTAGGATAAAAGGCAAGGCTAACAGGTTTAGGAAACCTTGGTTATCGAGGAATATTGAGGCCCTGGTAAAGTAAAAGGAGGTGCATATCAGGTATAGGCAGTTAGGATCAAATGAGGTGCTTGAGGAGTATTAGAAATGCAAGAGAACACTTAAGAGAGAAATCAGGAGGGCTAAAACATGACATGAGGTTGCTCTGGCAAGGTGAAACAGAATCCAAAGGGTTTCTACAGCTATATTAAAAGCAAAAGGATACCAAGGGACAAAATTGGTCCTCTTGAAGATCAGTGTGGTCATCTATGCATGGAGCTAAAAGAGATGGGGGAGATTTTAAATGGATTTTTTGCATCTGTGTTTACTCAGGAGACAGACACAGAGACTGTAGAACTGAGGCAAAAGAGTAGTGAGGTCATGGACCGTATCTGGATTACGAAAGAGGAGGTGCTTGCTGTCTTGAGGCTATTTAGGGTGGATAAATCCCCAGGGCCTGATGAGGTGTCCTCTCAGACCTTGTGGGAGGTATTTGAAATGTCCATAGCCACGGGTGAAGTGCCGGAGGACTGGAGGATAGCTAATGTTGGTCTGTTGTTTAAGAAAGGTTTTAAGAATAAGCCAGGAAATTATAGGCTGGTGAGCCTGAGGTAAGTCGTGGGTAAATTATTGGAAGGTATTCTGAGGGACAGGATATATAACTATTTGGATAGACAGGGCCTGATTAGGGATAGTCAACATGGCTTTGTGCATGGTACGTCATTTCTAACCAATCTTATAAAGTTTTTCGAGGAGGTTACCAGGAAGGTTGATGAAGGAAAGGTGGTGGACATTGTTTGCATGGACTTTAAGCAAGGCCATTGACAAAGTCCCACATGGGAGGTTGCTCCAGAAGGTTAAGTCACTTGGCATTCAGGATGAAGTAGTCAGTTGGAGTCAATGTTGGCTAAATGGGAGGAGCCAGAGAATCGCAGTAGACGGTTGTCTCTCTGATTGGAGGCTTATGACTAGTGGTGTACTGCAGGGATCGGTGCTGGGTCTGTTGTTGTTTATCATCCATATTAATGATTTAGATGATAAGGTCGTAAACTGAATCAGCAAATTTGTGGATGACACTAAGATTGGGGGTGTAATGGACAGCGAGGAAGGCTATCAAAGCTTGCAAAGTGATCTGGACCAACTGGAAATTGGGCTGAAAAATGGCAGATGGAATTTAATGTGGACATGTGTGAGGTGATGCACTTTGGGAGGACAAGTCAGGGTCGGACTTACGCAGTGAATGTTAGGGCATTGAGGTGTGTGGAAGAACAAAGGGACCTGGGAACACAGATCTGTAATTCCTTGAGAGTGGCATCGCAGGTAGATAGGGTTGTAAAGAGAGCTTTTGACACATTGACCTTCATAAGTCAGGGCATTAAGTACAGGAGTTGGGATGTTATGTTGAAGTTGTATAAGATGTTGGTGAGGCCAAATTTAGAGTATTGTGTGCAGTTCTGGTCACCTACCTACAGGAAAGATATCAATAAGCTTGAAAGAGTGCAGAGAAAATTTACACAGATGTTGCTGGGACTTGAGGACCTGTGTTACAAGGATAGGTTGAATAGGTTAGGGCTTTATTCCCTGGAGTGCAGGAGAATGAGGGGAGATCTTATAGAGGTATACAAAATTATGAGGGGTACAGATAGGGTGAATGCATGCAGGCTTTTTCCCCTCAGGATGGCTGAGACTAGAACTAGAGATCCTAGGTTTAGGGTGAAAGGTGAAATATTTAAGGGGAATCTGAGGGGGGAACTACTTCACTCAGAGGGTGGTGTGAGTGTGGAATGAGCTGCCAGCGGAAGGAGTGGATGCGGGTTCAATTGTAAAATTTACGAGAAATTTGGATAGGCACATGAATGAAAGAGGTATGTTGGGTTATTGTCTGGGTGCAGGTAGGATGGGACAGCAGAAAACCAGACCTGCATGGACTAGATGGGCTGAAGGGCCTTTTCTGTGCTGTAGTGCTCTATGACTCTGTGACTTTATGACTTGTCAGAGAGAGGCTCTCATGAAAATTCAGTAGACTGGTTCCGGGATGGTAGGCTTGCGGTGTGAGGACAGATTGAGTAGACAAGGCCTTCAGTAGAATGAATGGAGATCTCATCGCAACTTACAAAGAGTACACTTTGAGAATGAGGGGTAGACCATCTTCTGGTGAATCATTGGAATTTTCTGCCTTAGAGGGAGTTGATTCAAAACTGAAATTGTTAGATTGAATTGAATTGGTTGATTATTGTACAGTGAAAAACTTTGTTTTGCATGCTGTCAATATAGATTATTTCATTACAACAGTGCATTGAGGTATTACAAGGAAAAGCAATAACAGAATGCAGAATAAAGCTACAGAGAAAGTGCAGTGCAGATAGACAATAAATTGCAAGGCCATAACGAGGTGGATTGTGAGGTCCTTCTTATTGTACGAGGGGACCATTAGCGTTATAACAGCAGGATAGAAGTTGTCTTTGAGCCTGGTGCTACGAGCTTTCAGGCTTTTGTATTTTCTACCAGATGGGACGGGGGGGGAAGAAGAGAGAATGTCCGGGGTGGGTGTGGTCTTTGATTACATTGGTTGCTTTACAGAGGCAGTGAGAAGTGTAGACAGAGTCCATGGAGGGAAGCCTGGCTTCTGTGATGTGCTGAGCTGTGTTCACAACTCCCTGCAGTTTCTTGTGGTCCTGGACAGAGCAGCTGCCATACCAAGATGTGATGCATCCAGATAGAATGCTTTCTATGGTGCATAAAAGTTGGTGATCTCTTTAGTCTCCTGAGGTAGTAGAGACACTGGTGAGCTTCCTTAACCATAACATCTATGTGGTTGGACAAGGACAGGTTATTGGTGATGCTCACTCTGAGGAACTTGAAGCTTTCAACCCTATCAAACTCAGTACCATTGATGTAAACAGGAGTGTGTGTATGCCCCCCCTTCCTGAAGTCAATGACCAGCTCGTTTGAAACAAAGGACTGCAGATGGTGGAATGTCCCGATGAAAAACACAGTGATGCTGGATGAACTCAGTGGGCCAGGTAGCATCCGTGGAGAAAAGCAGGTGGTCATCATTTCGGGTCAGGACCCTTCTTCAGGACTGAAGCTAGGAAAAGGGGAAGCCCAATAGATGCAGGTAAGAGATAGTGATAGGCAGGTGCAGGGAAGGAAGGGAAAGCAGATCCACTGGGCAATGGGTCAAAGGTAAGGAGGGAAAAAATGGTAGAAGAAAGAGAGATAGGATAGGAAAGGGAAGAAAAGAAGAGGCATGGTTGGGGGTGGGGGTGGGGGTGGAGGTGGGGAGGTGGGGTTGAGGAGATTACTTAAAGTGGGAGAATTCAATGTTCATGAGGTTGGGCTGCAAGGTTCCGAGACGGAAAATGAGGTGCTGTTCCTCCAGTTTGCGCTGGACTTCTCCTGGCACCCACTATCAGGTCTGTCACCTGGCCTGGCTCATTTCCCAACACTAACTCCAGTATGTTTACTCCTCAAGTTGGACTCTCCACATACTGTTTCAAGAACCCCTCTTAGATGCACTGAAGAAATCCTGTGCCATCTAAGCTTCTTGTATTAAGGAATTTCCAATCAATACTGGGGAAGTTAAAGTCCCCCACTATGACAGGCCTGTTGTTTCTTCACCTTTCCATAATCTGTCTACATATCTGTTCCACCACCTCTCGGTGGCTATTGGGAGGCCTATAGTATAATCCCATCAGTGTAATTGCACCTATCCTACTTCTGAGTTCCAACCAAATTACCTCTGTGGATGAGCCCTCTGGTGTGTCCTCTCTGAGTACTGCAGTGATATTCTCCCTTGGTCAACCCCTCCACCCCTTTTACCCCCCTCTCTATCACATCTAAAACAATGAACACCAGGAACGTTGAGCAGCCAGTCCTGTCCCTCACACAACCAGGTCTCCGTAATGGCAACAACATCTTCCATATGCTTGGATCAGCATATTCCATATACTGATCCAAGCTCTAATTTCATCCTCCTTACCCAGATACTCCTAGCATTGAAATAAACACATGTTAGCCTATCAGTTCCATCATGTTTATTAGCTTGTCCCTTGCCGTCCTTCCTTTCAATCTTACTTGTCATACCATCTTTCTTACCCTCAACCCTACTTCCTGTTGCCCTGCTGCTGTGGTTCCCATCCCCCTGCCACTCTAGTTTAAACTCTCCCAAGTAGCACCGGCAAACCTCCCGGTGAGGATATTGGTTCCACTCCAGTTCAGATGCAAGCTGTCTTGTTTGTGCAGGTCCCACCTGCCCTAGAAGAGAGCCCAGTGACCCATAAATCTGAAGCCCTCCTTCCTGCATCAGCTCCTTAGCCATATATTTAACCCCACTGTGTATCTATTTCTCACCTCATTAGCACGTGGCACGGGTAGTAATCCTGAGATTACTACCCTAGAAGTCCTGCTTTTTAACTTTCTACCTAGCTCACTAAAATCATTTAGCAGGACCTCATCCCTATTCCTGCCTATGTCATATATGAACCTATATGAACCATGACTTCTGGCTGCACAACTTCTGACTTGTAGATGGAGTTAGAGCAGAATCTGGCCACACAGTCATGAGTGTATAGGGAGTAGAGTAGGGGGCTGATGACGCAGCCTTGTGAGGCACCAGTGTTGAGGATAATCATGGCGGAGGTATTGCTGCCTGTCCTCACTGACTGCGGTCTGTTGGTCAGGGAGTCAAAGATCCAGTTGCAAAAGGAGGAGTTTGGAGATGGGTTTGCCTGGAATTATGGTATTGAAGCCAGAGCTGTAGTAAATGAACAATAGTCCAACGTAGGTGCCTTTACTGTCCAGATATGAGTGTAGGGCCAGGGAAATGGTGTCCACCTGTTTCAGCAGTAGGCGAATTGCCGTGGGTTGAGTTTGTCTGGGAGGCTGGAGTTAATGCGTGCCATGACCAGTCTCTTGAAGCACTTCATGATGGTGGATGTCAGAGCCGCTGGTCAGTAGTCATTATGACACATTACCTTGTTTTTCTTAGGTACCGGGATGATAGTGGTCTTCCTAAAGCAGGTGGGAACCTCAGATTGAAGCAGAGAGAGGTTAAAGATGTCTGCAAATACCCCCGCACAGGATCTAAGAACACAGCCAGGGACACCACCTGTGCAAGGTGTTTTTCACAGGTTCACTTTCTGGAAGCCTGATCTTATATCTGCAACAGTGACTGAGGGTTCAGGTGCATTGGAGACTGTCAGGGCAGGTGGTGACATTCCAATCCCCTTCTGTTGGATGTTAATGGAATCAAGGGATAAGGGGATAGTGCAAGAAGATGGTGCTGAGGTAGAAGGTTGGCTTTGATCTTGATGGAAGGTGAACAGATTTGATGGACAGAAGGCCTACTTTTGTACTATTTCTTGCGCTGTTCTGTTCTGAAATGCTCAAGTACTTCTTAGTATTGTCTAAAGCCTTGGGAGGTGTTACTAAGCAGCATCTCCCAGGGGTTCTACACCACCCAAGTGTTACAGTTCAGTGCAAGTTCAGTTAACCCTTTAACTTGCCCATTTTTACTCTCACGTTTCTATTCTTGGAGTGCATTTGACATTAACTTCCTAAATTCACAGCTGGTGTCACTGAGTGAAAGGGGCAAGGTCGCTGAAGCACGGACTTCTGGCCCAGCACACCAGATACCATGAGGACAGAAAGCCCCCACAGAAAGCCCCCAGCTGAGATTCCCCCACGGCGCAGCCACTCCAATCTCAATACACAGAACATCACCGTCTCTCTCATCAGTGAAGAAAACTACCTGGACCCAGACTGTCCCTGGCCTCAATCCTCTGAACGTGACCCAGACTCTCTGACCTTCAGGCCTTCCGACTGCCAAACCCTCAGACCAGGTTTGCTCCTGTTCCCAACATGTGCTCCAGACATCAGTGGGACAGGCACAGGGGGTGGAGCTGTGCTGGGTGCGATGGATATCGGAGGGCTTGGGACAGCTCACAATATACAGGACAGCTAATGTGAAACAGGCTGTAGGACAACACCCAGCAGGAGGAAGCTTTGGAATTAGTCTGCCCCACCTTCCTGTAAAACTTGTCCAGACCTCCACACCATACTGGGTCCAGTGGAGCCAGAGGAATTCTCAAGGAACAAACCTAAGAACTTGCTCAATGAGGAGCTGCTGTACACAGGACTGGAATCTGAGTGAACACTGTTGGTGAGGTTCACAGCCTTCTGGCTGCAGAAATTTCACCCCATCTCAATCCAATGTATCACCTTGTATCATAGAACATAGAACATTATAGCACAGTACAGGCCCTTTGGCCCACAATGTTCTGCCGACATTTTATCCTGCTCTAAGATCTATGTAACCCTTCCCTCCCACAGAGTCCTCCATTTCTCAATCATTCATGTGTCTATCTAAGTTTCTTATATGTCCCTAATGTATCTGCCCTCACCACCTCTGCTGGCAGTGCATTCCAGGCACCCACCACTCTCTGTGTAAAAAGCTTACCCCTGACATCCCCTTTATATCTTCCTCCAATCACCTTAAAATTATGATCCCTTGTGTTAGTCATTGTCACCCTGGGAAAAAGTCTCTGACTGTCCAGTTGATCTATGCTTCTTATCATCTTGTACACCTCTATCAAGTATCCTGCCAGTCCTGGTTCCAGATCCCCCCAGACAGGGCTTTCCCTGCCTCCCATGTGTCCAGCCCAATCGTAGTTTTCAATTTTGATCAGCCACCCACGCTAGCAGCCAAGTAACCTGTCTTTGGGACATGGGAGCATGCGGAGGAAATCTAGGGTTGGGTGGGGGTATGGATGGGAAGTTAATGGGCATGATAATGTGTTACAGGGAAATGTGGGGGAATGGCATCATGGGATTGGTATGAGAGCTGGCATGGACTTGATGGGCTCAATGACCTCCTTCTTTGTCTTAAGAACCAATATGAGATTCTGGCTCCCGTACTCAAATCCCCTTCCGTTTGCTTGCTGAATCTGCACATCAGCTTTCAGTGACTGGTGTACAGGGACACAGGGATCCCTTTGTATACCAACATTTCCCAACCTATCACCATTTATATAATACTCTGCCTTTCAGTTTGACTTACCAAAGTTGATAGCTTCAATTTAGACACACTGTTTTGCCTCTGCCATGTATTTACCCACTCACTCACCTTGTCTAAAACACTTCTTGTTCTCACCACAGCTCAAATCCCACCCAGTTTCTTGCTGTCAGCAAACTTAGAATTATTATGTTTGGTTCCCTCGTCCAAATCACTGCCATCTGGGAATAAAGCTGGTTTCTCTGTTCTCTGTCAACCAATTCTCAGTCCTTGCCAGATTATTGCCACAATCCCCAATGATTTCATTTTGCACATTATCAGAGGTTCTCTGAAAATTCAACTGCACTCCATCCACCGGTCCATCCTTATCTATTCTACCAGCTACATCCTCAAGAAACTCCAGTGGGTTTGTACAACACAATCTGGCTTTCATAAATTCACCTTGACTTTGTCTAATCCCCAAATTATTTTCAAAGTGTTCCGTTATCAAATCCAATAGCTTTTTGCTTGCTGCTGATATTAGGCCAGTTGGCTTGTGGTTCCTGTTTTTCTCTCTCCTTTTTTAAATAGTGTGGGTATATTCACCATTCACCAATCTGCAGAAACTGTCCCATTATCAATAGAATTGAAACCAGTGCATCCACTATCTCCATGGCTACCTCATTTAGCACACTAGGATTCAGACTATCAAGCACTGGGGTTTATTGGTTTCAGTCACATTAATTTCTCCACCACTATTTTGTTTTACGAATACTTATTTTCTTTGTCCTCCTTTTCATTCAACTCTCGGTTTGCTTGCATTTCTGGAAGGTTATCTGTGACCTTGTGTGAAAGTAGAACCAAAGTATTTGCTATTTCTTTGTTTCCCAGTATAAATCCCCCTGTTTCTGATGTAAGGAACCTATATTTGTCTTTAGTAATCTTTTTTTTTACTGAAGGGCTGAGAGGTTGGGACAAATGAGTGCAGAAAGGTTACTGCAGGTTCCTGGGATGAAGTTCATGCCTTATGAGGAAGGATTGAGTAGAATGTGTAAGCATTCACTGCATTTCAGTAGAATGAGAAGTGATAACAAAACGAATAAGTCTTCTTCCAAATCTGTGTACTTTATTCGCCACTCATAACGTGATCTATGCTGGAAAAACCAAACACAGATTGTGTGACAAATCTTCAGACCACCTCCATTTGGTCCACAAGGATGACCCTAAGCTTCCAGTTGTCTTTCACATTAATTCTCCATCCCACTCCCACTCAAACTCTCCACCGATGCCCAAAGTAACCTTGAGGAACAGCACTTCACATATCACAGCCTTCCGGACTCAACGCTGAATTCAGTCATTTCAGATAACCAGCCTGTTGCTCACATTTCCAGCATTCACTTTTCTCTCCTCTTTGGGTGGATCATATTTCATTCTATTTATACCTCTGAGACACACATCGTGTTGTTCACCAGACCTCACCACATTCTCTCAGCTGGCACCATCCCATTTGTATCGTTCAATTTCTCCTGATCGACCTTTTCTTTAGTTCTCTTGCCCCTCCCCACTTCCTCTGCAACTTTGAACTTTCTTTTCCCAGTTTTTTAATGAAACGTCAACTCTGCTTCTCTTTCCACAGATGCTCTATGTTTGCTGAGTGTTTCCAACATTTCTGCTTTTATTATGTAAGACATCACTCGGTTGTTAAACCTGAACACATTACGATGTATGGCAACACCGGAATACTTAAAAATACCGACAAGCCAGTGAAGGATATAATAGAGCTACAAGCAATCTGCTAGAGGAACTTGGCAGGTTGAGCAGCAACTGTGGGGCAGAGTGATGGTCGACGTTTCCGGTTGAGACTCTGCATCTGCAATCTGAAGCGTTGACAATTCCTTTCTCCTCACAGATGCTACTTGACCCATTGAGTTCCTCCAGCAGATTGTTTGTTCCTCCAGGCCCCAGCGTCTACAGTTCTTGTATCTCCAAGTATGTAATGGAGATATTTAAACCATCACACTATTGTCAAGCCTAGATAGCACATCGCTGGGGTATCTAATCCTCTACCAAGGTCTGTATTGAACACTACTGGCATCTGTGGCAAACACTGAACCAATGATGTGGAGTAGATGCTGGAGCAGAACACAGTGATGTACACAATCTAGGGCAGAGAGATTGCAGCAGGAGTTCCGAGGTTAATACTTCCTGTAAACACCCAACTTGGGACAGAAGCGGCTGTATGCTTGTCAAAGTTTACTACCATCAAGAACAGTTTAGAGTTTGCAGGTGTTGGAGTCTGTGTATTGTGTAGGTGTAGACACCTGCTCAGAAACACTGCCGGCACCACAGGGAGCATCCGAGGACAATGTGCTGACAGAACCATCACCACAAGACACTAATACTGAAACTTTCCACAACCCTCATTTTAACTGCTAAACCTACAGTGCAGCAACACACACTGAGAGTGGCTAACTGTGTCAACAGCGTCAATGCTCATGGTCAACAATGCAACACATCAGCCAGTAATGCAGCAGCCCACCAGCCATGAGACAACCAAAGATCTGTGAGTGTACAAGATGTGGTAATGGGGTGAGAGAGGGAGGCAGACAGAGAAAAAGAGAAAGAGGAAGCGAGTAAGAGAAAGAGAGAGGGCCAGAGAGAGAGAGACAGACAGACAGACAGACAGAGAGAAATGACAGAGGCAGAGAGAGGACAACAAAGAGAGGAGAGAAATGGGGGAGGGGGGAGATAAAGAAAGAGGGCACAGAGAGGAGTGACAATGGGGCAGAGTGGGAGAGGGAGGAGAGGGAGGAGAGGGAGGGAGGGAGGGAGAGAGACACGATGACACCAGGGGGAGAGAGAGAGGGTGACTCTGGGGGAGAGAGTGAGGGTGACATGGGGAGAGAGTGAGGGTGACACCGGGGGAGAGAGAGAGAGAGAGGGTGACAGGGGGAGAAAGAGAGGGTGACACAGGGGAGAGAACATAAAACAGTACAGCACCAGGACAGGCCCTTCAGCCCACCATGTCTGTGCCAAACATGATGCCAAATTAATCCCTTCTGCCTGCACATGATCCATATCTCTCCGTTCACTGCATATTCATCTATCTTAAAACCTCTTAAATGCCTCTATCATATCAGGTTCCACCACTCCCCTGGCAGCCCGTTCCAGACACCTACCACCTTCCGTGTGAAAAATCTATCTCACACATCTCCTTTGAACCTCCCCTTCTCAACTTAAATCTTGGATCTTGTAGTCCAGGTCCAGAGTTCACTGAAAGTGGCCACACATGTAGACAGGTGGTAAAGAATGCACATGGCACACTTGCCTTCATTGGTCAGGGTGTTTAATATAAGGGTCAGAAAGTCATGCTGCAGCTGTATAACACTTTGGTTAGGCTGCACTTGGAATATTACGTGCAATTCTGGTCACCCCATTGCAGGAAGGATGTGGAGGCTTTGAAAAGGGTGCAGAAGAGGTTTACCAGGATGTTGTCTGTATTGGAGGGTATGAGCTATAAGGAGAGAGTGGACAAACTTGGGTTGTTTTCTCTGGAGCGTCAGAGCCTGAGGGGAGACCTGACAGAAGTTTATAAGATTATGAGAAGCATAGATACGGTAGACAGTTAGAATCTTTTTCCCATGGTTGGTAAGTCAAGTACGAGAGGACATGCATTTAAGGTGAAAGGGGGAAAGTTTAAAGAACATGTGTGGAGCAAGTTTTTTTTTACGCAAAGTGTGGTGGGTGTCTGGAATATGCTGGCAGGGGTGTTGGTGGAAATAGATGCGACAGTAGTGTTTAAGAGACTGTTAGATAGACACACGAATACATAGAGAATGGAAGGATATGGATCATGTACAGGCAGAAGAAAACTAGTTCAGCATCATGTTTGACATAGGCATTGTGGGCCAAAGAGCCTGTTCCTGTGCTGTACAGTCCTATGTTCTATGTTCAAGCTATGCCCTCTGGTATTTGACACATCTACACTGGGAAAAAGATTCTGACTGTCTACCCTATCTACGTCTCTCATAATTTTATAACTTCCATCAGGTCTCCCCTCAGACTCCAAAGCTCCAGAGAAAATGATCCAAGTTTGTCCAGCTTCTCCTTATAGTTCATGCCCTCTAATCCATGCAGCATCCTGGTGAACCTCTTCTGCGCCCTCTCCAAAGCCTCCACATCCTTCCTGCAATGCAGCAACCAGACTGCACACAAACTTGAAGTGCAGCCTAACCAAAGTTTTATGCAGCTGCAACATGACTTCCTTACTCTTCTACTCAATACCCTGGTATTGGTATTGGTTTATTACTGCCTTTTTTACTGAGGTACAGTGAAAAACTTGTCTTGCATACTGTTTGTACAGATCAATTCATTACACAGTGCATTGAGGTAGTACAGGTAAAAACAATAACAGAATACAGAGTAAAGTGTCACAGCTGCAGGGAAGTGTATTGCAGGTAGACAATAAGGTGCAAGGTCAAACAAGGTAGACTGTGAGGTCAAGACTCCATCTCATCATATAAGGGAACCGTTCAATAGTCTTATCACCATGGGATAGAAGCTGACCTTGAGCCTGGTGGTATGTGTCCTCAGGCTCCTGTATCTTCTGCCTGTTGGGAAAGGAGAGAAGAGAGAATGACCCTGGTGGGTGGGCTATTTAATTATGCTGGCTGCTTCACCAAGGCAGTGAGAAGTATAGACAGGGTCCATGAAGGGGAGGCTGGTTTCCGTGATGCACTGGGCTGTGTCCACAACTATCTGCACTTTCTTGCGGTCCTGGTCAGAGCATTTGACATACCAAGCCGTGATGCATCCAGATAGGATGCTTTCTATGGTGCATTGATAAAAGTTGGTGAATGTCAAAGGGACATGCCAAATTTCTTTAGCCTCTTGAGGAAGTAGAGACACTGGTGATCTTTCTTGGCCATGGCATCTACATGGTTGGACCAGAACAGGCTATTGGTAATCATCACTCCTAGGAACTTGAAGTTCTCAACCCTCTTGACCTCAGCACCATTGATGTAGACAGGTGCATGTACACCATCCCCTTTCCTGAAGTCAATGACCAGCTCTTTTGTTTTGCTGACATTGAGGGAAAGGTTGTTGTCATCACACCATGTCACTAAGGTCCCTATCTCCTTCTTGTACTCTAACTCATCATTATTTGAGATACAGCCCACTACGGTGGTATCATCTGCAAACTTGTAGATGGAGTTAGAGCAGAATCTGGCCACACAGTCATGAGTATATAGGGAGTGGAGGGCTGAGGATGCAGCCTTGTGGGGCACCAGTGTTGAGAATAATCATGCTGGAGGTGTTGCTGCCTATCCTCACTGATTGTGGTCTTGGTCAGAAAGTCAAGGATCCCGTTACAGAGGGAGGTGTTGAATCCCAGGTCTCGGGGTCTGGTTATGAGTTTGCTTAGAATCATAGAATTGAAGGTGGAGCTGTTGTCAATAGACAACAGTCTAACATAGGTGTACTTTACCGTCCACATGTTCCAGAGATGAGTGTAGGGCCAGGGAGATGGCATCCACTGTAGACCTGTTATGGCGGTAGGTGAATTGCAGTGGGTCAAGGTTGTCTGGGACGCTGTCGTTTATGCGTGCCATGACCAGCCTCTCAAAGTACTTCATGATGGTGGATGTCAGAGGCACTGGTCAGTAGTCATTAAAGGTATGTTACCTTGTTTTTCTTTGGTACCAGCATTAGCAGTCTTCTTAAAACAGGTGGGAACCTCATATTAAAGCAGGGAGAGGTTAAATATGTCTGCAAATACCCCTGCCAGCTGATCAGCACAAGATCTGAGTACTCAGCCAGGGACACCATCTGGGCCAGATGCTTTCCTCAGGTTTACTCTCTGGAAGACTAACCTTACGTCCTCGACGGTGACCACGGGTTCAGTTGCATCAGAGGCTGTCAGGGTGGGTGGTGACAATCCACCTCTCTTCTGTTCAAAATGCACATAAAATGCATTCTCATCAGGAAGGGATGCACTGTTATTAACCATGCTGCCCGACTTTGTTTTGTAGCCCGTTTTAGCATGTAAGCCCTGCCACAACTGACAGCTGGTCTGGGACTCTATTTTGAACCAGTATTGTCTCTTGGCATTCCTGATAGCTTTTACAGAGGTCATATCTCAATATCTTGTAAAGGTCATGAACACCAGATTTGTGTGGAGCAGTCCTCGACTTCAGTAAGGAGTGGACCTCCTGATTCAACTATGATTTCCGGTTTGGGGGAACACCCAGATTGTCCTCTTTGGTACATAGTCCTCAACACACTTGCTGATAAAGTCTATGATGGTGGTGACATACTCATCAAGGCTGACTGGTGAAGGCAAGCAAAGCATGGCATACACCTTCTATACCACTCTATCTAATTGTGTAGCCACTTTCAGGGAGCTATGGACTTGCACCCCAAGAGAGAATGTATCAAAATATCAAAACACTTAAAAATAAATCAACACAGGTATTTATAATAATAAAATGTCATTTTATTCACATGTAATAAATTAAGACAAGAAAAACATAAAAAGTGTTCACCAAGTGAAACATGCAAGAGGCTTCTTTAACCCCGAATTCCACTGTCTCTCTCTCCCCCTCCTCCAGCATCACCATCTCCCCCTCTCTCCCAGGATCACCATCTTCCTCTGCCCCCCCCCCCCCCCCCCAGCATCATCAGAGGGAGAGAGGGTGACATGGGGGGGGGGGGAAGAAAAAGAGAGAGTGAGGGGAGAGGGAGGACTGTGGAATTGAGAGCAAGGGTGATGCCAGAGGGAGTGTCAGTGAGGTGAGGTGAGCTGGGGTGGGGGGGGGGAGTGCAGGGTAGAGATGGCGATGCTGGGGGGGCAGGTGATGGTGATCCTGGGAGAGAGGAGGGGAGGGTGATGCTGGAGGGGAAGAGGGAGAGATGGTGATCCTGGGAGAAAGGAGGGTGATGCTGGGGGGGGGGGGGGGGGTGAGCGAGAAAGAGAGAGAAAAACTGGGGGTCAAAGCCTCTTGCATGTTTCATGGTGAACATTCTTTATGTTTATTTATACAGAGAGTGGTGGATGCCTGGAACGGGCTGCCAGAGGTGGTGGTGGAGGCAGATACAATAGAGGTGTTAAGAGACTACTAGATAGACATATGAACATGCAGGGAATGGAGGGATATGGATCCTCTACAGGCAGAATAGATTTAGTTTAATTCAGTGTCTTGCTCGGCACAGACATGGTGGGCAGAAGGGCCTGTTCCTGTGCTGTATTGTTCTGTGTTCTATGTTAAAGCTATGCCCTCTTGTATTTGATACATCTACCCTGGGTAAAAGATACTGGCTACCTATGCTTCGCATAATTTTATAAACTTCTATCAGGTCTCCCCTCAGCCTCCAACACTCCAGAGAAAACAGCCCTAGTTTGTCCAACCTCTCCTGATAGCTCATACTGTCTAGTCCATGCAGCATCCTGGTGAACCTCTTCTCCAAAGCCTACACATCCTTCCTGTAACGCAGCAACCAGAACTGCACAGAATACTCAAAGTGCAGCCTAACCAAAGTTTCATATAGCTGCAACATGACTTCCTGACTCTGATACTCAGCGCTCCGAATGATAAATGCCATACGCCTTCTTTACCATCTTATCTATTTGTGTTGCCACTTTCAGGGAGCTGTAGACTTGCACCCCAAGAGAGAGGATGACACTGGGGGAGAGGGTGACACTGGAAGAAAGAGAGAGAGCAACACTGGGGGTGAGAGAATGTCAGTGACATGGCTGAAGGGGATGGGCAGGGTAGAGATGGTGATGGTGGGAGGGCAGGGGGAAGATGGTGATCCTGGGGGAGAGAGAGAGACAGTGGAACTGGGGATTAAAGAAGTCCTTAGTGAATACTTATTATGTTTTTATCTTAATTTATTACTTGTAAATAATATGTTTTATAATTATAAATACTTGTGTGATGTATTTTTAAGTGTTTTGATACGTTCTTAATCTCTGAAACACACCAGAGTTTAAACTGAAACTGATGGGAACCATATACTGTAATGGAATCCTTCATAAATGAAGGGATACCTGTATCTGAAGTTGTTGAATTCATTGCTGTGCCTTGAAAACTGCTGAGTTGGAAGATGAAGTGCTGGTCTTCAAGTTTATTTTGGGCATTAGTGAAACAATGTTGAAGATCCAAACAGAGAAATCAGAGTGGGAGTGGGGCAGAGGATTGAAGAAAGAGGTGATGCAGACAGAATGGAGGTGTTCTGAAAAATGATCACGCAGTATAGTTTCTCCAGTGCTGAGAGGACCACATGGTGAACACTAGCTGAAGTACACTAGATCGGAAGAAATGCAGTTGAATTGCAGCTTCATCTGGAAAGAATGTTGGATCCTGGGAAGAGAGGAGGTAAAAGGGACAGAGCAGGTCCCACCAAGACTGCAGGGGGCTTTGAATGCAGTTTATAAAATAATTTTAGAACACCCCAACATTTGGGATGTTGGAATTCATAACCATTGGCATAAGGTAGATATGCAGGATAATAATGTTGAACCTGTACAAAACATTGGAGCGCTACATCCAGTTGTGTTCACCAAACTTAGAGAAGGGTGTGGAGGTCCCAGAGAGTTCGGTAAAGTTTTACTAAGATGGTTGATGGTGTGAGAGATCTCAGCCATCGAGTCATACTGGAGAACCTGGAGTCGTTCTCCTTGGAGCAAAGACATTTGAGTGGACAAGGTCATGGCTGCAGAGGCTGAGCAGATGGAGATGGTGAGGGCTTAGTTAGTGATTGGAAGCCTCTGACCAGTGGTGTACCACAGGGATCAGTGCTGGGGCCCTTATTGTTTGTTATATCCACATTAAAGATTTGGATTCGAGTACAAGTGGTATGATTAGTAAATTGGCGAATGAAACAAAAATGGATAATGTTGTGGATGATGAGGGTTATAGAGTAATATTGATCTGCTTTTAAATTGGGCAGGGCAATAGCAGATGGAATTTAACTCTGAAAAGTGCAAGCTGATCCATTTTGAGAGGTGTAATAAGGGTAGAACATCTGCCATGAATGGCAGGGCTCTAGGGAATGTTGAAGAACACAGCAACCTTGGTGTACAAGTCCACAGATCCCTAAAGGTACCAGCACAGATAGACCAGGTGGTGAAAAAGGCATATGGGATGCTAGGCCACAAATGGAGTAGTGTTAATTTCTGGTCACCACACTATAGGAAGGATGTTGTTGCACTGGAGAGGGTGCAGAAGAAATTCATCAGGATGTTGCCTGAGATGGAGTGTTTCACTTATGAGGAGAGACTGGATAGGCTGGGGTTGTTCTCTGGGGGAGGATGAGAGGTATACAGAATTATGAAGCTATAGATAGGGAGATGGTAAGAGACTTCTCCCCCCAGAGAAGTCTAAAACCATAGGGCATAGATTTAAGGTGGACTAAGAGGGTTAGAGGAGATATGAGGAAAAGCTTTTTCTCCCAGATTGGCTGCAGTCTGGAACACACAAGCAGACAACAGCTCTCGGATACCTCTTCATACCAACCCCTGGACCATGATCCCATCAATGAGTGGGAAATCTGACATTTACTATAAACCCACTGACTCCCACAGTTACTGAGATTGCACCTCTTCCCACTGCCTCTTTTAAGGATGCCATCCCTTTCTGCCAGTTTGTCCGTCTCCACCGTATCACTCCCAAGCTGAAGCCTTCCATTTCAGGACATCTGAAGTGCCCTCTTTTTTCAGGAAGCATGGTTTCCCTTCCACTATGGTTGATGGGAGCCCAATCTCGCATTTCCTCTGTTTCTCAGACTTCTGCTCTCACTCCAGCTCGCTCAAGACAGGACAGAGATAAAGTTCCCGTAGTCCTCACCTTTCACTCTCTGGAGCCTCCTCATCCTCTGTCATTTCGACCAGCTGCAATGAGATCCCACCATCAGCCACATTTTCTCTTCCTACCCTATTCCACCTTCTGCAGGGACCACTGCTTCCATGATTCCCTGGTCCACTCATTCCCTCCCCACTCACCCTTCCCTAACCCCAGGCACTTTCCCCTGGCCTCGCAGGAGGTGTAACACTCATTCTTGCACCTCCTCCCTCACCACTATCCAGGGACCTAAACAGCCCTTCCAGATGAGGTAAAGATTCATGTGCACCTCCTTCAACCTCGTTT
The DNA here is from genome assembly GCF_009764475.1 of Pristis pectinata. Lineage (NCBI taxonomy): Eukaryota > Metazoa > Chordata > Chondrichthyes > Rhinopristiformes > Pristidae > Pristis > Pristis pectinata. The sequence goes on from NC_067407.1 coordinate 68,317,221, forward strand.
ACTGCATTTGGTGCTCCCGATGTGGTCTCCTCTACATGGGTGAGACCAAGTGCACACTGGGTGACTGTTTCACAGAGCGCCTACGCTTGGTCTGCAATGGCTGTCCCAAGTTCCCAGTTGCATGCCAATTCAATTCACCTCCCCATCCCCACACCGACCTGTCCATCCTCTGCCTTCTCCGCTGCCAGGGTGAGGCCCAACACAAACTGGAGGAATAACACCTCATGCTCTGCCTGGGTATTCTACAACCCAATGGCATGAATGTTGAGTTTCCCAATTTCAGGTAACCCTCACCTCCAGTGTGTTTCCCCCCTGCCCTCTCTATCCTCCCAACCTCCTCCAGTCCCATTTTTATCCCCTTTCCCATATTCTTCCCCTACAGACCCCATCCACATATTAGCCACACACTTTACCCAGTGTATACCCTCCCCAATCTGGTTCCACCTGCCCCTCACCTCTCCCCTAATAGTTCCCATTATCACCTCTACTTATCAGGGTTCAGCACTGATAGCCCTTTGTGTTCCTGTTTATCTCCCTCCAGCAGGTATGTCCACCTTCACCCTCCTCTACCCCCCACCTCACTCCATCTGCCTCTCCTTCTGTCTGCCTTGCAACCTCCTCTGTTCCAGGGAAGAGCAGACAGGGATTCTCCAGCCTGTTCACAGACCCAAAGGTAAGTCGTCTCTGGAATCGCTTCAGTAAATCACTGTGTCCTCCCGAACCTCCACATCTTTCCTGAGATGTGGTATAGAGTCCCTAGGCTGTGAGGGGCTGGTGTGTGGAAAGCGATTGTTCTTGTCCTGACTGACACCAACCCCATCCCACTGACAACCCAAACACAACCCCACCAACCACCCACACCCCCAACCGGTCCCCGCCAACCATCCACACCTCCACCAACCACCTACACCCCCACCTCCCATCCCCAATGACCACCCACACCTCCTCCGTGTCCCCACCGACCACCTACCCACCCCCCTGTTCTGTCCCCACGGATCCCCCACCACACTCTCCATTCCATCCCCATCGATCCACCATCCTGTCACCCCAACTGTTCCATCCGCCCCCACCCCACCCTCCCCCGTTCCGTCCCTCCCCCTGGCTCCCTCGTTCCATCCCCTCCCCCCTCCTGTCCCACACCACCCCGTTCCGCCATCCCCTGGTCCGCCTCCCTCCCTCTCCCATTCCGTCCCCCGTCAGCCTCCCTCCCTCGTTCTGTACCCTCCCGTTCCATTACTCCCCTCAATCCCGCCCTCCCCCATTCCGTCCCCCTACTCCCTCCCATTCTGTTCGTCCCCCGCCACCTCCCCTCCCGTTCCACACTCCCATCCCTCCACCCCGTTCCATTCCCCACCATTCTGCCTCCCCGTTCCCTCCTCCAGTTCCACCACCCTCCCTTCCTCGCTCCCCCGTTCCATCCCTACCCACCTCCCTCCATCTCCACCCTCCGTCCCCCATTCTGACTCCACTGCCCCTCCCCCATCCTTCCTCCTCCCATCCTCCCCTAAGTCCCATTGCCCCTCACTACCTTCTCCCTCCTACTGCCACACCCCTCCCCACTTTCCCCTCCCCCATCCCCCACACACCCCTCCCTCCCGTGCCCTTCACCTCCACAATGCTCCCCTCCCCACCCCCAATCCATACTGCTCCCTTCCCGTCCCAACTCCCCTCCCATCCCCACCCCTCCATTCCCCACCACCACTCCCTCCTGTCCCCAACCCCACGCCCTCCCTCCCGCCACACCTCCTTCCCCCTCCCCCTCCCACCACCCACCTACCTGCCTCCCATCCCCTTCCCTCTCTCCCCTCAGCGCTCCCTCCCCCACACCCCTCCCTCCCTCCTTCCCCCCTCCAGCCTTCCCACCCCACCTCCCAAGCCCCCCCACCTCCCCTCCCTGCCTCCCCCTCCCCTCAGCCCTCAATCCCCCCACCCTCCCCTCCCTCCCTCTCCCCCTCAGCCCTACATCCCTACCCACCTCCCATCCATACCCCCAACCCCCTCCCCTTCCGTGCCCACTCACTCCCCTTCCTCCCCCATCCCCCCTTCCCACTCAATCCCCACCTCCCACTCCCCTCCCCAGCCTCCCTCACAACCTCCCTCCCACTCCCCAGCCCTCCCTCCCTCTGCCCCCCTTATCCACTCCCCTCACCAGCCCTCCCTCCCCTCCCCACAGCACTCCATCCCTCCCCCTCCACTACCCAGCACTCCCGCCCCCTGCTCTCCCTTCCTTCCTCCCCCCTGCTCCCCAGCCCTCCCTACCCCTCCTCCACAGCCATCCCTCACCGGTCTCTGCCCAGCCCTCCCTCCCTCCAGTACCCCCCAGCCCTCCGTCACCCCTTCCCCAGCCCTCCCTCCATCCCACCTCCTCCCCAACCCACCATCACCCCGTCAGCCCTCCCTCCACCCCTCCACGGCTGTCCCTCCCAGCCCACTCCACAGCCATCACTCTCACCCCTCCCCTCCCTCTCCCCACTACGCAGGCCTCCCCCATCCCTACCACACCCTCACCCCCTCCCTAGCCCTCCCACGCTCCCTCCCCCTCCCCAGCCCTCCCTCCCCTGCACCAGCCTTGCCTCCCTCTCCCCTCCCCAGCCCTCCCTCCCCCTGCACCAGCCCTGCCTCCCTCTCCCCTCCCCAGCCCTCCCTCCCCCTGCACCAGCCCTGCCTCCCTCTCCCCTCCCCAGCCCTGCCTCCCACTCCCCTTCTCACAGCCCTCCCTCTCTCCCCCCAGCCCGCCCTCCCTCACTACTCTCCCCCTCCCCTCCCTCACCCCCCCACCCTCCCTCCCCAACCCTCACTCCCCACTCCCCCCTCCCCACTCCTCCCTCCCTCCTCACCCCCAGTCCTCCCTCCCTCCCTCCCCTCCCCAGGTCTCCCTCACTCTCCCCTCCCCAGCTTGCCCTCCACTCCCACCCTCCCCCACCCCTCCACCCCACTCTCCCCTCCCTCGCCCCTCCTCCCCTTCCATCCCTCTCCCTCCCCCTCCTCTCCCCCTCCCTCACTCAATTCCCCTCCTCTCCCCCCTCCCTCCCTTCTCTCTCCCGTCCTCTCCCCACTCCCTTCCCCTCCTCTCCCTTCCCCTCCTCTCCCACTCCCTTTCCCTCTCTCCCCTCCCCCTCCTCACCCCCTCCCTCTCTCTCCCTCCTCCCTTCCCCTCCATACCCCTCCTCTTCCTCCCCCTCCCTCCCCCTCCCCCCTCTCTCTCCCCCTCCCTCCCCCTCCCTCTCCCTCCCCCTCCCTCCCCCTCCCTCTCCCTCCCTCTCCCCCCTCTCCCTCCCCCCTTCCTCCCCCTCCCTCTCCCTCTCCCCCCTCTCCCTCCCCCCTCCCTCTCCCTCCCTCCCGCTATCCCTCCCTCCCTCTCTCCCCTCCCACCCCCTCCCCCCTCTCTCTCCCCCCTCCCTCCCCCTCCCTCCCCCCTCCCTCCCCCTCCCTCTCCCTCCCTCTCCCCCCTCTCCCTCCCCCCTTCCTCCCCCTCCCTCTCCCTCTCCCCCCTCTCCCTCCCCCCTCCCTCTCCCTCCCTCCCGCTATCCCTCCCTCCCTCTCCCCCTCTCCCTCCCTCTCCTTCCCTCCCCCTCTCTCTCTACACCTCTCTCCCTCCCTCACTCTCCCCCTCCCACCCCCCCTCTCTCTCTCCCTCCCTCTCTCCCCCTCCCACCCCCTCTCCCCTCCCCCCTCCCCCTCCCACAAACCCCTCTCCCTCCCACCCCCCCTCTCCCCCTCCCCCCCTCCCTCTCTCCCCCTCCCTCTCTCTCCCCCTCTCCCCCCTCCCTCCCTCTCCCTCTCCCTCCCCCTCCCCCCCTCTCCCCCCTCCCTCCCTCTCCCTCTCCCTCCCCCTCCCCCCCTCTCCCCCTCTCCTCCCTCCCTCCCCCTCCCTCTCCCCCTCTCCTCCCTCCCTTCCCCTCCCTCTCCTCCCTCCCTCCCCCTCCGCCTCCCCCTCCCCCTCCCTCCCTCTCTCCCCCCTCCCCCTCCCTCCCTCTCCCCCCTCCCCCTCCCTCCCTCCCCCCCTCTCCCCCCCTCTCCCCTCCCCTCCTCCCCCCTCTCCCCCCCTCTCCCCTCCCCTCCTCCCCCCTCTCCCCTCCCCTCCTCCCCCCTCTCCCCTCCCCCTCTCCCTCCCTTCCCCCCTCTCCCCTCCCCCCCTCTCCCTCCCTCCCCCCCTCTCCCCTCCCCCCCTCTCCCTCCCCTCCCCTCCCCCCCTCTCCCCTCCCCCCCTCTCCCTCCCCTCCCCCCCTCTCCCTCCCCCTCCCCTCCCCCTCCCCTCCCCCTCTCCCTCCCCTCTCCCTCCCCCCCTCTCCCCCCTCCCCCTCCTCCCTCCCCTCCCCTCCCTCCCCCCTCCCCCCTCCCTCCCCCCTCCCTCCCCCCTCTCCCCCTCCCTCCCCCCCTCCCCCCCTCTCCCTCCCCTCCCCCTCCCCCCTCCCCTCCCCCCCCTCCCCCTCCCCCCTCCCCCCCTCCCCTCTCCCCTCCCCCCCTCCCCTCCCCCCCTCCCCTCCTCCCTCCCCTCCCCCTCCCCGCCCCGCCCCTCCCTCCCCCTCCCCGTCTCCCCCCTCCCCCTCCCCGCCCCCCCCTCCCCCTCCCCGTCTCCCCCCCCGCCCCCTCCCCGCCCCGCCCCCTCCTCCCCCTCCCCGCCCCGCCCCCTCCTCCCCCTCCCCGCCCCACTGCACTCGTCCCCAGTGTCTGGGAGTCGAAGCTCAAAGCCGGGGTCAGTGGACGGCCGGAGTGAAGTCCCGCCCTATCCCCGCCCCGCCCGTTCACCCGTCCCCACAACCACTCCCTCTGCTGGTGACGGCAGTGCAGTCCGAGGCCAAGTCCAAGCAGAGCTGAGGCCAAGTCCAAGCAGAGCTGAGCCCAAGGCCTAGGCCCAGTGTAGGACAGCCCGAGACCCTGGGGTGGCGGGAAGTGGCCCAGATCAGGGCAACCTGAGCCCGAGGCCCAGCCCAGGAGAGCCCGAGGCCCAGACCAGCCCAGGAGAGCCCGAGGCCCGGCCCAGACCAGCCCAGGAGAGCCCGAGGCCCGGCCCAGACCAGCCCAGGAGAGCCCAGCCTCCGGGCCGGCGGGGAGCCGACCCACGATGGTGCTGCTGACGATGATCGCCCGGGTGGCCGACGGCCTGCCGCTCGCCGCCTCCATGCAAGAGGATGAGCAGGTGAGAGCCGGCCCTTCGGCCCCTCTTGGCCGTGCGCGGTTTGCTAGGACGGGTCGGAGGTGGCCCGGTGGCTCCGGCAGGTCGCTCATGCCCGCTGACCGGTCCCCGTCGCTGCTCAGGAGTGGGGACCGAGCACCGACACTGGGTCCCGCTCTCCGAGCTTCACCTTGTCCTTTCCCCCAGAATGAGGTACATTTGCCATTTTTTGTCCAACTCACCAGTTCACGCCTTCTTGCAGTTAATCCGTTTCATGGCAATGTTCTTCGTGCAGAAAATTTGAAATAAAACTGAAAATGCTGGAAAAACTCATCAGTACCTGTAATGAGAGTTTGACGTCATCATTTTGAAACAGATTCTTTTCCTACTTGTGTTGTGTGACCTGCTGTGAATTTGTAGAACTCTGTTTATGTTTCCTGACCACGTCCCCTAAACTGAATCATGAATATCTACAGTAAAGTGTAGTGGGTCCAGCCTTCTGCAACCCACTACATCCAGATTTCTCTTCATTCATTGGCCATTGTCAGTTTTTAAACTAAGTGTGCTATATTTCTTTGAATCCCATGGGCTTTTACTTGTTCAATCTACCAGGCGTTTTGCTAAAATCCTCGTATAATACGACATTTGTCCGCTGAGCTAACCACATCAACTCTCCACATTCCCTCCTCAAATTCAGTTGTTTGTCAGATGCAACTTTCTCTGAATGACTCGCATTGACTCTCCGTGTGCGGTTCTAAATGATCGAAAAATAAACTGCTGGAGAAACTCAGTGGGTTAGATAGCATCTGTGGAGGCAAAGGGATATTCAACATTTTGGGTAAAGACCCTGGTTCAGGACACGTTTTTGTTTTGTCTGCAAACTTACTAATCAGAATATCTATATTCTCATTCAAGTAATTTCTACATATTACAGACAATAAAGGTCCCCGTACCCATCCCTGAAGTACATCAATAGTCCAGTCAGAAAAACAGCCATCCACTACCCTATGCCTCCTTGTTTGAAGCCATTTTGCCAACAGGCCTCTGATCCCTTGTGCCTTAACCTTCTGGACCAGCCTACTAGGTGGGACCTTGTCAAAAGCCTTGCTTAAGTCTATGTAAATGAAATTGTTTGTTTCTTGCACAAAAATTAAATGGGAAGGCTGGCTCAACTGTGGCTGACAAAGGAAACTCAGGATAGTGTTAGATCCAAGAAGCGACAATGTATTGGCCCAAAAAAGCAGCATACCTGAATGAGGACTGGGATCTGTTGTCAGTACAACAAATAGAGTACAAGAGTAATCTTGTAGGGAACATAAAAGTCAAGTGGAAAAGCTTGTAAAGATACGTGAAGAGAAAAAGATTGGTGAAGACAAATCCCTTGTAGTCAGGAACAGGGTACAGTGAACAAAGACATTTTAGACTAGTTAAACAAGTACTTTGGTCTGACTTCACAAAGCAGAACATCAATAACCTCCCAGGAATGTTGGGGAACACAGGGCCCAGTGAGCGAGGGAACTGAAGGAAATCAGGAATAGTAGGGAACTTGTGTTGGGGAGGTTGATGGGATTGGCAGACTGATAAATCCCCAGGGCCCAATAGAATGCATCCCAGAGCACCTGGGAAAGTGACCCTGAAATAGTGGAGGCATCAGTGGCCATTTTCCAACATTTTTTAGACTCTGGAATAGTTCCATCGGATTGCAGGGTAGCTAATGTCACCTCTATACAAAGAAAGTAAAGTAGAGGGAAAACAGGGAATTATAGACCAATTAGCCTCACATCAGTGGTGGGGGAAATGTCGTCTTCCTTTATAATAATGAAGAAGAGTGAGATGATCGGACAAGAATTTGTGAAAGGAAGATCATGCTGGATACATCTCCTGGAATTTTTGAGGATGTAAGCAGCAGACTAGATGGGGAGAATTAGTGGGTGTGGTGTATTTGGACTTTAGGACGGCTGTCGATAAGATCCTATCTAAGAGACTAGTGTGCAGAAATGAAGCTCATGGAATTAGGGGTAAAGTGCTGATGTGGTTGATGGAAAGCAAGGAGCAGGAATAAACAAGTCTTTTTCCAAGTGACAGCAGTCATAGTTGTACAGCACAGAAGCAGGCCCTTCGGTCCAACTCGTCCATGCTGACCAAAGTGCCTTCTTGAGCTAGTCCCCCTGCATTTAGCGCATATCTGTCTAAACCTTTCCTATCTATGTACCTGTCCAAGTATCTTTTAAACATTGTAATTGCACACACCTCTACCACTTCCTCTGGCAGCTCATTCGATATATCCACCACCCTCTGTGTGGGAAAAACTTGCATCTCAGGTTCCCTGTAAGTCTTTCCCATCTCACCTTAAACCTGTGCCCTCTAGTTTTAGACTCCCCTAACCTGGGAAAAAGACTGTGAGCATCCACCTTATCTCTGCTCCTCATGATTTTGTCAACCTCTATAAGGTCACCCCTCAACCTCCTTTGCTCAAGGGAAAACAGTTCCAACCTATCCAGTCTCTCCTTTTTACTCAAGCCTTCCACTCCTGGCAACATCCTTGAGGATACTATGGTATGGTGACCAGGACTGCACACAATATTCCAGGTGCGGTCTCACCAATGCCTAGTTGTAACATGACATTCCAACTCTTGTACTCAATGCCCAATGCTCAAGCATGCCATACACCTTCTGTCTACCTCTGTGACCACTTTCAGAGAACTATGTACCTGTACCCCAAGGTCTCTTTGTTACACAGCGCTCTCCAGTGCCTGTCATTTATTGTGCAAACTGAATCTGAAAGTGGCTGACGCAGGAAGCAGAGGACGATGGCTGGCGGGTATTTCTGTGACTGGAAGGCTGTTACTCAATACCCCTTGCTTCACTTTTTGATTTTGGCCTAAATGTTGGGAGCATGATAAAGGTTTGCAAATAATACAAACATTAGCTGTGGGTAATAGAGTCACAGAATTGTACAGCACAGAAACAGGCCCTTTGGCCCACCACGTCCATGCCGAACTTATTATCTGCCTACACTAATTCCATTTGCCCGCACTAGGTCCATATCCTTCTATGCCTTGCCTATTTAAATGCGTGTCTAATGTCTCTTAAAGACGGTGATTGTATCTGATTCCACCACCTCCTCTGGCAGCGCGTTCCAGATATCAGTGATGGAAAAGGATTAGTTCTGTTAGTTTTAATATAGTGATGAAAAAGGAGAGGACAGGCCTACAGGTTAGGGTCCTAAACTGGAGAAGGGCTAATTTTGGGGAAATTAGCCAGGATCTAGCAGAGGTCGATTGGGTGAGCCTGTTTGAAGGGAAAGGAACAAACAGCAAGTGGGTGGCTTTTAAGAGTGAGAGATCAAGAGTCCAGGAGCTCTTAGGGTGAAGGGTAAACCTGGCAAGTTTAGGGAACCTTGGCTGATGAGGGATTTTGAGGCTTTTGTCAAGAAAGCGTAGGAAGCATACATTGTGTTTAGGAGGTTTGGGATGAGTGAATCGCTTGATAACTATACATAAAAAAAATAAAAATACACTTTAGAGAGAAATCAGGAGGGCAAAGAGAGGGTATGAGATGGATCTGACAGGTAAGGCTAAGGAAAATCCCAAAAGGTTGTATAGACGTATAAAGAGTAAAAGGATGTCCAGGGAGAGAGTAGGTCCCCTTAGAAATCAGCAGGGCCGCCTATGTCTCAAGCTGTATGACTTGGGTGGGATCTTTAACGACTATATCTCCTCTGTGTTTACTGAGGAGAAAATCTTGGTTGCTCATGAGATAAGGGAGGATGTTTTGGAGGAAATTCATATTACCAAGGAGAAGGTATTTGCAGCTTAACAGCACATTAAGGTGGATAAATCTCCAGGGCGTGACTGGGTGCATCCTAGGACTTTGTGGGAGGCTAGAGAAGAAATTGCAAAGGCCTAGAGATGTTTGCTTCATCATTCGCTGCTGGTGAAGTTCCTGAAGACTGGAAGGTAGCTAATGTTGTTCTGTTGTTTAAGAAGGATAGCAAGGACAAGCCAGAGAACTACAGACCCGTCAGCCTGACATCAGTTGTGGAGATGTTATTGGAGGGAATTCTGAGGGACAGGATCTACCAACATTTGGATAGACAGAGTCTGATTAGGAGGAGTCAGCATGGCTTTGTGCGTGGAAAGTAGCGCTTGACAAACCTTTTAGAGGTTTTTGAAGAGGTAACCAAAAAGGTCGATGAGGATTGGGCAGTGGATGTTGTCTATTTGGACTTAGCAAGGCCTTTGACAAGGTCCCGCATGGTAGGCTGGTCTGGAAGGTTAGGTCCCATGGAATCCAGGGAGAGCTAGTTAGGTGGATTAAAAGTTGGCTCAAAGGTAGGAAGCAGAGGGTGGTGGTTGAAGGCTGTTTCTCAGAATGGAGGCTGGTGACTAGTGGTGTTGGGACTCTTGTTCGTTATTTATATGTGATGTGATGCAAATGCACAAGGTTTGATCAGTAAGTTTGCGGATGACATGAAATTAGGAGGTGTTGTTGATAGTGAAGAATGTTATCATAGATTACAGGGGAATCTCGAGTTCGATTGCATAGTTCATTGAAAGTGGCATCACAGGTGGACAGGGTGGTGAAGAAGGCACTTGGCACGCTGGCCTTCATCAGTCAGGCCATTGAGTATAGGAGCTGGGATATTTTGTTGCATTTGTACAAGTCATTGGAGAGACCGCACTTAGAGGACTGTGTACAGTTTTGTTTACCCTGTGATAGGAAAGAAATGGTGAAACTGGAAAGAAATGGTGAAACTGGAAAGAGTGCAGAAAAGATTTATGAGGATGTTGCCAGGACTAGAGGGCCTGAGTTATAGGGAGGTTTTCCAGATTAGGTCTTTATTCCTTGGAACGTAGGAGAATGAGGGGCGACCTTGTGGAAGTCTTTAATATTCTGAGAGGCATAGATAAGGTGGACAGTGATGGTCTTTTCTCCAGGGTATTGGAGTACAAAACAAGGGGATATAGGTTTAGGGTGAGAGGGGGAAAGATTTAAAAGGGAACTGAGGGGCAACTTTTTCATGTAGAGGGTGGTGAGTATATGGAACGAGCTGCCAGAGGAAGTGGTTGAGGCAGGTACAATAGATTCATTTAAGAAGCACTTGGATAGGTACATGCAGGGGCGGGGCTTAGAGGGATATGGGCTGAACGCAGGAAATTGTGACTAGCTGGGTAGGCACCATGGCCGGTATGGATTCGTTGGACCGAAGGACCTGTATCCCTGCTGTATTGCTTTATGATTCCATATATAATTCTGCAAAGTTACCTGTCTACATTCAAAATGTTAAAGTAGGGATTATAGCCATTGAAACTGTAGCTAATTGTTTATTGTTATCTTTGTGTATAAAAAAGAATATAAAACATTGTGTCTGGAGACAAATCTAGATTCTTTCCAGAAGATCTGCTGTTTCAAGTAATGACTTCTATATCTCCCAGTTACAGCTTCCATGTGGCTCAGTTTTGTCAGTCACAAAACACTGGTCACAGACTTCCAATCAAAAAAACATCCCTCCACCACCACCCTCTGCTTCCGATCACCAGGTTTATTTTGGATCCAGTTTTCCAGCTCGCCTTGGATCCCTTGTTTCTTATCTTTCTGGACTAGCCAAACATGCAGGACCTGATTGTCCATGTGGTTGACAGTGAGGAGAAAAGATTTAGGCTGCAGGAAGATGCTATCATTGCTCTCCTTTATTGGCACTGGATCCAAATCCTGGAACTCCTGCAGTGATGCTGGTTAGGCAATAAATTAACCACAGAGATTTTAAATTAAATTTTATTTACAGCATGGTAACAGGCCCTTCCGGCCCAATGAGTCCGCGCCGCCCATTTTAAACCCGTATTAACATACCCGTACGTCTTTAGAATGTGGGAGGAAACCCACGCAGACCCAGGAGAGCGTACAAATTCCTTACAGACAGCGACAGGAATTGAACCCCAATCGCTGGTGCTGTAATAGTGTCGCGCTAACCGCTACGCTACCGTGCCGCCCCTTGTTGTGGTTTAAGAAGGTGACTCACTACCACTTTGTGATGGGCAATAAATGTTGGCCAGAGCAGCAACACCTAGATCCTGTAAAAGGATAGAGAAAAGAATGAGAGGCATTAAGTCCTTTAATCACCATGGAGAGTGAATTAGAGATATAAATACACAAACAGTGCAGGAATTGAATCATGGATTGAGCATCTGCATAATGTGAGTGGGAAGTGTATTAAGGTGGTGCTGCAAACAATATGGAGTTGGTACTAGTACAGTTTGAATTAAATATTCCTTATCCCGTCTTTGCTTAACATATTGTTTTGTTTCTTTCAGTCTGGACGAGATCTGCAACTCTATCAGAGCCAGGCCAAACAGCTGTTCCGCAAGCTTAATGAGCAGTCACCCACTCGGTGTACGTTGCAAGCAGGATCTATGTCCTTCCAGTAAGTGCTACCCTTGCAGAATCTCTAGCACACTTCGATCCCTCTTTACGACATTGTTGTTCCTGGGTTATGTTTCCAAGGGTTTTGACAGTGAACCTCTGTGTACTTTCAGTTCTGTTACAGCAGATATCCTACCTGGGCTGATCCTACTTGATGTGACCATGTGGTCTTCAGATGGTGCAAAAGTATGGCAGTATAGTGATTACATCACCATGCAAACTACCCAAAAACCCAACTGTTGAGTTCAAATCCCACCAAGGCTGGGGTTTTGGATAGCTTATTTAGCAATTTAAATCTAGTTAATTAGAAAAATCTTGGTAGTGTAATGCCATTGATGGTGATGGTGAAACTATGAGGCATTGTAAAGAGCCACTGAATGCACCTACAGCCTAGTGAGAATGTAATTTACTGCCTGCACCTAAAATCTGGCTTATGTGTGACTCCAGACCCATGGGCCGACTCTTGTCTCCCCTCTCAAGTGGGCCAGCAATCCACTCAATTGCATTGTAGAATCATTGAAGGGCCACACCATTTGGCCCATTGAGTGTATCCTGGTTGTGTGCAATGCCAGCTTGGCCCACAGAACTAAACCTTTCCATTCCAGCAGATTTATTAGGAACAGGGGAAGGCTACTTGGCCCCTAGAACCTGCTCAACCACTGATCTGTTCTCACCTTTGCTGCATTCAGTCTGTCTACAATAACCTTTCACTCCCTTTTATCTGCAATAATCTTTCACCCTTCCGCATCAAGAATCTCTCAAACTCTTAAAAAATATTCAAAGATTCCGCTTCCACCTAGATTTGCTGATGACACAAAGATTAGTAGAGTTGTAGATAGTGAGGAGATGACTAAAGCTACAGCAGGACATAGATCAGCTGGAAAGTTGGGTGGAGCGGTGACAGATGGAATTTAATTCAGACAAATGTGAGGTAATGCACTTGGGACCATGTAATACTGGCCGGACATATACTGGCAGGGACCTTTGAAGAGTTGATGTACAAACAGACATTGGAGTCCAAGTTCATAGCTCCCTGAAAATGGCAACACAGGTGGATAGGATGGTAAGGAAGGCATTTAACTTGCTTGCCTTCATAGGCAGGACATTGAGTGGAAGAGTTGGGGCATCATATTGCAGCTGTACAAGATATTGGTGAGGCCACACTTGGAATAATGTGGGCATTTATGGTCACCACACTATAGAAAGGATGTGGTAGCACTAGAAAAAGTGCAGAAGAGATTCACCAGGACGTTACCTGGAACAGAGCCCTTTCATTTCAAAGAGGTTTTGTATAGGCTGGATTTATTTTCACTGGAACTTAGGAGGCTGAGGCGTGACCTTATGGAGGTTTATAAAATTATGAGGGGCATTGGTAGGATAGATAAGTCGGAATCTCTCTCCCAAGGTGGGGGTGGAGGGGGGGGTCTAGAACTAGAGGACACAGGTTTAAGGTGAGAGGGGAAGATCTGAGGGATAAGTTTTTCCACACAGAGAGTGGTGGATATATGGAATGAGTGACTAGAGGAGGTGGTAGAGGCAGGTACAGTCGTAGTGTTTAGAAAGCATTTGAACAGGTACATGGATATGAAAGGAATAGAGGGACATGGACGAAATGCAGGAAAATGGGATTCGTGTAGATGAGTATCTCGGGTAGCATGGATGAGTTGGACTGAAGGGCCTCTTTCTGTGCTGTATGATTATGTGACTCTGCGATATCGCCCTTTAAGGAAGAGACCTTGTGGGAAGCTAGGGAAGAAATTGTGGAGGGCCTTGCAGAGAAATTTGCATCTTTTTTAGACATAGGTGAAGTTCCGGAAGACTGGATGGTGGCTAACGTTGTACTGTTATTTAAGAAGGGCAGCAAAGACAAGTCAGGGAACTATAACGGTGAGCCTGACATCAGTCATAGGTAAGTTACTGGAGGGGATTCTGAGGAACAGGATCTTTCAGCATTTGGATAGACAAGGATTGATGAAGCTAGGGCGGTGAATGTTATCTTTTTGGACTTTAGCAAGGCCTTTGATAAGGTCCCACGTGGAAGGTTAGATTGCATGGGATCCAGGAAGTGGATACATAATCTTCATACCGTGGGTGGTGCATATGTGGAACAAGCTACCAGGGAAAGTAGATGAGGTAATTACAATAAGAAGCTGACCTGTCACCTGTTTTTGTTTAACGTTGATACTACTTCTAACTTTTTTAGTTAACACAGATGCTGGTTCCGCTCCTTAGAATTTTCCTTTCTTGTTGGAACGTTTCTATTCTATGTTTTCAGTAAGATTCCCTTAAGTATCTGCTTCTGCAGTTTGGTTGTATAATCCTGTAACCTGGTTTTCTGATCTCTCCTTTCTTGCCCTCTTTATTGTCCTTATTTAAGATTAAAATACAAGTCGTGGATCTGTCTGTCTCTCCCTCAACCGAGTGTAAAATTCAGATCACTGCTACCTCAGGCTATCTTCACAACAAGGTCATGAATTAAATCTAGCTCACTGCACGATATCATCTGCCCTTTGGTTAGCTCCATGTGCTCTTGTCAGAAACTATCTGAAAGCACTCTTTTGAACTACCTTGTTCATCTGTATTTTTATTCTCTAAACAAATTAAAATCCTGCATGATTATTTCCATATCCCACCTGTTATTTCATCCTTTTTACTCTGTCTTGCCATCTGATTACTGTTCAGTGCCCTCTACTCTACTCCCACAGGTGAACTTTTGCTTTTTCTACTAATCTCCACCCAAACCACTTCTACATCCAGATTTCCTTCACTGGTTCATCCCTCTCTATTGTGATAATACCATCATTAATTAACAGGGCCACCCCTCTCCTTTTGCTAGCTTCCTGCCCTTCCTGGATGTCATGTACCCAACCAATGTGCAGATCCTAATCAATGCTGTCCTTGCAGCCATGTCTGTGTGATCACTTTTACCTGAACCGTTAATACCTGGAGTTAACAAACTTAAAAAGCACTCCTGGATGCACCTTAAAGGTTATCCCCTTTCAGCCTTTCACACTAAGGCGATCCCAGTTACGGTCAGGGAAGTTGAAGTCACCTACTGCTATAACCCTACTGTTTCTACATCTCTCTGTGACATGTCCGCCCTGTTGCTTACTTACCCATCTTGCATCTTACATCTTACTGTTACTTACCCATCTTCTTATGCTGTCAATGTCCCTTTTGTGCTGTATGCTTCAACTTTGTTGATAAGTCTATCATGTGGCATCTTATCAAAAGCCTTCTAGAAGACTGAGCTATAGCTATAAGGGTACGAGCTATAAGGACAGGTTGGACAAACTTGGGTTGTTCTCCTTAGAGCATCGGAGGCTGAGGGGAGGCCTGATAGAGGATTTTAAAATTATGAGAGGCTTAGATAGGGTTGACAGTCAGAATCTGTTCCCCAGGTAGAAATGTCAAACACCAGAAGACATGATTTTAAGGTTGGGGGGAGGGAGAGGTGGGTGGGAGTTTAAAGGCTACGTGACAGGCAAGTTTTTTAGGCACAGAGTGGTAGGTGGCTGGAATGGGTTACAGAGGAAGTCGTGGAATCAGGCAGTTTGGTGGAGTTTAAGGGGCTTTTAGATAGACATATAAACATGAAGGGATATGGATGATACACAGGAGGAAGACATTTAATATAAATTGGCATCAAGATCGGCACAACATCGTGGGCTGAATGGCCTGTCCAGTGCTGTACTGTTCTATGACTATGTACTCCATTGTGTTACCCCATCAAATTGTTAACCATGCTTGCCCGTAACAAATCTATGTTAGCTTGCCTTAGTTAACTTATTTTCCGCCAAGTGACTATTGGTAGTTGTGACCTCATCCTTACTCTCTTGAAAAAGAGAGTTACATTTGCTACTGTACATCCTCTGTTAGTATTTCCATATCCAAAGAGCATTGGAAAATTATGGTCAGTGTTTCCATGATTTCCTCCTCTACTACCCTCAAAATCCCAGGAGGCATCCCAAACAGTCCTGGTGACTTACTTTAAGTTTAGTCATCTTTGTTAATACCTTCATATTGTAAGTTTCTAATGTGTTCAGTGTCTCAGCCATCTCCTCCTTCAGTATTACTGTGGAAGCACCACCTTCCCTGGTGAAGGCAGATGTCTGTGTTCATCTAGTAGCTTAACTCTTGTCCTGAGTATCCATGTGATGTTCCCATCTTTGTCCTTAATATGCCATACTCCTCCATGTATAAATGTGCAACTCTTTTCTCATATGGTCTCTTTGCCCCTTTTCTTATTTAATCACTTTATCCACCTTCCCTGCCATTCTTAATGGTGTAAGGACATATACCTCTGATCTCTCTGCTGTTGTTCCTCTTTTAGAATTGTGCCTTGTGTTCATATTGGATTTTCTCATTCATCTTTCTGAAGCGCAATACTTTGCATTTACTTGTGTCAAATTTCATCAGCCATCTGTATCCTCTTAAAAGTCCGCTGTTTTCTACATGGGGCCATAGAGTTATACAGTGTGGAGGCAGGCCCTTCGGCCCGACTCTTCCATGCCCACCAAGGTGCTTTCCTGAGCTAGTCCCATTTGCCTGCATTTGGCCCATATCCCTCCAAACCTTTCCTATCCATGTACCTGTCCAAATGTCTTTTAAACGTGTAATTGTACCTGCCTCTAGTTTCCTCTGGAAACTCATTCCATATGCCCACCACCCTCTGTGTAGAAAAACTTGCCCCTCAGGTCCCCTTTAAATCTTTCCCCTCTCACCTTCAATCTATATCCTCTACCCTGAGAAAAAGACTGTGACCATCTGCCTTATCATTGCCCTTCATGATCTTATAAACCTCTATATAAGGCCACCACATTGTGTACATGAGTTTTTAAATAGTTGCATTGCACTAAATGACCAATAATGACCCTATCTAACACTAAATATTCAGATGATGCCTGTATACCTGCATAGTTAGTGTCTATTTGTAAATAATCAGCAAGATATAAACAGGGGTTTAACACTTCAGTTGGAATTTAAGATGGACAGATGATCCATTGTGAAGTGGCATTGCGGAGTCAGAGTTGCATCTTTGTGGATGAGCTGTTAATCTGGAAACCTTTATCTCCTGCTTCGGCTGCAGTTGGTGATTGGAAAATTTCATTTGGAAAAGAAGTGTCAGATCTAGTGCCTTATGTGATCAGGGAACTCTTGCCTTAATAAGAGTTATTCCTGTAACACAATATTTTCTTTTACAGTTATGTGATAGAGAAAGGTGTCTGCTATCTGGTTTTATGCGATGCAGCATATTCAAAAAAATTGGCTTTTGCATATCTTGAAGACCTGCAGGCAGAATTTGATGAACAGCATGGAAAGAAGGTCCCAACAGTCTCTCGCCCTTACTCTTTCATTGAATTTGGTGAGTAGTGAGTATACCATTCCCTAGTCTTGCCTTTGTTTGCAATCACCCCTCTTGTCCTTCACATCCAGCTGCCTCCCAATTTTGCTTATAAGTGTTTAGTGTGGGTAAGACGGTTGAAAGGGAAGCTTTTATGTTGTTGAAAAAGAGAATTCACCAAGATATTTCACCTAGAAGTATTCAGCAGAAATAGGATAAGATATCTTCATTAGTCACATGTACATTGAAACACACAGTGTTTTGCGTAGAGTGTTCTGGGGGCAACCCATAAGTGTCGCCACGTTTCTGGTGCCAAAACAGCATGCTCACAACTTCTTTGGAATGCGGGAGGAAATACGTCTTTGGAATGCGGGAGGAAACTGGAGCACCCGGAGGAAACCCACGCAGACACGGGGAGAAGGTACAAACTCCTTACGGACAGTGGCTGGAATTGAACCCGGGTCGCTGGCATTGTAATAGCATTACACTAACCACTACACTACCGTGCCTGCCCTACAATGGTGACTACCATCCAAATAGTTGGGATAGTATCTCACCCAGACTTGCTACCGCAGTCGTGTGTCCTTCCTTGGGACTTGACGATCTTATCCCGCATGACTTCCAGCTCCATTTCCAGGGCCCCCAGTTCAGTCCCAGTTAGGACCTGAAGTATTTGCACTCCATTCATCGCTTCTCCCAACGGTTTTCTCTGCATATCCTACTTCTCTCCTCCAAACTAGTTCCCCTATTGAATTGTTCTTAATCATACAGTCTTCTAACCAAGTAATCCCAAGGGAATAATAGACTGCCCAGGAATAAAAGTGAGACTGGAATAAAGTCTACTCCTGACATGTGAATACAATGGAGAGTTAGAGGAGTACAGGAGAATAGGAATAGAGATCTCATCTGAGGGGTGGTGGTGTGAAAGGAGTGGGGAATTTGTTCCTTCATTGTGTAGTGATCTGCTGGAGCTAGCTACCTGCAGTGTGTTTTTTATTCAGTTACACGATGTCAAAGCTACTGTAGCGAGATGCTACGCACTGAGCTAAGAATGAAACACGCAGTCGGAGGTCTGAACTTGAGACTGATTTATTTTTCAACTTCCTGTGCTAGCTTTTAAACCTGTTACAGATCCCGCCCTCTCCGGACGCAAGTGACGCCTGTGATACGTCACCAACTCTTCCTGTGCGCGGGCTTTCTCTCCTCACTGTCAAAGAAGAAGGACCGGCGCCATTTTGCGGCCGGCCTTCCTGCCAATGTGCGTTCCATTCTCTGAGCCGGTTCGCTTGCCTCGAAGGTAGGTTGCTACATGACCCCACCCCAGAACCGGCGATACCCCTCCCAAATTCCACAGTTTGGGACAGTCGCTGTTTGGGCAGTCTGCCTCTGCACCAAGGAGCTTGAGCCTCGACAGTCTGCGACAAGTCCACGTGGGCCAGTTTGAGCCAGTCCACCGTGAACACTTCTTTCCCCCCACCCCCGATGTCCAGAACATATGTGGACCCATTGTTCCTCAGTACTTTGAACGGTCCCTCATATGGCCGCTGCAGAGGTGTCTGGTGCGCGCCCCTTTGAACGAAAACAAACTTACAGTTCTGCAGGTCTTTGGGTACGCAGGTCGGGGTTTGTCCGTGTCATGAAGTCGGTATGGGGGCCAGGTTGCTGAGCCTCTCATGTAGTCTGTCCAGGACTGTTGCTGGTTCTTCCTCCTGCCCCCTTGGGGCTGGTATGAACTCTCCTGGGACGACCAGGGGTGCGCCGTACACCAGCTCGGCCGACGAGGTGCGCAGATCCTCTTTGGGTGCTGTGCGGATTCCCAGCAGGACCCAGGGGAGCTCATCCACCTAGTTGGGCTCTAACAGGCGGGCCATGAGAGCCAACTTCAAGTGGCAGTGGAAGTGTTCCACCAGTCCATTCGACTGTGGGTGGTAGGCGGTTGTGTGGTGTAAACGTGCTCCCAACAGGCTGGCCACGGCTGACCACAGGCTGGAGGTGAACTGGGCACCTCTGTCAGAGGTAATGTGGGCCGGTACACTGAAGCTTGCTACCCAGGTTGCAATCAGAGCTTGGGCGCAGGAATCCGCGGTGGTGTCAGTGAGCAGGGCCGCCTCTCGCCATCTTGTGAATTGGTCAACCATAGTTAGGAGGTACCTCGCTCCTCTCAACACAGGCAGGGGCCCCACGATATCCACATGAATGTGGTCGAACCTCTGGTGGGTAGGCTCGAACTGCTGCAGCAGTGCTCTGGTGTGCCGCTGCACCTTGAATGTTTGGCACTGCACGCACGTTTTGGCTCACTTGCTGACCTGTTTGCGGAGTCCGTGCCACACGAACCTGCTGGAGACCATCCGGATGGTTGTCCTGATGGATGGGTGTGCCAAACTGTGTACAGAGTCGAAAACTTGCCACTGCCAGGCTGCCAGGACAATGGAGCGAGGTTGGCCGGTAGCTATGTCGCATAGGAGGATCCTTCCACCTGGGCCTACTAGGAGCTCTTGCAGCTGAAAACCCGAGACTGCGGTCCTGTAGCTGGGCAACTCGTCGTCTGCCTGCTGTGCCTCTGCTAGCACTGTGTAGTCCACTCCCTGGGACAGGGCCTGGATAGCTGGTCTGGAGAGTGCGTCCGCCACAACATTGTCCTTTGCTGGATGTCCGTCGTGTACTCGGAGATGTAGGACAGATGTCGCTGCTAATGGGCCGACCAGGGATTGGATGCCTTCATGAACGCGAAGGCCAATGGTTTGTGGTCTGTGAATGCGGTGAACGGCCTGCCCTCTAAAAAGTACCTGAAATGCCAGATTACCAGGTAAAGTGCTAACAGCTCCAGGTCGAAAGCACTATACTTGAGTTCAGGTTGCCGCAGGTGCTTGCTGAAGAACGCTAGGGGTTCCTCGATGAGTTGTTCCAGCACCCCTCGATGAGTTGTTCCAACACCCCACTGACTGTCTTGTTGGACGCGTCCACTGTGAGGGCGGTTGGGACGTCCGTTCTGGGGTGCACCAGCATCGCGGCGTCTGCCAAGGCTTCTTTGGCTTTAACGAAAGCGGCCGCGGCCTCTTTGTCCCAAGTAATGTCCTTGCCTTTACCCAACATCGGGGTGAACAAAGGGCGCGTGACTTGTGCTGCCGAGGGGAGAAAACGGTGGTATAAGTTGACCAAACCAACGAATTCCTGCAAGCCTTTGACTGTGTTGGGCCGGGCGAAGTGGCGGATCATGTCTACCTTGGCGGGCAGGGGAGTTGCCCTGTCTTTGGTAATTCTGTGGCCCAGGAAGTCGATGGTGTCAAGCCCGAACTGGCATTTGGCTGGGTTGATGGTGAGGCCGAAGTCACTCAAGTGGGAGTAGAGCAGGCGGAGATGGGACAAGTGTTCCTGGCGATTGCGGCTGGCTATGAGGATGTTGTCCAAGTAGATGAACGCGAAGTCAAGGTCGCGTCCTACGGCATCCATCAGCCGCTGGAACGTCTGTGCGGCGTTCTTCAGGCCGACATGCATCCGGAGGAATTCGAACAGGCCAAACGGGGTGATGAGCACTGTCTTGGGGATGTCTTCAGGGTGTACCGGGATTTGATGATATCCCCAGATGAGGTCGACCTTGGAAAAGATGCTCGCCCCGTGCAGGTTCGCTGCATAGTCCTGTATGTGGGGTACGGGGTAGCGGTCTGGGGTTGTAGCCTCGTTCAACCGACAGTAGTCGCCGCACGGTCTCCAGCCCCCGGCTGCTTTGGGCACCATGTGCGGGAGGAAGCCCATGGGCTGTCGGACCTCTGTACAATCCCCAATTCCTCCATCCACTTGAACTCCTCCTTCGCCAGGCGGAGCTTGTCTGGAGAAGCCGTCGTGCGTGGGCGTGGAGGGGTGGTCCCTTGGTCAGGATGTGGTGCTGTACTCCGTGTCTGGGTATGGCTGTCGTGAACTGCGGTGCCAGAACTGATGGGAAGTCCGCCAGGATTCTGGTGAATTCATTGTCCAACAGCGTGACGGAGTCCAGGTGTGGGGCCAGTAACTTGGCTTCGCCCAAGGAGAATGTCTGAAAAGTCTTGGCATGTACCAGCCTTTTCCCGAGTAAGTCAACCAGTAGGCTGTGGGCCTGCAAGAAGTCCGCCCCTAGGAGTGGCTGGGCCACGGCGGCCAGTGTGAAGTCCCACGTGAACCGGCTGATGTCGAACTGCAGCTGCACTGTGCGGATTCCGTAAGTTCGTATCGTGCTGCCGTTTGCGGCCCTGAGGGTGGGTCCTCATTCCCTGTTGCAGGTGTCGCTCCCCATTGGGCGTAAAACGCTGATTTCTGCTCCGGTGTCGACCAAGAAGCGCTGTCTTGATTGTTTGTCCCAGATGAACAAAAGGCTGTCTTGGTGGCCAGCTGCCGTAGCCATCAGCAGCGGCTGGCCTCGGTGTTTCCCGGGAACTCACAGGGCGAGCGCCCCATTGCTGATGGTAGAAACACCACTGAACGTTGGCTCCCTCACTGCTGCCTCTAGGTTGCGCGCGCTCCGTTGTCGGGCCTGGTCTGGTCTGCCGTTGGGCATGTGGCTTGGTGATCTGTGCGACGGACACCTCGCTCTCCCTCTTGGCCTTCCACAGCATGTCTGCCCGGGCCGCCACCTTCTGGGGGTCACTGAAATCCACATCAATGAGTAGCAGATGTATGTCTTGGGGCAGCTGCTCTAGAAACGCCTGCTCGAACATGAGGCAGGGCTTGTGTCCGTCAGCCAGGGCCAGCATTTCGTTCATTAGTGTGGATGGTGGCCTGTCTCCCAAACTGTCCAGGTGCAGCAAGCGGGCGCCTCACTCCTGCTGTGAGAGGCCGAAGGTGTGAATGAGCAGTGATTTGAATGCTACGTATTTGCCTTCCTCTGGTGGTGACTGAATGAAGTCCTCGACCTGGGCAGCTGTCTCCTGGTCAAGGGTGCTCACCACGTAATAGTAGCACGTGAAGTCGGAAGAAATCTGTCGAACCTGGAACTGGGCCTCTGCTTGATCAAACCGCAGTCGGGGCTGCAGCGTCCAGAAAGTTGGCAGTTTAAGTGAAACTGCGTGAACAGCTGAAAGGTCGGTCATCTTCGGTCCAAATCCTGTTTGGACCATCGGGGTTACCAATGTAGTGAGGTGCTATGCACTGATCTAAGAATGAAACACGCAGTCTGAACTCGAGACTGATTTATTTTTCAACTTCCTGCGCTAGCTTTTAAACCCATTACAGATCCTGCCCTCTCCGGACGGAAGTGACGCCCGCGATACGTCACCAACTCTTCCCGCGCGCTAGCTTTCTCCCCTCACTGTCGAAGAAGCAGGCCTGGCGCCATTTTGTGGCCGGCCTTCCTGCCGATGCGCGCTCCGTTCTCAGAGCCGGTTTACTTGCTTCAGAGGTAGGTTGCTACAGTACCATCTTAATTGTCCTTGAAAAGCTGCTGCAGAGCTGCCATCATGAGCTGCTTCTGGCCTTGTGGCAAACGAGACCCGTGGTGCTGTTCATAAAATGGCCTTTTGGCCCATGCGTGTCCATGCCAACTAAGATCAGAATCAGGTTTATTAACACTGACATATGTCATGAAATTTATTGTTTTGTGGCAGCAGTTCAGAAATCTGATGGTGGAGGGGAAGAAGCTGTCCCTGAAACGTTGAGTGTGGGTCTTCAGGCTCCTATACCTCCTCCCCGATGGTAGTAACGTGAAGAGGACGTGTCCCAGGTGATGAGGTCCTTAATGGTGGATGCTGCCTTCTTGAGGCACTGCCTCTTGATGATGTCCTCGATGGCAGGGAGGGATGTATATTCAGGCTAATCCTACATCCTAGCACCTGGCCCATATCCCTCTAAACTCTTGTCATCCATATACTTGCCCACATACTACTTAAATGTATTTAATATACCTGCCTCAACCACTTCCTCTGGCAGCTGGTTTCATTTATCTACCACCCACTGTGTAGAAAAAGTTGCCCCTCAGGTTGTTATTAAACCTTTCACCTTTAACCTTAAAACTATGTCCCCTAGTTCTTGATCTCCCAACCCTGGAAAAAAGGCTGGGACGGAATTCCAGGAGTTTGATCCTGTGATGATGAAGGAACGATGATATGTTTCCGTATCACATGGATGTATGATTGGCAGTTGCTCCCATGCACCTCCTGCCCTGTACTACTTGGTGGAAGAAGTTGTGGGTTTGGGAAATGCAAAAGAAGAAGCCCCAACAAACAACTGCAGTGGTGGAAAAACCATCCACCACCACAGCGCAGTGACTCCTTATCCATGTCCAGGATGGTACCAGTCAAGTGAGAACCTTATCCTGGATGAGTTGAGTATCTTGTGATATTGGAGAGTATTCCATCACACTCCTGACTTGGGATGGATGGATAGATAGATAGATAGATAGTGGAAAGACTTGAGGGATTTGGAAGATGATTACTTGGTGTACAGTACCCAGCCTTGGTACCTCTGCAGTTGGTCCAGTTAGATTTTGTCATTGATAATCCCAGAATGTTGATGGTGGAGTCTTAGCAATGTTAATGCCATTGAACGTCAAGGTTAGGTGGTTAGATGTGCACTTGTTAGAGATGGTCACTGCCTGGCACTTGTGTGCTTGGAATTATCGACTGTGCCTGCATGGTGCTGTGTGCAGGTGTGGACTGATTCATTGGTTCATTTGCCGAGGAGCTGCAAATGAAATTGAACATTGTACACGCATCAGCAAAGATCTCCGCTCCTGACCTGATGAAGGAAGATCGTTGATGAAGCGGCTAAAGATGGTTGGGCCCAGGACACTACCCTGAGGAACTCCTGAAGTGGTGTCCTGGGGCTGAGATGATTGACCTGTGACAACTACAAACACCTTCCTTTGGCCAGGTCTGACTCCAGCTAGGGAAATGTGTTCTCCTTGATGTGCATTTACTTCATACTTTACCCAGGCTCTTAATGCCCCATTCAGTTAAATGCTCCCATGATTTCACGGACAGAGACTCTCACCTCAGCCCATGTTAAGCTTTGTGGTTCCAGCAAAACCCAGGCTGAGCATCAGAGAGTGGGTTATTAGTGATTCAGTACTGCTGGACACCATCCATTACTCTGCTGATAACTGGGAGATGACTGGGCGGTAATGAGCCAGATTATGTAGAGTGGTGATTGTGAAGTGTAACTAAATTTTGCTGTTTACATTTTCTTTCAGACACATACATTCAAAAAACAAAGAAATCCTACATCGACAGCAGAGCACGGAGAAACCTCGGCTCCATAAACACAGAGCTGCAGGATGTGCAGAGAATAATGGTGGCGAATATTGAAGAGGTGTTGCAGCGAGGAGAAGCACTTTCAGGTAAAGCCTCTATGTATGAACATCAGCAACTTAAGATGTGCTGGGTGGTTCCTTCAAAAAGGGAGTGGAAGAGAAATCCTCTTAGTATTGTGTAAACGTAACAGTGCCCGCAGCGTTGAGCTCAGCCACAGATCTCGCCCAGTCTGACCAATTGTTCAGACCCTGAAACTTTACCTGTGTTCCTGCACAACATCAACCTTTAATTGAAAGGGTGACCCCTGTCATAGAGCACCCATTTGGATTGGATTTGGCTGTAACTTTAAAGACCGTTCCGTAATAGTTCCTACAGTGTGGAAGAGGACTTGCGTGTAGGCGGACTGGATAAGGATGGGGATGGTCCCTCCTGTGAGTGGACTGTTTGCTTTGTCTTTTTAAATCCAACAGTATTATGATCATTTTCACTGATGTTAGCATTTGTTTCAAAATAAACATTTAATTCATATTTTCATCATAAGAGACCGTATTTGATCAGGATAGAAACATAGAAAACCTACAGCACAATTCAGGCCCTTCAGCCCACAAAGCTGTGCCAAACATGTCCCTACCTTAGAAATTACTAGGCTTACCCATAGCCCTCTATTTTTCTCAGCTCATGTACCTATCCAAAAGTCTCTTAAGAGACCTTATCATATCCACCTCCACCGCCGTTGCCAGCAGCCCATTCCATGCACTCACCACTTTGAGTAAAAAAACTTATCCCTGACATCTCCTCTCTGCCTACTCCCCAGCACCTTAAACCTATGTCCTCTTGTAGCAACCATTTCAGCCTGGGAAAAAGCCTCTGATTATCCACACGATCAGTGCCTCTCATCATCTTATTTACCTCTATCAGGTCCCCCCCTCATCCTCCGTCGCTCCAAGGAGAAAAGGCCCGGTTCCCTCAACCTGTTTTCATAAGGCATGCTTCCCAATCCTGGCAGCATCCTTGTAAATCTCCTCTGGACCCTTTCTATGGCTTGCACATCCTTCCTGTAGTGAGGTGACCAGAAATGAGCACAGTACTCCAAGTGGGGTCTGACCAGGGTCCTATATAGCTGCAACATTACCTCTCGGCTCCTAAATTCAATTCCACGATTGATGAAGGACAATACACCATATGCCTTCTTAACCAAAGAGTCAGCCTGTGCAGCTGCTTTGAGTGTCCTATGGACTTGGACCCTAAGATCCCTCTGATCCACCACACTGTCAAGAGTCCTACCATTAATACTATACTCTGCCATCATATTTGACCTACCAAAATGAACCACTTCACACTTATCTGGGTTGAACTCCATCTGCCACTTCTCAGCCCAGTTTTGTATCTTATCTATGTCCCACTGTAACCTCTGATAGCCCTCTATACTGTCCACAACACCTCCAACCTTTGTGTCATCCGCAAACTTACTAACCCATCCCTCCACTTCCTTATCCAGGCCATTTATAATAATCACAAAGAGTAAGGGTCCCAGAACAGATCCCTGAGGTACACCACTGGTCACCAACCTCCATGCAGAATATGACCTGTCAACAACCACTCTTTGCCTCCTGTGGGGCAACCAGTTCTGGATCCACAATGCAATGTCCCCTTGGATCCCATGCCACTTTACTTCCTATAAGCCTTGCATGGGGTACCTTATCAAATGCCTTGCTGAAATCCATATACACTACATCTACTGCTCTCCCTTCATGGATGTGTTTAGTCACATCCTCAAAAAATTCAATCAGTCTCATAAGGCAGGACCTGCCCTTGACAAAGCCATGCTGACTATTCCTAATCATATTAATACCTCTCCAAATGTTCATAAATCCTGCCACTCGTATCAACTTACCAACCACTGAAGTAAGACTCACTGGTCTATAATTCCCTGGGCTATCTCTACTCCCTTCCTTGAATAAGAGAACAACATCCGCAACCCTCCAATTCTCCGGAACCTCTCCCATCTCCATCGATGATGCAGAGATCATCGTCAGGGGCTCTGCAATCTCCTCCCTCACCTCCCACAGTAGCCTGGGGTACATCTCATTCGGTCCCGGCGACTTATCCAACTTGATGCTTTCCAAAAGCTCCAGCACCTCCTCTTTCTTAATATCTACATTCTCAAGCTTTTCAGCCTGCTGAAAGTCCTCCCTCCAATCACCAAGATCTTTTTCTGTAGTGAATACTGATGTAAAGTATTCATTAAGTACCATAGAACCATACAGCACAAAACAGGCCCTTCGGCCCACCATGTTGTGCCGTCCATCAAACCACCCTCACACTACCTAACCCCTTCCTCCCACATATCCCTCCATCTCACATTCCTCCATGTGCCTATCCAACAAGCTCCTGAACCTGTCCAATGTATCTGCCTCCACCAGCACCCCAGGCAATGCATTCCATGCACCAACCACTCTCTGGGTGAAAAACCTCCCCCTGAACCTCCCATGCCCTCCCAACCTTAAAGCCATGCCCTCTCGTCTTGAGCATTGGTGCCCTGGGAAGGAGGCGCTGACTGTCTACTCTATCTATTCCTCTCAATATTTTATATACCTCTATCATGTCTCCTCTCATCCTCCTCCTTTCCAGTGAATAAAGCCCTAGCACCTTAAACCTCTCCTCATATTCAATACTCTCTAATCCAGGCAGCATCCTGGTAAATCTCCTCTGCACCCTCTCCAACACCTCCACATCCTTCCTATAATGAGGCGACCAGAACGGAACACAGTACTCCAAGTGTGGCCTAACTAGAGTTTTGTAAAGCTGCATCATCACCTTGTGGCTCTTAAACTCAATCCCACGATTTATGAAACCCAACATCCCATTGGCCTTCTTAACTGGTCTTTCCACCTGTGAGGCAACTTTCAGTGAACTGTGAATATGAACCCCCAGATCCCTCTGCTCCTCCACACTGCCAAGTACCTTGCCATTTACCCAGTACTCTGCCCTGGAGTTTGTCCTTCCAAAGTGTACCACCTCACACTTCTCTGGATTGAACTCCATCTGCCACTTGTCAGCCCAGCTCTGCATCCTATCAATATCCCTCTGTAAGCTCCAACAGCCCTCCACACTGTCCACAACACCGCCGATCTTAGTGTCATCCGCAAACTTACTAACCCAGCCCTCCACCCCCTCATCTAAGTCATCTATAAATATCACAAAAAGTAAAGGTCCCAGAACTGATCCCTGCGGGACACCACTAGTCACTGCCCTCCAATCCGAGGGCACTCCTTCCACCACAACCCTCTGCTTTCTACATGCAAGCCAATTCCTAATCCACACAGCCAAGCTTCCCTGGATCCCTTGGCCTCTGACCTTCTGAAGAAGCCTATCATGAGGAACCTTATCAAATGCCTTACTAAAATCCATGTAAACCACATCCACCGCACTGCCCTCATCAATCTTCCTCGTCACCTCCTTAAAGAACTCTAATATCAGGCTTGTGAGGCAAGATCTTCCCTTCACAAAGCCATGCTGGCTGTCCCTAATCAGTCCATGATTCTCTAGGTGTTCATAAATCCTATCCCTTAGAATCCTGGCCTATCCCTATTACCTTTTTTGAACAAGGGGACAACATTCACAACCCTCCAATCCTCCGGCACCATCCCTGTGGACAACGAGGACTCAAAGATCCTTACCAGTGGTTCAACAATCTCCTCCCTCGCCTCTTGAAGCAGCCTGGGGAAAATCCCGTCAGGCCCCGGAGATTTATCTGTCTTAATATTATTTAACAACTTCAACACATCCTCTCTCTTGATATCTACAACCTCGAGAACATTACCCCTACCAGCACTCCCTTCCGCGTCATCCAGACCCCTCTCCCTGGTGAATACTGAAGAGAAGTACTCATTGAGAACTTCTCCCACTTCCGCCGCCTCCAGGCAAATTCTCCCACCTTTGTCCTTAATTGGACCTACCTTTACCCTAGCCATCCTCCTACCCTTCACGTACTTGAAAAAGGCCTTGGGATTTTCCTTAACCCTACTAGCCAACGCCTTTTCATGTCCCCTTCTAGCTTTCCTCAGCCCTTTCTTAAGTTCCTTCCTCACTACCCTATATTCCTCACGGGCCCTGTCTGAACCTTGCTGCTTATACCTCACATATGCTACCTTCTTCTCCCTAACAAGTCGTTCCACCTCTCTCGTCACCCACGGTTCCTTCACCCTGCCATTCCTTCTCTGCCTCACCGGGACATATTTATCCCTAACATCCTGCATAAGATCCCTGAACATCGACCACATCTCCATGGTACATTTTCCTTCAAAAAGGACATCCCAATTTACACTCCCAAGTTCTCTCCTTATAGCCTCATAGTTCGCCCTTCCCCAATAAAAAATCCTCTTGTCCTCTCTGCACCTGTCCCTGTCCATGACAATTTTAAAGGTAATGGAGCAATGGTCACTGTCCCCCAAATGCTCACCCACCAATAGATCCTTCACCTGTCCTGGTTCATTTCCTAAAACTAGATCTAACATGGCATTCCCTCTAGTCGGCCTGTCAACATTACTGCGTCAGGAATCCCTCCTGGACACATTTAACAAATTCCATCCCATCTAAACCTTTGGCACTAAGCAGGTTCCAGTCTATATTTGGGAAGTCGAAGTCTCCCATTATAACAACCCTGTTATTTTTGCTTCTCTCCAAACACTGCCTGCCAATCTGCTCCTCTATATCTCTACTGCTACCGGGGGGCCTATAGAATACTCCTAGTAGAGTAACTGCTCCTTTCTTGTTCCCTAAATCCACCCATACGGACTCTAGAGATGATCCTTCTACAACATCCAGCTTTTCCACAGCCGTAACAGTGTCCCTGACCAGTATCGCCACCCCTCCTCCTCTTCTCCCCCCTTCCCTATCCCTCTTAAAACACCGAAAACCAGGAATATTCAATATCCACTCCTCTCCTGACGTCAGCCACATCTCAGTAATAGTCACGATATCATAGTCCCCCATACCCATCAAAGCCCTCAGTTCATCCCCCTTATTCCTGAAACTTCTTGCATTTAAGTAAACACACTTCAGTCCATCTACCTTACTACTTTTACAGCCTGTATTCTGCTTCTTCCCCAAAGCCTCTCTACCTGTTTGATCTAACTTTTCCCCATTCCCTTCCCCCTCACAAACTAGTTTAAACCCTCCCGAACCACCCTAGCAAATCTCGCCGCAAGGATATTGGCCCCCTTCTGGTTCGAGTGTAACCCGTCCTCTCTGTACAGGTCCCACCTTCCCGAGAAGAGATCCCAATGATCCAGAAATCTAAAACCCTCCCTCCTACACCAGCTTCTCAGCCACGCATTTATCTGCCACCTCCTCCTATTCCTGCCTTCACTATCACGTGGCACTGGCAGCAATCCTGAGATTGCTACCCTTGAGGTCCTGTTCCTCAATTTTCTGCCTAGCTCCCTGAACTCACTCTTCAGGACCTCATCCCCCTTCCTACCTATGTCATTGGTGCCAACCTGGACCACAACTTCTGGCTGCTCTCCCTCCCGCTCAAGAATCCTGTGGACCCGATCAGTGACATCCCGGACCCTGGCACCTGGGAGGCAACATACCATCCGGGATTCATGCTCACTGCCACAGAACCTCTTATCTGTTTCCCTGACTATCGAGTCCCCTATCACTACCGCATGTCTCTTTCCCACCCTTCCCTTCTGAGCAGCTGTACCAGTCCCAGTGCCAGAGACCTGGTAACTGCAGCTAGGCCCCTGCAGGTCATCCCCCTCAACAGCTTCCAAGGCAGAAAACTTGTTATGGAGGGGAACAGCCTCCGGGGTTCCCTGCTCTGTCTGCCTGCCTGACTACTTCTTCCTCTTCCCTCCCCTGACAGTCACCATTCTATCTGCCTCCTGAACCTCATATGTACCTGCTCTAAGGGGGGGTGACTGTCACCTGATGGACCGTGTCTCCATAACTCTCTCCCTCCCTTATGCTGCGCAGTGTTTGTAGCTGCGACTCCAGCTCATCAACTCTGAGCCAAAGTTCATCCAGACTTAAGCACTTACTCAAGTACCTCCGCTATTT
Organism: Pristis pectinata; assembly: GCF_009764475.1. Taxonomy (NCBI): domain Eukaryota; kingdom Metazoa; phylum Chordata; class Chondrichthyes; order Rhinopristiformes; family Pristidae; genus Pristis; species Pristis pectinata. Next base: position 68,347,387 of record NC_067407.1, read on the forward strand.
CTTCCAGATCCATACACTTTCCCACTGTTGCACTTGATAGGTCCTATTCTTTCGCGTCTTATCCTCTTGCTCTTCACATACTTGTAGACTGCCTTGGGGTTTTCCTTAATCCTGCCTACCAAGGCCTTCTCATGTCCCCTACTGGCTCGCCTAATTTCCTTCTTAAGGTCCTTCCTGTTAGCCTTATACTCTTCCAGATCTCTAGCATTACCTAGCTCTCTGAACCTTTTGTAAGCTTTTCTTTTCCTTTTGACTAGATTTATTACAGCCTTTGTACACCACGGTTCCTGTATCCTATCGTAACTTCCCTGTATCATTGGTACATGCCTATGCAGAACTCCACATAAATATCCCCTGAATATTTGCCACATTTCTTCCGTACTTTTCCCTGAGAACATATGATCCCAATTTCAGCTTCTAATTTTCTGCCTGAGAGCCACATAATTTCCTTTACTCCAGCTAAACACCTTTCTAGTTTGTTCCTATCTCTCTCCAATGCTATTGTAAAGGAGATAGTGATCATAATTCTATCTCCAAAATGCTCTCCCACTGAGAGATCTGACACCTGACCAGGTTCATTTCCCAATACCAAATCAAGCACAGCCTCTCCTCTTGTAGGCCTATCTACATATTGTGTCAAGAATCCTTCCTAAACACACTTAACAAACTCCACCCCATCTAAACTCCTTGCTGTATGGAGATGCCAATCAATGTTTGGGAAATTAAAATCCCCCATCACAACAACTCCTGTTATTCTCACACCTTTCTAGGATCTGCTTTCCTATCTGCTCCTCAATACCCCTGTTACTATTGGGCGGCCTATAAAAAACACTCAGTAAAGTTATTGACCCCTTCCTGTTCCTAAACTTCACCCAAAGAGACTCCGTAGACAATCCCTCCATGACGTCCACCTTTTCTGCAGCCGTGACACTATCTCTGATCAACAGTGCCACTCCCCCACCTCTTTTACCTCCCTCCCTGTCCTTTCTGAAACATCTAAAACCTGGCACTTGAAGTAACCATTCCTGTCCCTGAGCCATCCAAGTCTCTGTAATGGCCACCACCTCGTAGCTCCAAGTATTTATCCAAGCTGTAGGCTCATCCGCCTTGTTCACAATACTCCTTGCGTTAAAATACACACATACACGTCTCAAACTGAGCATGTCCCTTCTCTATCACCTGCCTATGCTCCCTCTCGTACTGTCTACAAGCTTTCTCTATTTGAGAGCCAAACACCTCGTCCCCAGTCTCTCCAGTTCGGATCCCACCCCCCAACAATTCTAGTTTAAACTCTCCCCAGTAGCCTTAGCAAACCTCCCCGCAAAGATATTGGTCCCCCTGGGATTCAAGTGCAACCCGTCCTTTTTGTACAGATCATACCTGCCCCAGAAGAGGCCCCGACGATCCAGATATCTGAATCCCTGCCCCTCACTCCAATCCCTCAGCCACACATTTATCCTCCACCTCATTCTATTCCTATAATCACTGTTGCATGGCACAGGCAGTAATCCTGAAATTACTACCTTTGAGGTCCTGCTTCTCAACTTCCTTCCTAACTCCCTATAGTCTTTTTTCAGGACCTTATCCCTTTTCCTACCAATGTCATTGGTACCAAGATGTACCATGACCTCTGGCTGTTCTCCTTCCCTCTGCAGGTTATCTTGGACGCGATCTGAAACATCCCAGACCCTGGCACCTGGGAGGCAAACTACCATCCGAGTTTCCTTCCTGTGTCCACAGAATTGCCTGTCTGCCCCCCTAACTATAGAGCCCCCTATCACTACTGCCCTCCTCTCTCTTTCCCTACCCTTCTGAGCCACAGGGCTGGACTCTGCTCTAGAGACACTGCCACTGTTGCTTCCCCCAGGTAGGCTGTCTCCCCCAACAGCACTCAAGCAGGAGTACTTATTGTCAAGGGGTACAGCCACAGGGGTGCTCTCTAGTACCCGACTCTTCCCCTCCCCCCTCCTGTCGTTGACCCACTTGCCTGTTTCCCGTGGCCCCGGTGTGACCACCTGCCTATAACTTCTATCACTTCCTCACTCTCCCTGACCAGACAAAGGTCATCACGCTGCCTCTCCAGTTCCCTAGCATGGTCCCTTAGGAGCTGCAGCTCGATACACCGGGTGCAGATGTAGCCGTCCCTGAGGCTAGGAGACTCCGGGAACTCCCACATCTGACACCAAGCACAGAAAACTGCACTCATACTCCTTTCTTTCCTCAATTAGCACCTAAGCCCGTTGATCCAAAGCCCAATCACCCTACTCCCTCTCATTCCACTGCCCGCTCCGAACGCTGCCTGCTGGTTATGGTAGTCTTCGTTTTAAACTGTTCGCGCACTACCGACTGACGTCACGCGCCTGCGCAGTCTATCCCCACTACCCCCAAACTGTTAGAAAAAAACGTATCTTTTTGGAAGTCCTTGGCTGATTCCGCTCGCTCTCCTCTTGCTCCCAATGGAAATTGTGGATTATCCACAATTTCTGAATGTGCAGACGAAACAAAACTTGGCAGTGTGAGGATAGTGAAAGATTGCAGAAGAATATACTGATAGAATGGACAGACAAATGGCAGATGAAGTTTAATACAGAGAATTGTGAGGTGGTAGGAAAAATAAGAGAGGTAATCTGGAATAAAGGATACTGTTCTAAAGAGGTTCAGGAACAGAGGCGCCTTGGGGTAAAGGTGCAGAAATCATTGAAGGTGGGGAAGGTTGAGAATGCAGTTAATAAGGCAAACATGGTTCTGGGCTTTATCAACACAGACATTGAGTACAAAAGCAAGAAGATTGCACTGAACCTTCATAAAACACTGATCCAACCTCATCTGGTGTACTGTGTTCACGTCTGGTTGCTTCAATGTGGGAAACATGCAGTGGAGGTTTACTGTAATGGTTTCTGGGATGTAGGGCCACAGTTACAAGAACAGATTGGAGAGGTTGGGGCTGGTTTCTCTAGAGAACACTGAGGGAGGTTTGATAGAAGTATAGAAAATGACGAAGGGTCTGGACAGTGAATATTGGGAGTCTGTTCACATTGGTGAAGGTGTAGAGGACTAGGGGCCACAGGTATATATTAATGGGAAAAAAGTTAATTGTGCAACTTGTGGTTGGAATCTGGGAAGCTCTGCCTGCAGATGTAGTACAGACGGGTTCCACTGCAGCCTTCAACACAGAATTGGAAAGATATGGTGATGAAAAATTTGCAAAGCTCTAGAGAAAGGGCAGAGGTTGAAATTAGTTGCTCTCATAGAGAGCTAGCACAGAGGTGATGGGAAGTATGATCACCTCTGTGCTGTAACCATCCTATGATTTTAAGCTAAAATCCTTAAACCGAGTACTGCCATGGTAATACTCTGCTCCATTCACTTTCATGCCCTTCCCCTTAAGAATCCAAGAATCTGTCGGTATTGGCATTGAAGCTACACAGCACCATCCACAGCCTTCTGGAGTTGAGAAACTCCAAAGGCTCATAACCCTTTGAATGAAGAACTTACTCCCTATCCAGTTCTACACAGCTGATTCCTTCTTCTGAATTTCTGCCCCTAGACCTAGAAAATGTCACTGAGTTATGCTCCTTCCCTGAACCTCTGCTTTAGTGAGATCAACTCTCATTCTTCTCAGCTGCACTGAGTAAAGGTTCATTCAAGTTGATCTTTCCAAATCAGACCAGCCCCTTATTCTGTGAATCATTCTGATGAGTCCAAGACAAATGCATCCTTCCTTGGGTAAGCTTGGAGACCAAAACTGTGCTCCAATTATAATCTAATCTCACCAAACAGCTGTACAAAATACAGCCAAAATTCCTAACATTGTACTGCAGTCCCATTACAGTAAAGATCAGCATGGCATTTATGTTCCATAGAATGATCAAAGTCCATGGCACAGAAGGAGACCAGTCAAAATTGGACCAGGTAAATGTCACTGCCCAGCTCTTGCCCATAGCCTTGTGGGTTATGGCTTTCCATGAGTTATCTTGGCAATTTTATAATGTACTTATACCTCTGCTACCAATGTTCCAGATGCCCACTCCTCATTGAATGTGAACCATTTTCCTCAACTCTCTACTAACCATCTGCAAAATAACTTAAACCTATGCCCTCTTGTCCTCTTTACAAAGGGAAATATTCTTCCCGCTCACCTCGTTAAGGCCTCTTATAATTCATACACCTCAGTTAAATCTTCCCTCGGAATCCTTTGTTCCAAAGAAAACAGCCCCAGCCAAGACGGTCTCTCCTCCTACCCATAATTTTCTAGCCCCTTGTAAATCTCCTTTTTATCCTCTCTGGTGCAATCACATCCTTCCTGTAGTGTGGTGGCAGTGTCTTCCACCCCATCCAAGCCCTTAACACTCTGGGTAGTCCAGTCAATACTGGGGAAATTAAAATCTCCCATTAATATAACCCTACTATTCTTACAACTGTGAGCAATTTCTCTACACACCTGCTCCTCAAGTTCCCACTGACTATTGGGAGGTCTATAACACAGCCCCAGTAGAATGACCCTCCTCTTCTTGTTTCTAAGTTCTACCCATATGGCCTCACTGGACGATCTTACAAGAATGTCATCCTTAAGTACTGCTGTTATGTCCTCCCTTATCAAAGAGGGAACACCTCCTCCTCACTTACCTGTACCTCTGCCACACTTGTAGCATCTATATTGAGCTGCCAGTCCTCCCCTTCTCTCAGCCATGTTTTTGTTATGGCTATAACATCCCAATCCTTGGAGCCAATCCACGCTCCGAGTTCATCCGCCTTGCCTGTAAAACCTCGTGCATTGAAATAAATGCAGTTTAACTGGTATTCCTTTCCCTGCCTTTACTGTGCCCCTGGCTATCTGATTACCAAACTTGCTCTCGTTGGCTGCTGCTTTATCCCATGACCTGCTCCTGCTCAGAGTGCCACCCCCCTGCCAATCTAGTTTAAACCCTCCCATGTAGCATTGACAAATTTCCATGCATAAATATTGGTCCCTCTCTGGTTCAAGTGCAACCCATTCCTCTTGTACAGGTTGCCTCTACCCCAGAAGAGCTCCCACTGGTCCAAGAACCTGAATCCCTGACCCCTGCACCAGCTCCTCAGGCACGCATTCATCTGGCCTATCTGTTTTTGACCTTGCTAGCACGTGGCACTGGGAGTAATCCAGTGATCACTACCCTCGGTCCTTCTTCTTAACTTCTTAGCTGACTCCCTATAGTCATTCTGCAGAACCTCATCCCTTGTTCTGTATGATTGTACCAACATGTACGATGACCTCTGGCTGTTTGTCCTCCATCTCGAGTACTTCCTGCAGCCGCTCACAGACATCCTTGACCCTGGCACCTGGGAAGCAAAACACCATCCTGGCATCTCTTCTGCAACCACAGAATCTTCTTTCTGCCACCTCACTATCGAGTCTCCTGTCACTATTGCCAAAGTCTGACTGCACCCTTTCCCTTTGAGCCTCAGAGCTGGTCATAGTGCTAGAGACCTGACTACTGCTGCTAGCCGCTGAAAAAGCATCCCCCTCAACAGTATCCAAAGAGGTATTCCTGTTCCTGAGGGGAATGGCCACAAGGGATCTCTGCACTGACTGCCTACTCCCCTTACTTTTTCTGGTGGTCACCCATCTAACTGAAGCTTGCACCTTGGGTGTGACCATCTCTGTAGAAGTCTCATCTATGATGTTCTCAGATTCCCAGATGATCCTGAGTACTTCCAACTCCAATTACTTGACCCGGTCTATCAGGAGCTGCAGCTGGGTGCACTTCCTCTAGATGTAGTCATCAAGGAGACCAGGAGGTTCCCTGACTTCCCACATCTTGCAGGAGGAGCATTCCACTGCCCCAACTATCATCCTGCCTGTATTATTTTGAAACTGTGTTACTGCTTTTTCACGAGTGGGGATGTGTTGATAAAGATAAATATTTTGCTTGAAATACAGAATGAATTACACCTCATACAGAATCATAGAGCAATGCAGCATAGATACAGACCCTTAGGCCCAATGAGTCCATGCTGACCATAGTGCCCATCCATCTAGTCCCAATTTCCTGCATTTGGCCCATATCCCTCTAAGCCCACCCCTGTAGTTACCAATCCAAGTGCTTCTTAAATGATACTATTGTACCTGCCTCAACCACTTCCTCTGGCAGCTTGTTCCATATACTCACCACTCCCTGCATGAAAAAGTTGCCCCTCAGGTTCCTTTTAACTCTTTTCCTCTCACCCTGTCCGTGCCCCCTAGTTTTGGACTCCCCCTACCCTGGGGAAAAGACTGCGACCACCCACCTTACCTTTACCTCATGACTTGATAAACCTTGATAACGTCACCCCTCCTCTTACATTCTCCTATCCAGACTAAACTTTCCCTTCAAATAGAGCTACCAGTGATTACTGGGTCCAAGGAGATGTTAACAGATGCGGACTGACCTGCTGAGTTAGTCTAGCAGTGTTTTTCCCTCTGAGATGTTTATAGTGCTAAGTAACTCTGCAGCATTCAATTGTCAGCTTGAAATTTTAGATTTTCCAGAGTTGGGGAGAACATTCATCGAGCTTTATCTTGGAAGATTAAATGGGTGGGTATACTTTACAATGGGAAGAGTATGTGGACTACAGAAGGAAATTAAATAGGAGTGTGTATACTACTGTAGAAGATTAGATTGCAGGGTAAAATCGATGAAACCACACACAGCTTCTGGCAACATTGGACAGCCTTGGGGTCTGAGTGGTTAAAGTGCAGTTGTATTTAGCAGAATTGATGGTTCATGTCTCTGCTTCACCCACAACCCATTGATCCCAATCACTACCTTCCAGATGCCAGGTTTGGAATAATTCCTTCTCATTCTTTGTTGTTATAGCTTTGGACAGCAAAGCCAGTGGTCTTTCCAGCCTGTCGAAGAAGTACCGACAAGATGCCAAGTACTTGAACATGCGTTCGACATATGCCAAGCTGGCAGCTGTTGCCGTCTTTGCGGTCATGCTGATAGTTTACGTGCGGTTCTGGTGGCTCTGAAACTGGCTGAATGTAGAGTGGGGCATGTTGATTTGTGCTGACTGCACGCAAATTCTGAGAGTTCCTGGAGTACATCCACACTTTTCCTGAAGCCTGAAGTTTGTTGCCAGTTAGTCTGGATATAGAGCCGTCTCCCTCTTGTAGTTACTGTGGTCTGATGGGCCTTCACTATGTGGCACCATTAAACTATATTTACCAACCACCATATTGAACTGAAGAACCCCTTTTCTTTCCACTCCTTTGGAATGTGCATTCTAACATCTCAAATTCTAAAGAATAATAAATGTTAATTTTATTTTCTGAATCATTATGAAGAGTGGAAATATTGAAAAATGTAGTTGCAAAATCTTCTGTAGAGAGAATGATCTTCTGTGATATGTCAGTCCAATGGTTATGTGTGGACCTGAGCAACCCAGTTGAGTGAAAGATAACATACTTTCATGTAATTGTGTAGAAATTGATCTCGCTCGTACATTGAATAAAATCACATACCATCAGAACGGTTTTATCCGTTACCGAGACATGCAATGGATTCAAATGCTTCTTGGAAGCTGGTGCGGGAAAATCCTTCCCACCTGTGGTTTCTCTGCAACCTAGTCATGGAACTACTTGGGGATCTGTACCTTCTGTACCAGTATCTCTTTATACAATAGATATACCCAGCAGTTGTTAAAGAAACAACTGCTTAATTTAAACAGACAAGATTGCAGTAGTTTCAGGAGTTTATTGTTTTTCTGTAGGTCATGGAGGAATCAGCTGACAAATCCCAAGATGATGACTCATGCACAAGATACATTCAGCAAAGGTGTTCCCAGTCATAGTTTCCGAGAGGGAGACCCCTAAGGAGTATCAACGAACAGTGGGACCTGGGTTTACCTATCCAAGGATTAGTAAAGGTGACAACACAGGATAAAAAGAGCAGTTAAGAAGTCACTAATTGGGCATGGAATATAAGAGCAGGAAGTCTTAATACATCTTTATAAAACATTGGCTAGGTAACAGCTGGACTATCATGTGCAGTTCTGGTCGCCACACTATGGGAAGGATGCGATTGCACTGGAGAAGGTGCAGAGGAGATTTACCAGTGCTGGACCATTTTAGTTATAAGGAGAGACTTGATAGGCTGGGTTTGTTTTGTTTTACATGGAGAGGAGAAGGTTGATAGAGGTGTACAAAATTGTGAGGATAGGTAGTGAGAAACCTTACCCCTCAGCAAAGATTTCTGTGATTAGACACCAGAGGTCTAAAGTAAGGTGTTGTAAATTTAGAGGGGATCTTACAATTTTTTTCACCCAGAGGGTGACTGAAACCTGGAACTCACTGCACTCAGAATAACCTTTCAGATGAGCAGTTGAAACATCAAGGTATAGGAGGCTGTCGGAAGCTTGCTGGTAAATACAGTTAGGTACTAAATGGCCGGTGTGGACATGATGGGCCAAAGGGCCTGTTTCTGTGCTGTATGACTATGTTCGATCTAGCTAATTCAATAGTTCAAAACACACACACGCACACATATTGAATATTGACCAAAACAAAATGAATCACAGATAGGCCATATAAATAAAAACAGTAATCTTTGAATTAAGGCAGACATTGACATGTCCTCCAGGTCTGTGATCAATGTCTTTATCTTCTGGGACTTCTAAGGTGTTGCATTTCCTAACTTGCTTTGGAGACTTCACAAGAATGAAGGGAGCCTGTTTCTGAAAAGTCGTCAATCTCAAGTTTTGTTTCCAAACGGTTCATCACCATAATAATTGCACAAGTGTCTTCCTCAGTCAGTAAGGAGGCTACTGTAGGAAGTAATGTCATAAACCTCTGCTGGTGAGTCTCTCTGCTGTACCTACCCCTACACCAATCTTTCAGCTAGAAGCTCTGGATAAAGGGACACGAGAGACTGCAGATCCTGGAAATCTAGAGCAACAGACACCAAATGCAGGAGAAACTCAGCAGGTCAGTCAGCATCTATGGAGGGAAATGAACAGTTGACATTTTGGGCTGAGACCATCAGGAGTGGAAAGGAAGAGGGCAGAAGCCAGAATAAAGGGGGAGGGGTAGGAGCACAAGTTGGCAGATGAGAAGGGGAAGGGAGGTAGGTGGGGGAGGGAAGGTGAAAGGGAAGAATGTGAGAAGCTGGGAGGTGATAGGTGGAAGAGGCAAAGGGCTGAAGAAAATGGAATCTGATAGGAGAAGACGGTTGGCCATGGAATAAAGGGAAGGAGGTAGGCAGGTCATGAGGATAGGCGAGAGGAAAGAGAAGGGGTGAAGGGACCACAGGAATGAGGGAAAACAAGGGGGGTGGGAAAGGAAAACACAGGGAGAGTGGTTACCTGAAGTTAGAGAAATCAATTTTGATGCCATCAGTTTGGAGACTACCAAGCTAGATTATGAGACGTTCCTCCAACCTGCGTCTGGCCTTAACGTGGTAATAGAGGAGGCCGTGAACAGACATGTCAGTGTGGGAATGAGAAGTGGAATTAAAATGGCTGGCCACCATGAGATCCTTGCTGTTGCAACAGACAGAGCGAAGGTGCTCAATGAAGTGGTTCCCCAAGCTGTGTTAGGTCTCACTTATGTAGAGGAGGCTGCACTGGGAGCACTGAATGCAATAATGACCCCGATGGATTCACGTGAAGTGCTGCCTCACCTGGAAGGACTCATTAGGGCCCTGAATGGTGGTGAGGGAGGAGGTGTAGGGGCAGATGTAATACTTTGCACAGTTACAGGGATAAGTGCCTGGAGGGTGATCAGTGGGGTGAGATGACCGGACTAGGGAGTTGCGGAGAGAGCAACCTCTGTGTCGTGAAAGGTGCTTTCACAGTTTTGTCATCATTTTCTGCTTTGCCATTCGTATTAAGCTGATGAGTTCATGTGTTTCTATCTTTTGGAAACTGCAGATGTAGATTGTGGAACCATTATCTGTTGGTAAGGAATCTTGTATGCATCTCTCTCCCATAGTGGTGGACGTAATGCTGACAACCATGTTAGATTTACTCTGTCATATATAACCAGCAAGAAACTGCCATGAAACTGTCCAATGGTCATCTCCAAACTCTGACCGAGGCAAAGCCACAGTCATGACCATAATCATAATTCCTTTCTTTGAAAGCAGAAAGCCTTTGCAGAGAGGCAGTCCTGAGCAGCAGGAGCAGGAAGATTAAAAGAAAAGTCTGTTACAGAGGTGAGAGAGTGATTGGAGGAGGTAGCAGGCAGTCCTGATTGGTTGAGTAAAAGGCACAGCAGCCACTAAAAAGGCAAGGTAATGCAGAGTGGCCATTTTTGGAGCGGCCATTGAGAGTGTGGCCGGTGTTGGAGTGGCAGGTATTTGAGGCTTTGTCTCAAGAGGCTTCGGTGAGAAAAGGCTGTGAAGAGTTAAAGGTAAGAACAGGTAAGGTCCGTTACTTTTAACTTTTAGTACTTTAAAGTAGGCAGTATGATAGTCAGGGCAGTGGCATGCTCCTCCTGCAGGATGTAGAAGGTCAGTGAGACTTGCGGTGTCCCAGGGCTACACCTGTGGGAGATGCACCCAGCTGCAGCTCCTGAAGGACTGGGTCAAGGAAGTGGAGCTGGAGCTGGATGTACTTAGGACCATCTGGGATGCTGAGAATATCATAGCTGAAAGGTGAGGTATGGTTCAGGCTACAGATAGTTGGGTGACCACCAGGAAGAGCAGGGGGAATAGGAAAAGAGTGCAGGAATCCCCTGTGGCCATTCCCCTCAAAAACAAGTATACCGCTTTGGATACCGTTGGGGGGTGGGTGGGGTGGTGGTTGGGTGGGGTGGGGTGGGGAGAAATGTCCTTTCAGGAGAAAGCAGCAGTAGCCAAGACCATGGCACCGTGACTGACTCTGGGGCACAGCAGGGAAGGCTGAAGGCAAACAGGACTTTAGTGATAGGGGACACACAGGAGGTTCTTTGTCTGCAAATGGGAATTCAGGATGGTGTGTTGCCTCTCTAGTGCTAGGGTCGGGGATGTCTTAGAGCAGCTGTAGAATATTCTAAAAGGGGAGATTGAGCAGCCAGGTCATTGTGCATGTTGGCACAAGTGACATAGGTAGAAGTAGGGATGAGGTCCTGTGGAATGAATATAGGGAGTTAGGGAAGAAGATAGGAAGCAGAACCTCCAGGGTAGTAATCTCTGGATTACTCCCTATGTCACATGCTAGTGAGGGAAAGAATAGGAAGATATGGCACATGAATGCGCGACTAAAGAATTGGTGCAAGGGCCGGGGTTCAGATTTTTGTGCATGGGAGATCAAAATTGGCTGGATGGTAGGAAACAGAAGGTGATGGTGGAAGGATATTTCTCAGACTGGAGGTCTGTGACTCGTGGTGTGCCCCAGGTGTCGGTGCTGGCCCATTGTTATTTGTCATCTATATTAATGATTTGGATGAGAATATACGAGGAATAGTTTATAAGTTTGCAGGTGACACTAAAATAGGTAGTGTCATAGACTGTGAAGAGCATCAAGAATTGCAGGGGGATCTTGATTGGCTGGGTAGGTGGGCTGAGGAATGGCAAATGAAGTTTAATTACGGGCAAAGAGTCACATTTTGGGAGGACAAATCAAGATAGGACTTTTACATTGAACAGAAGGTCCCGCGGTGCTGTTGTAGAAAAGAGGGACCTTGGGATACAGGTGCATAATTTCCTAAAAGTGGAGTCACAGGTAGATAGGGCAGTGAAGAAAGCTTTTGGCATGCTGGCCTTCATCAGTCAGGGCAGTGAACATCGAAGTTGGGAGGTGATGTTGTGATCCTACAAGTTGATGGTGAGGCCACGCTTGGAGTACTGTGTTCTGTTTTGACCACCCAGTTACAGGAAGGATGTTGTAAAAGTAACTGAGAATGTAAGGGTTAATGTTGTTCAGCTGCTGTGGCCTAACCATTGCATGACTATAGTAGAGATGCATGATATCCAGGTGCCTTGTGTAAATCAAAGAAGTGGTTAAGTAAGGAGTATCCCCGTCTTTGCGAGCTGTTTGCGATAAGCAGTTATCCTTGGAGCCTGGAGCTGTCTGTCACTTCAGATCGTAACATGATGAACTGCTGTTGAGTTACAAAGTGCTTAAAGAAAAGAAAAATAATGGATAATGAAGCAAAGAGTAAATCATTATAATTAAGAAAAAATAAATTATTAGGAGAGCTTGGTATGTGAAACTTAGCACGTAGGCTTCTTTGTTTTAAGTATAAAAGAGGGACCCTGGCACTTGAATCTTTGAGTGAGGATCAATACAGAGCTCGGGTTACACTGTTTACTCCTTCTCTGTATCCGTCACTCCCGCTAGCGAAAGAAAAATAAAGTGCTTGTTGTACACTCCTTGGTTCTGGTTGTCTTTGCTTTATTACAGCGTCGAACGACTTTCACATTTGGCGTAGTCAGCAGGATTTCGCTGGGATACCTGGACACCTCCGGACTGAGTAAGTGGCATGCGGCGTTCGGAAGGTCAACAGGAGAAATAAAGGCGCCTTCAGACCCCTTGTGTCTGACTCCTACATTGACCTTTGGGAACACTGTGGTCCCTCATCCGAGGTAGATCTGGTTCCCTGCCGAGATCCAAAAAGAACCAGGAAAGAGAACAAAGAAATTCACAGGTAGGAGCGTGTTATTTTTAAGAAATAATCGTATGGTGAAAAAAAGAGTTCATTTTGTGTAACACTGGGGAGAGATCTAAATACTTAAAGTTCGTATTGTAACAGCTGCTACCGCAATGCGAAAGTAAGACACTAGTCGATGAGTTGCAGAACAAAACTGATTTATTTTCCTGCCTTGCGTGGGCCTTTTAAGAGGAATGGTTCCCCCCACCAAAAACGGAAATGACGTATGCGCTACGTCATCAAACTTTTCCCGCGTGTGGGTTCTCCCCGTTGCTCGGGGAAGACGAAGGCCCAGCGTCATCTTGGGCCTCGCCGCTCCGATGACGCACGACCCGACCGCCGAGCCGGTTTGCTTGCTCGGACTGTGAGTCGCTACACAACCCCCCCCCCCCCCCCCGAGAACCGGTGATACGGTCCCCAAGGTTCGTGGGCTGTGCTAGCCGTTGCTTAGGAGGTCAGCGTCTGCGTCGCGGTGTCGGGACCTCGACCGGTTGTTGTAGATCTAAATGGGCCAGTTTGAGGCGGTCCATCGTGAAGACTTCTTCCTTGCCCCCAGTGTCCAAAATAAAGGTGGACCCATTATTCCTGACGACCCGGAACGGCCCCTTGTATGGTCGTTGGAATGGTGCCCAGGGTGTACCCCTGCGAACGAAAATGAACTTACAGTCTCGTAGTTCCTTGGGCTGTCAGGATGGGGCTTGACCATGCCGCGAAGTGGGAATCGGTGCCAAGCTGCCGAGCCTCTTGTGCAGTCTTTCCAGGACTGCTGCGGGTTGTTCCTCTTGCCCCCGAAGGGCAGGTATGAACTCCCCTGGGACAACCAGGGGCGCACCGTACATGAGTTCAGCTGACGAAGCATGGAGATCTTCCTTGGGGGCAGTGCGTATGCCGAGCAGGACCCAAGGCAGTTCGTCGACCCAGTTAGGACCTTTCAGGCGGGCCATCAGGGCTGATTTCAGATGGCGGTGGAAACGTTCTACCAACCCATTTGATTGAGGGTGGTAGGCCGTGGTGGTGTGCAGCTGCGTCCCTAGCATGTTCGCTAATGCAGACCATAGGCTGGAGGTAAACTGGGCGCCCCTGTCTGAAGTGATGTGGGCAGGAACACTAAAACGCGAGATCCAAGTTGTGAGCAGCACCCGGGTGCAGGAATCAGTCATGATGTCAGATAGAGGGGTTGCCTCTGGCCACCTTGTGAACCAGTCCACGATGGTAAGGAGGTACCAGGCTCCTCTTGAAACTGGCAGGGGACCAACGAGGTTGACGTGGATGTGGTCGAACCTTCTACGGGGAGGCTCAAACTGCTGTGGGGGGGACCTTGGTGTGTTGTTGGATTTTTGATGTCTGGCAGTGCGGACAAGTCCTGGCCCACTCACTGACCTGTTTGCGCAGGCCGTGCCGGACGAACTTGCTGGCGACCAGTCGGACAGTTGATCTGATGAATGGGTGCGCCAACCCGTGTACCGAGTTGAAAACGTGTTTCCGCCAGGCTGCAGGAACTATAGGGCGGGACTGACCTGTTGCGACATCGCAAAGGAGGGTCTGCTGACCTGAACCGACTAAGAAACCTTGGAGCTGCAGGCCTGAGACTGCGGTTCTGTAGCTGGGCAGCTCGTCATCAGCTTGCTGTGTGTCAGCCAGGGCCACGTAGTCTACACCCAGGGACAGGCTGTGGATGGTTGGTCTGGAAAGCGCATCAGCAACGACATTGTCCTTTCCGGAGACATGTTGGATATCCGTTGTGAATTCAGAAATGTAAGACAAATGTCGCTGCTGACGAGCTGACCAGGGATCAGAGACCTTGGAGAAGGCGAAGGACAAAGGCTTATGGTCAGTGAAAGCGGTGAAAGGCCTGCCTTCTAAAAAGTACCGGAAATGCTGGACCACCAGGTACAGCGCTAGAAGTTCCCGATCAAAAGCGCTCTATTTCAGTTCAGGTGGTCTAAGGTGCCTGCTGAAAAATGCCAAGGGTTGCCAACGGCCTTCGATTAGTTGTTCCTGTACCCCACCGACTGCAGTGTTGGATGTGTCTACCGTGAGGGCGGTTGGGACATCTGTCCTAGGATGTACCAGCATCGCGGCATCTGCCAGGGCGTCCTTGGCCTTAACGAAGGCAGCCGCAGCCTCGTCGTTCCAGGCGATGTCCTTGCCCTTGCCAGACATCAGCGAGAACAAAGGGCGCATGATACAGGCTGCTGCAGGGATGAATCGATGGTAAAAGTTGACCATCCCCAGGAATTCTTGCAGGCCTTTGACCGTGTTGGGCGGGGCAAAATGGCGGATAGCGTCTACCTTGGCGGGTAGGGGTGTTGCTCCTTTGCTGGTGATTCTGTGGCCGAGGAAATCGATAGAGTCAAGTCCGAATTGGCACTTGGCCGGGTTGATAGTGAGGCCGAAATCACTGAGATGGGAGTACAGTTGGCGGAGGTGGGAAAGGTGTTCTTGGCAGTCACGGCTGGCAGTTAGTATGTCATCTAAATAAATGAACACGAAGTCCAGGTCACGGCCTACTGCGTCCATCAGCCGCTGGAAGGTCTGCACGGCATTCTTAAGGCTGAATGGCATTCGAAGGAATTCGAAGAGGCCAAATGGAGTGATGAGTGCAGTTTTGGGGACGTCGTCAAGGTGGACCGGGATTTGGTGGTATCCCCAGACGAGGTCCACCTTGGAGAAGATGTGGGCCCCGTGTAGGTTCACCGGGAAGTCCTGGATGTGAGGGACGGGGTAGCGGTCTGGGGTAGTGGCGTCATTTAGCCTGCGGTAGTCACCGCAGGGCCTCCACCCGCCGGTGGCTTTGGGGACCATGTGCAGGGGGGAGGCCCAGGGGCTGTCTGACCTGTGAACGATCCCCAGCTCCTCCATGCGGCGGAACTCTTCCTTTGCCAGACAGAGCTTGTCTGGAGGTAGTCGTCGTGCTCGGGCATGAAGGGGTGGCCCTGTGGTAATGATGTGATGCCGCACCCTGTGTTTGGGCATCGAATTTGTAAACTGAGGTACCAAAACCGGTGGGAACTCAGCTAGGAGCTTGGTGAACTCGTTGCCAGACAGGGGAACGGAGTCCAGGCGCGGGGCTGGTAGGCTGGCTTCTCCCAGGGAGTAGGTTTGGAAAGTTCTGGAGTGCACTAGCCGCTTCCCTCACAGGTCGACTAACAGGCTGTGGGCCCAAAGGAAATCGGCTCCCAGGAGTGGCTGGGCGACGGCAGCATGGGTAAAGTTCCAGGTAAAACGGCTGTTGCCGAATTGTAATTGAACTGTATGAGTACTGAAAGTTCGTATCGTTGTGCCATTTGCGGCTTTGAGTGCAGGACCCTGTTGTCTGCTATGAGTGTCGCGGCCGGTCGAGGGCAAAACACTGACCTCTGCTCCGGTATCGACGAGGAAATGACACCCAGACTGCTTGTCCCAAACGAATAGGAGGCTGTGTTGGTGGCCAGCCGCCGTAGCCATCAGCGGCGGCTGGCCCTGGCGTTTCCCTGAAACTTGCAGGGTGGGCGGCATCAACAGGCCTCTGCGCCCCACCCCTGATGGTAGAAACACAGCTGGTCGCCAGTGTCGTCGTCTGTGTTTCTGGGGTGTGGTCGCTCGGTCGCTGGGACTGGTTTAGGTAGGTGTTGGGCCCGCGGTCTGGCGACTTGGCATCTGCCCGGGCAGCTACCTCACGTGGGTTGCTAAAATTGGCGTGGGCCAACAGCAGGTGAATGTCGTCGGGTAGTTGTTCGAGGACAGCCTGTTCGAACATCAGGCAGGGCTTGTGTCCCTCAGCCAAGGCCAGCATCTCGTTCATCTGTCCCCCAGGCCATCGAGATGAAGCTGGCGGGCGGCGCGCTCACGACGGGAGAAGGCGAAGGTCTGAATAAGAGTGTCTTTGAAAGCCGGGTACTTGCCTTCCTCTGGAGGAGACTGGATGAAGTCTCCAACTTGAGCGGCTGTCTCCTGGTCCAGGGAGCTGACCACGTTGTAGTACTGTGTGGAGTCGGGGGTGATCTGCCGAAGTTGGATTTGTGCTTCGGCCTGGTCGAACCAGACGCGGGGCTGAAGCGTCCAAAGGGTGGGCAGCTTGAGTGCCACTGCGTTGGCTGCTGCGTTGTCATCCATTGTGTGGGTCCAAAATCCATTTGGACCGTCAGGTTCACCAATGTAGCGGCTGCTACCACTAGGCGAAAGTAAGACACTAGTCGAGTTGCAGAATGAAAACTGATTTATTTTCCCGCCTTTTAAGAGGAACGGTTCCTGCCCACTGAAAACGGAAATGACGTATGCACTAGGTCATCAAACTTTTCCCGCACGCGGGTTCTCCCCGTCACTTGGGGAAGACAAAGGCCCAGTGCCATCTTGGGCCTCGCCTCTCCAACGACGTGCGACCCGACCGCCGAGCCGGTTCGCTTGCTCAGACGGTGAGTTGCTACAATATGGTATAAGTTCGTTCGGAATTAAAGTTCGTTTGGAATTAGAATTCATATGGAATAAAGAAAAAGAGTTTGTTTGGTGTTCGTTTGGTAAAAATTAGTGTTTATGTGGAGTAAGTAACTTCGTTTGGTAAAGATAAGTTCGTTTGGTATAAAAAAGGTCGTATGGAATAAGTAATAAGTTCATTTGGGATAAGTTCATTTGGAAATAAAGTAGTACTACAGACTTCGTTTGGAAACAGAGTTCATTTGGAAACATAGTCTGGCATAGAACCATAGAACAATACAGCACAATACAGGCACTTTGGCCCACCATGTTGTGCTGACCTTCAAACCATTCCTAAGACTAACTAACCCCTTCCTCCCACAGATCTCTCTATCTTAAATTCCTCCATATGCTTATCTAACAATCTCTTGAACCTGACCAACATATCAGCCTCCACCACCACCCCAGGCAGCGCATTCCATGCACCAACCACTCTCTGGGTGAAAAATCTCCCTCTGACATCTCCCTTGAACTTCCCCCCCCATTACCTTAAAACCATGCCCTCTTGTATTGAGCATTGGTGCCCTGGGAAAGAGGCGCTGGCTGTCCACTCTATCTATTCCTCCTAATATTTTGTATACCTCTATCATGTCTCCCCTCATCCTCCTTCTCTCCAATGAGTAAAGCCCTAGCTCCCTTAGTCTCTCCTCATAATCCATACTCTCTAATCCAGGCAGCATCCTGGTATATCTCCTCTGCACCCGTTCCAACGCCGCCACATCCTTCCTATAATGAGGCGACCAGAACTGTACACAGTACTCTAAGTGTGGTCTAACCAGAGTTTTGTAAAGCTGCATCATTACTTTGCGGCTCTTAAACTCGATCCCACGACTTATGAAAGCTAACATCCCATAAGCTTTCTTAACTACCCTATCCACCTGTGTGGCAACTTTCAGTGATCTGTGGATATGAACCCCCAGATCCCTCTGCTCCTCTACACTTCCCAGAATCCTGCCATTTACCTTGTATTCCGCCTTGGAGTTTGCCCTTCCAAAGTGTACCACTTCACACTTCTCCAGATTGAACTCCATCTGCCACTTGTCAGCCCAGCTCTGCATCCTATCAATATCCCTCTGTGAGCTTCGACAGCCCTCCACACTATCCACAACACCACCGACCTTTGTGTCGTCTGCAAACTTGCTAACCCACCCTTCCACCCCCTCATCTAAGTCATTAATAAATATCACAAAAAGTAGAGGACCCAGAACCAATCCTTGTGGGACACTACTAGTCACAGCCCTCCAATCTGAATGCACTCCCTCCACCACAACCCTCTGCTTTCTACAGGCAAGCCAATTCTGAATCCACACGGCCAAGCCTCCCTGGATCCCTTGGCCTCTGACCTTCTGAAGAAGCCTACCATGCAGAACGTTGTCAAATGCCTTACTAAGATCCATGTAGACCACATCTACTGCACTACCCTCATCAATCTTCCTGGTCACCTCCTCAAAGAACCCTATTAGGCTTGTGAGACATGATCTTCCCTTCACAAATCCATGCTGGCTGTCCCTAATCAGTCCATGATTCTCTAAATGATCATAGATCCTTTCTCCTAGAATCCTTTCTAGCAGCTTACCCACCACAGACGTAAGGCTCACTGGTCTGTAATTCCCTGGACTATCCCTACTTCCTTTTTTGAATAAGGGGACAACATTCGCCACCCTCCAATCCTCCGGTAGCATCCCCGTGGACAACGAGGACTCAAAGATCCTAGCCAATGGTTCAGCAATCACTTCCCTCACCTCACGGAGCAGCCTGGGGAATATTCCATCAGGCCCCGGGGACTTAACTGTCCTAATACTTCCGCAAATCAAATTTTCTCTTCTAAGAGAAGTATTCGTTGAGAACTTCACCCACTTCCACAGCTTCCAGGCACAGCTACCCACCTTTGTCTTTAATCGGACCTACCTTTACTCTAGCCATCCTTCTGCTCTTCACGTACGAGTAAAAAGCCTTGGGATTCTCCTTAACCATACTCGCCAAAGCCTTTTCATGTCCCTTTCTCGCTCTCCTCAGCCCCTTCTTAAGTTCTCTCCTTGCTACCCTATATTCGTCACAAGACCTGTCTGATCCTTGCCGCTTGCACCTTATATATGCTGCCTTCTTCTTCCTAACTAGTTTTTCCACCTCTCTTGTCACCCATGGTCCCTTCACCCTGCCATTCCTTTTTTGCCTTACCAGGACAAATTTATCCCTAACATCCTGCAAGAGATCTCTGAACATCGACCACATCCCTATAGTACATTTCCCTTCAAAAATGTCATCCCAATTCACACTCTCAAGTTCTCGCCTTATAGCCTCATAATTCGCCTTTCCCCAATTAAATATTTTCCCATCCTCTTTGCTCCTATCCCTGTCCGCGACAATTCTAAAGGTTATGGAGCAATGGTCACTGTCCCCCAAATGCTCACCCACCGATAGATCTGTCACCTGACCCAGTTCATTACCTAAAACTAGATCTAATATGGCATCCCCTCTAGTCGACCTGTCAACATAGTGTGTCAGGAATCCGTCCTGGACACACTTAACAAACTCCGCCCTGTCTAAACCTTTGGCACTAAGCAGGTGCCAAAGAATATTTGGGAAGTTGAAGTCTCCGACTATAATAACCCTGTTATCTTTGCATCTTTCCAAAATCTGCCTCCCAATCTGCTCCTTAGTATCCCTACTGCTACCGGGGGGCCTATAGAATACTCCCAGTAGAGTAACTGCTCCTTTCTTGTTCCTAACTTACACCCATATTGACTCTAGAGAGGATCCTTCTACATTATCCACCCTTTCTGCAGCTGTAACAGTGTCTCTGACCAGTATCTCCACCCCTCCTCCTCTTCTGCCCCCATCCCTATCCCTTTTAAAACACTGAAAACCAGGAATATTCAATATCCATTCCTGCCCTGATGTTAGCCATGTCTCTGTGATAGCCACAATATCGTAGTCCCATGTACTTATCCAAGCCCTCAGTTCATCTCCCTTATTCCTGATGCTTCTTGCATTTAAGTAAATACACTTTAGCCCATCTACCTTACTACTTTCATAGCCTGTACTCTGCTTCTCCTCAAAGCCTGTTAGATCTAACCTTTCCCCATCCCCTTCTTCCTCTGACCTATTCCTCTGGTTCCCATCCCTCTCGCAAATTAGTTTAAACCCTCCCAAACCACCCTAGCAAACCTGGCTGCAAGGATATTGGCTCCCCTCAGGGTCAGGTGTAACCCGTCCTCTCTGTACAGGTCCCACCTTCCCCTGAGGAGATCCCAATGATCCAAAAATCTAAAACCTTCCCTCCTGCACCAACTTCTCAGCCACGCATTTATTTGCCATCTCCTCCTATTCCTACCTTCATTATCGCGTGGCACTGGCAGCAATCCCGAGATTGCTACCCTTGAGGTCCTGTTCTTCAGCCTTCTGCCTTGGTCACTTTTCAGGACCTCATTCCTCTTCCTACTATGTTGTTGGTACCAACATGAACCATGATTTCTGGCTGTTCTCCCTCCCTCTCAAGAATCCTGTGGACCCGATCAGAGACATCCGGACCCTGGCACCTGGGAGGCAACATACCATCCAGGATTCATGCTCACTGCCCCAGAACCTCCTATCTGTTTCCCTGACTATAAATCGTAATTCGCCCTGTGGCAGTGAGGCCAGGATAAATTGTGATTCGGACAGCAGACATTTAGTAGAATGGGACAAGCTTTAGATAAAAGTGATGGGGGTGCCCCGGTGCAACAAATGTGTTATCTGCACCCAGAACATCAAAAGGAATCTAGACAATTGGCAGCAGCTTTATCAACAAAATTGGGTAACACAGACTGGCTGCCAGGTGATACTTGGTCAGTAAAAATTTTAGAGGAAGCAGAACAATTATTATGGAAAAAGGATGTAGGAAAGAAATGGAAAGAACAAATTAAAGAATGGAAAGAACAAAGTTTAAAAGAGTGGCAGAAGATAAAAGAATGCAGTTGGAGGGACAATGCAAGTTAGGGGGGGATTGAGTTATGTACTAAGGAGGGTGCACCCAAAGACTAGGAGGTACTAAAGGCTGAGTGTGAATGGTATGACAACCAAGAAGTGCGGAGAATAACAAAGTCCAGGCGCAGCGCCAACTGATTAATAAAATGGCCAAAGGTAAAAAGACCAATAATGACCCCGGGGACTCATTGTCAGGCATGGCGACCCCATTCTTGCAGAATGATGAAGATGAGGAATTGGAAGATTCCTTATGGGTGAGACCACCGGCGTATGCCCCCCAGGGATCCCAGGCTTTACCACCGCAGGAACTGGTACAAGCACCTCGTGGTGCGGAGCAAATACCTCAAGCCCAGCCTCCCATCAGGGATGAGCAAGCAGTAGAAACGATAGCTGACCATGTGAAAATAGACCGCAGAGCAAAGAGGGAAAAAAGCCCTGAGGCAAGAATGCACCCGGTTCAAGTACTCCCCAATCCCCGAGTGGGTGCTCCGGGCCAAGATGACACTATGCAGATCTATACACCGTGGAAACTCCAAGAGATGATACTAATAGCCCATCACGCCCAGATAGAAACAAAGATCCAGTTGGATTCGTAAATTATATACGATCTACCCAGACCACATACGAAGCACAACCCTGAGATCTTCTTTCCCTCTGTCATGCCATATTGAATCCTGAAGAGAATATTAAATGGAAGGCAGCAATGCTGCTTCCTGCAGGAGGGGGGAAATCCTATTGATGCATATGAAGATTTAAATCAGCAAAATGATAACCGCATCAACAAGTTAATATTATATTGACAGCTCTCTCGGAGAGTTTGAAAAGACCCAATTGATATGAGTAAGGTTCTGGAATGTAAACCTACTTCTCAAGAGACAGCCCAAGAATTTTGGGAACGCTTTACTACAGCATATCAGACATACAATAATGGACAGCCGTCCGCCCAATTTAATCCCATTCTGATGCAGTGTCTCCCAGAGAAAACAGCATCATTAGCAAAAACCAATTTAGACTGGTGCAATAATACAAGGGAACAATCCTGCAGGGCAGTACTAGCTTTTTGGCCCAGCAATGTAGAGGAAACTGGACCCTCAATCAAGCCCCGCGTGAAGTATGAGTTTCCCCTATGTGCACCGATGGGAGTTGATGACTGGGAAGATTGGCCATATTCTAGCAGTGCTGATCCTCTCAGAGGAGCAACACAGATTCTCCTCCAAAGATCCTATCAACCAAATATTTTCAATGGACTACCACCACCACGCAGGGAGGTCTGCTTTAAGTGTGGGCGAGAGGGACACTGGCAGTGGGAATGTCCTATTGATCACCAGGTGAATACAGACAGCAGGTATGAGAGAAGGAGGGTACCCTTTACCACCAACAACCCCTTCAGACAGTGACCTGAGGTCGCAAGGTAGGGCTCTTCCGTTAATAGTATCAGGGAGAAGTGAAGAGCCCATTGTGATGATGAAGGTGCAGGGAGTTCCTCTTCCATTTTTGAATGATACAGAGGCAATCTTATCCACTCTGGATCAGGAACTCGTGGAGGAATACGGATTCCCTGTAGCTACTCGTACTGTTCGAATATCTGGACTGGAAGGTAATCTCAGAGACTATCCGACCACAGCACCCTTACAAGTGACTTATGATTACACTAGTCATACGTTACCCTTCACCATCACATCGGATTTGGGTTGCAATTTGGCTGGAAGGGACTTGCTCAGAGGACTTGAAGTGGAAGTATTGTGTACTGATAGGGGGCTCTATGTGAGTTCACCCTCTGTGCAGCCACGAGCCCTAGCGGCACTCAGCCCTCCCCAATAGTGGTCAGTAGACCTTCCCCCGGTGCCACGTTTTTCTGACCTGTTTAACCCTCATGTCACCCTGTGCTATGATCCCACTGGTCGTGATTGGGAGAAGAAGTACTTCTCTAAGCCGTATGAAGGACACATAGTTAATGTACACTTGACAGGAAAAGATGAGGAACAGCCCTGATTGCAGAAGTGCCAGATATGATGTGGAAGCAAACAGGGTTAATCCATCCACATGTCACACTCACTATTAATAAATGACATACAGCTAAGGAACTTGGTGAATCTTGCTGATCCTAATTTGACTACTAAGCAGGAGTTCCCTCAAGGCGTGTTGACGTACTGTGCGACAGCTCAAGAATTCCTTGGCATATTGAAACATCACCGGTCGCAGGACAGGACAGAAATTCCTGATGAGGTCTGGTCTGTGTCTCCATATGAGGTAGGAAAAACCACCTGTGCACCGGTACACATATCGGTAAAACCCAACGTCCAGCTATTGTCCATACCACAGTACCCTTTGAAGCCGGAAGCACGTGAAGGCATTAGGGAACTGGTGGACTTGTTGGTACATCAAGGCATCTTCGTACCCTGTCACTTCCCCTACAACACACCGATTTTCCCGGTCCCGAAACCGGGAAGCTCTGAGTGGCACCTAGTACAGGATTTACGTGCTATCAATGACATTGTGATGCAATGCATCCTATCGTGCCAAATCTAGCCACTGTACTGAGTCTTATTCCTGCGGCATCTACGGTGTTTATGGTAATCGATTTACAGCGTGCCTTCTTTGCAGTTCCTCTGCACCCAGACAGCCAGTACCTTCTTGTTTTCACTTATGAGGGACGGCAGTATACATGGACGTGCCTTCCGCAAGGCCTTATTCATTCACCCATATTATTCTCGCAGACTGTTCGTAAACAGCTGACATCATTAACTCTTCCGGTAGCTCCACCATCATCCAATATGTAGATAACCTGTTGCTGGCCAGCCCGGACAAAGAGACAAATGACAAAGATACTGAGTTGCTTGTGAAGGCTCTGCACAGATGGGGATATGTCATTCCCCGCCTCTTTCCCAGGGCACCAATGCTCATTACAAGAGGGCATGGCTTTAAAGTAATGGGTGGGAAGTTCAAGGGAGATGGCAGAGGGAGGTTTTTCACCCAGAGAGTGATTGGTGCATGGAATGTGCTGCCTGGGCTGGTGGTGGAGGCTGATATGTTGGTCAAGTTCAAGAGATTGTTAGATAAGCATATGGAGGAATTTAAGATAGAGGGATATGTGGGAGGAAGGGTTTAGATAGTTTTAGGTGTGGTTTGAAGGGCGGCACAACATGGTGGGCCGAAGGGCCTGTATTGTTCTATGGGTCTATTGTTAACATTTTGGAGTTTTGAGAGTTTATTTTTATGTGGACACATTGTTCGATGGTTTAAAATGTATTGATTTCTACACATCTTGGCTGAGTTTATTTCTCAGCACTTTCCAAACATGCATGTTAGAAATTCTCTCTTGACCTACTTGTGGTCCACTTGGTTTATCCCTCATGTAGGGGCTGTGCCCACCAGCACAGATCTAATCCAGCAGCTGCCCATCAGGAATCACAAATTGGTTAGTGGTGGCCGTACTGAGCTACTTGAGGTAATGGTCAGTGAAGTCCCTCATTCTGAAGAGTACAATCTTTGCCCTCTCCTAGCTGGTCAGAGCAAAGTCCATTCTGCATCAAAGTCAGAGTTTATTGTCATATGCACAGGTGCAATGAAAAAACTTGCTTGCAGCAGCATTATAGCATGTGGCATCAGATAACAGCATTTACAAGAAAAACATAAATTATACAGAATTTTTACAAGAAAGAATACAATTAGAACAAAAAAAAACCAAAGCATTTTAGTGTGAAGTGATTCAAGTGGTCAGAGTGTTACTAAACTGTATTGATTAAGGTTGTGCTGGATGGTTCAAGAACCGAATGATTGAAGGGAAGTAGCTGTTCTTGAACTTGGTGGTGTGGGACTTGGCTTCTGTACCTCCTGCCCAATGGTAGCTGCGAGAAGATGGAATGGTCCAGATGGTGGGGATCCTTGATGATGGATGTTCCCTTCTTGAGTCAGCGCCTCCTGTAGATACTACCGACAGTGGGGAGGGATGTGCCAGTGATGTATTGAGCTGAGTCCACTACTCTCCGCAGCTTCTTGCGTTCCTGTGCATTCACCACGATGCAACCAGTCAGTATAATTTCAACAGTGCATCTGTATAAATTTGTCACTGCTGCTCCATGTAGGTTGAGATTCATTGCTCTGAAGAAACACTAGTAACATGGTGGTAAACGTAATTACCTCTTGCAGATATAATGTTTGTGATAGCCTTGGGAGAGTCCCTGTGGAGATAGTCATCACATCCAGAGGATATCATGTGCATGGCTCTACCATGTATAAGATGATTTAGATTCAGAAGAAATCCAGCAGTTGTAGTTTAGGCATCTGTTGAGCTTTGCAGGCAGCAGTTGCAGCAGCAGAAGAATTGCATTTTACTATGATCTTTAATTGCACACCAGGTCCCTAGCTCCCATGCCAGGAATCCAACATCTGTATGGTGAAGATTGTAGAAAAGTAGCAATATCAGGCATCTAAGAAGGAGGTGCTAAATTAGTGAAGTTTCAGCAGAGTTTCATTGCTGCACCTCAGGATCCAGGATGACCTGCTTCCACTCCAGTTCTTTGGCTTCAAGGCTTACCTGGGAACCCAATATAGCACTCTGCCACAGGAGGTGCCTGGTGGGGTGGGCAGGTTTGTGAGGGGAACTCCTTCCACCATTGGTTTTGGTATTGGTTTATTATTGTCACTTGTACCGAGGTACAGTGAAAAACTTGTCTTGCATACCATTCGTACAGATCAATTCATTACACATTGGGTTTTGGTGTGTTCCCAATATATGGACAAGCTTCTCAGTATCATCTTGAATGCTGCTTCTCATGGACCAGAGATTCGCAGCAGTCAGTGGGGTTTTTTTTGTAAGGATTTTGGAGGACGTCCTTGATTCTTATCCTCAATGTCTGCCTGGGAATTGCTTCTCATTACAGAGCCAAAATATTATGTCTGTTTCAGAAATCTGCTGTCAGCCATGAGAACTATGTGGTCTGCCCAGTGTTGCTAAGTGTAACAAGGGTATTAATGCTGGGAATATTGGGCTTAGGTGAAAACATTGATGTTCATTCACTTATCCTCTCAGTAGATTTATAGTTATACAGCATATACCTTCTGGCCCAAAATTGTCCATACCAACCAAGTTGTCTACCTTAGCTAGTCCCATTTGCCTGTGTTTGACCCATATCCCTCTAAACCTATCAATGTATCTGTCCAAATGTCTTTAAAATATCATAATTGTACCCACCTCTACCACTTCCTTCGGCAGCTCATTCCACATACTCAGCACCATCAATATGAGAAACTTGTCCCTCAGGTCCCCTTTAAGTCTTTCCCCTTTCACCTCAAACCTATCCTCTCTTGTTTTAGGCTCCCATACCCTGTGAAAAAGACTGTGACCTTATCAATGTTTGTCATGATCAAGTTCAAGTTTATTGTCATGGGCATACTTACACAGGATATAAATGCCATGAAAATCATTTTTTTTTGCAGCAGAGTATATTACAAATATGACAAATTGTTAATGTAGATGACTAACAATGGAGGATTTAGCAGAGGCAGCATTTATGGTACCTCTTCAGTGCCTTAGACCATGGCTTAGTGCGGGATTAAGGTCTTGATCTTCTAACCTCCCTTTTCCTCAGGTGGTCAAAGGCTGTGTGGACACCCCAATGGCAAAAATGAATTTCAGCATGAATGTCTGCCATGTTTTCCAGGCTCTCACTGGGTGGACCTTTCACTGTTGGAGGGTGGTGGGGTGCAGCACCACAAAAGCTGCAAAGAATAGACCAAGTTAAACAACTTCCACAACCAGTACACGTTCAAAGGTGGGCAGTCCCTCAACAGTGGTGCACAAACAGAATGGTCACAGTCATTGATGGTATAAGGCCGCATGTCAGTGGCAAAGACGAGGAAACTATGTGACATGACTTGCCCGTCTTGGTCTCCCGAGGTCTGTCATTCACAGAAGCCAGCTCTTGGCACACCCGATCATCTAACTGAACACACAAACGCCGAGGGACCAGAGAACATGCGCTCTAGAACCGGCTGTGCCTCTCTCCGCCCTCCCTTCCCCTCCCTAGAACGAATGAGAGGTCCCGCACCTGAAACATCAGCTATGTACCTCTCTCCACAGATGCTTCCCGACTCACCGAGTGTTTCACTATTTTCTGTTTTCATTGGAAACATTCGTGCACCCAAACCAAACTTGCATGCACTAACCTAAATCCCATCTACTCCTGACTCAATACCCGCCCTTTACCAGCTCAGGCCCCGCCCATTCCCGGCACCAGCGACGCCCTTATGGTTCATGCCCCGCCCACTCGTCTCCGACCCCTCTCCTTGCTCAGGCCCCGCCCATGCCCCGCACCGGCCACGCCCTCCTGGTTCAGGCCCCGCCCACGCGTCTCCCACCTCTTTTCTTGTTCAAGCCACGCCCACGTGTCTCAGATCCCTCTCCTTGCTCAGGCCCCGCCCACCCCAGAAGACCGCCTCCCGCTCATGTCCCGCCCACTCCAATCTCCGGCCCTGCCGTAGCCATTTCCGGACTCCCAATGGACTACGATTCCCAGGATGCCATGCGGCTACCTTCCGGTGGTTGGCGGCGCTGCGTGAGCAGTCCCCGAGCGCGGACATGGCGAGTAACCGCCACAGCTCGAGCCCGCAGCCCGTGCCCGGGCCCGGGGCTGGCACTGGGCCTGGCTCGGTGAGCGGCGCCCCCGCCTCCGCCTCCGCCCCCGTCCCGGGCAGTAGCCGCGGGCCCGGCAAAGCTCCCGCCGCTGGCAACAAGAAGCGGCCGCTCCTTAACGGCCTGGTGAACTCGTACGAGGACAAGAGCAGCGACTTCGTGTGGTGAGTGAGGTGGGAGGGAGGCCGGGGTGCGGGGGGGGGGGGTGGGGTGTGTGGAGGGGTGAGGAATGGGGTGGAAGTCAGGCGAGACCCGGGCCCACCTCCGGCCGCGGTGGACTCTGGCTGGCCGGCCGCGGTGGACTCTGGCTGGCTGGCCGGGTTGGCCCCTGTCACTGCGCCTCGACCTGCGGCACCAGCCCCACACCTACGCTGGGCCGCACGGGACTCCCCGGCCCGGGAATCAGCCTCTCCCCGCGGCGCCAACAAGGGGAGGGAGGGAGGCCCAACCCGTGGTGTGGAGCAGCTCCACCTCCGGTCTGCCTGCGCCTTGGACCGTGAGCGTTGCCCGCTGGCGTCGTAGCGGAGCCTCCCGGGCCTCAGAGCGCTGTCCGGGGGCGCGAGACTGTCCGTCACTGACTGGCGTTGAGTGTCAGCGTCACCGTGGATCCTGCTCAATGGGGGGAGTCCAGTTCCTGATGTAGTGGATGGGATTGAATGGGGCAGCAGAGGGTCTGTGTTGACCACAGCCAACAAGACAAGTATGGAGCAGTCTGTGGACAGCATGGGGGGAAATACTGGGGTGACAGCACTCATGAAGACTTTTATTTAACAAGGGTATTAAGGGAAAAAAAATCATTGCCTGAGAGGGTGCAGAGACTGGCACATTTGAACACATTTCCACATGCGTATGGATGGACGTGGTGAGCCGTTGGGCCTGTTTCTATGTTATAGAGTTATTGAGCAATACAGCACGGATACAAACCCTTTGGCCCATCAAGTCCATGCCGACCAGGTGCCCACCCATCTAGTCCCATTTTCTTGCATTCGGTCCATATTCATGTAGGCCCCTCCCCACTATGTACCAATCCAAGTGCTACTTAAACTATTGTACATACCTCAACCACTTCCTCTGGCAGCCCATTCTATATACTCACCACCCTCTGCATGAAAAAGTTGCCACTCTGGTCACTTCTAAATTTTTCCCTTTTGACCCTAAATCTATGCCCCCCTAACTTTGGACTCCCCTACCCTGCGGAAAAGACTATGGCCATCACTGTATCTATGCCTCTCATAATTTTAAATATTTCTGTTAGGTCATCCCTCATTCTCCTATGTTCCTAGCCTGGCCAACTTCTCTCTATAGCCCAGGCCTTCTAGTCCTGGCAACATTCTCGTAAGTCTTTTCTGCACTCTTTCCAGTTTAACAATGTCTTTCCTATAACAGGGTGACCAAAACTGTACAAGTGCGGACTCACCAATGACTTGTGTAACTGCAACATTGTGTCCCAACTCCTTATACTTAGTGCCCTGACTGATGAGGTCCAGTGCGCTGCATGCTTTTTTCACCACACTATTTGTGACACTGCTTTCACTTGTACTCATAGGTCCCTCTGTTCTATTAAACTCCCCAGTGCTATTGATAGTCCTACGCTGGTTTTGACTTTCCAAAATGCATCACCTCACACTTATCTGTTTTGAAATCCATTTGCCACTCCTCGGCCCACTTCCCTAACTGATCAAGAACCCCCCCAGTAATCTACGATAACCTTCTTCACTATCAACAAGAACTCCTAATTTCATGTCATCTGCAAACTTACTGATCAAGCCTTATGCATTCGCATGCAAATAACTTATATAAATAACAAGGGTGCCAACACCATCCCTGCGACACACCACTGGTCACTGGTTTCATTTCGAGAAACAACCTTCAACCACCGCCTTCTGGTTCCTACCTCCAAGCCAATTTTGAATCGAACTAACTAGCTCTCCCTGGTTTCTTTGCGACCTAACCTTCCAGACCAGCCTACCATGCGGGACCTTGTTGAAACCCTTACTAAAGTCCAAATTGACATCATCCGTTGCCCTACCCTCATATACCTTTTTTGACTACCTCTTCAAATAAGCTCTGAAAGGTTGGTCAAGCATGACTTTCCACACATAAAGCCATGCTGACTCCTCCTAATCAGACTCTGTCTATCCAAATGGTGGCAGATCCTGTCCTCAGAATTCCACCCAGTAACTTCCCCACTAACGTCAGGCTGACCGGCCTGCAGTTCCCTGGCTTGTCCTTTCTGCCCTTAAACAATGGAACAACATTAGCCGCCTTCCAGTCTTCGGGAACTTCACCGGTGGCTAATAATAAAGCAAATATCTCTGCAAGAGCCTCCGCAATTTCTTCTCTAGCCTCCCACAAAGTCCGAGGAGGCATTCAGTCAGTCCCTTAGGATTTATCTACCTTAATGTGTGTTAGGCTGCAAATACCTCCTCCCTGGTAATATGAATTTCCTCCAAAACATCTCCACTAGTTTCCCTTATCTCTTGAGCAACCATGATTTTCTTCTCAGTAAACAGTGAGGAGAAATATTCGGTGAAAATTCCACCTATCTCCTGCAGCTCAAGACAGGCACTCCTGCTGATCTCTAAGGGGACCTACTCTTTCCCTAGCCACCTTTTTACGCTTTATATAGCTATACAACCTCTTGGGATTTTCCTTAACTATACCTGTCAGATCCATCTTATACTCTTACCTCTTTGACCTCCTGATTTCCCTTTTTTCTTAATCTTTTTATGGCCATCAAGTGAAGCAATCGTCCTCTATCTCCTAAACCCAATGTATTCTTCCTTTTTTTTGACCAGAGGCTCAATATCTCTTGTTAGCCAAGATTCCCTCAACTTGCCAGGTTTGCCTTCACCCTAACAGGAACATGCTGCTTCTGAACTCTTGATAGCACGCTCTTAAAAGCCTCCGACTTGCTAATCGTTCCTTTCCCTTTGGACAGGCTCACCCAATCAACCTCTGCTTGATCCTGCCTAATTACCCCCAATATTAGCCCTGTTCCAGTTTAAGACCTTAATCCATGGACCTGTCCTATCCTTTTCCACTTTCTGAAAACTAATGAATTATGGTCACTAGAACCAGAGTGCTCCCTGACTGCTACTTCAGTTTCTTGCCCTGCCTTGTTGCCTAAGAGAAGGTCCAGTATTGCACCCTCCCGAGAAGGATCCTCTATATATTGCCTCATGAAACTTTCCTGGACAGATTTCACAAATTCCACCCTGTCCAGGCCCTTCACACTCTGGCTAGTCCAGTCAATACTGGGGAAATTAAAACCTCCCACTAATACAGCTCTATTATTCTTACAACTATGAGCAATTTCTCTGCACACCTCCTCAAGTTCCCACTGGCTATTGTGGTGTCTATAATGCAGCCCCACCAGAATGACCCTCCCCTCTTGTTTCTAAGTTCTGCCCATATGGCCTCACTGGACGATCCCTCAAGAATGTCATCTCTTAAGTACTGCTGTTACGTTCTCCCTTATCAAAAAGGCAACATCCCTCCTCTCTTACCTGTACCTCTGCATACTTGTAGCATCTGTATCCTGGAATATTGAGCTGCCAGTCCTACCCTTCTCTCAGCCATGTTTCTGTTATGGCAATAACATCCCAGTCCTCAGAGCCAATCCATGCTCTGAGATCGTCTTCCTTATCTGTTAAACTTCATACATTGAAATAAATGCAGTTTAACTGGGTATTCCTTTCGCTGCCTTTACTGTGCCCCCGGCTATCCTGATTACCAAACTTGCTCTTGCTGGCTGTTGCTTTATCCATGACTTGCTCCTGCTCAGAGTCCCTTCGTCCTGCCAATCCTCCTGTGTAGCATTAGTAAATTTCCCTGGAGGGTATTGGTCCCCCTCTGGTTCAAGTGCAATGTGTCCCTTTTGTACAGGTTGCCTTCACCGCAGAATAGATCCCAATGGTCCAAGAACCTCAATCCTTGCCCCCTGCATCAGTTCCTCAGCCACTTATTCATCTGGCCTGTCCTTCTATTTCTGACCTTGCTGGCACGTGGCACTGGGATTAATCCAGAGATCACAACCCTTGAGGTCCTGCTTCTTAACTTCTTACGTGACTTCCTATACTCATTCTGCAGAACCTGATCCCTTGTTCTGCCTATGTCATTTGTACCAACATGTACAACGACCTCTGGCTGTCCACCCTCCCTTTCGATGCATTGTATTGTTGAGGTAACAGTGAAGCTAACCACTTCCGAGTAGCCATGTTATAGAGTCATACATCACAGAAATAGGCCCTTTAGGAAACAGTAAACGGCAGGATCCTTAGAAGCATTGATGTACAGAGGAATCTTGGGATGCAAGTCCATAGCTCCTTGAAAGTGACAACACGTGGATGGGGTGGTAACGGCGTATGGCATGCTTGCCTTTATCATTCTGAGTTTGAGCATAAAAGTTAGAACTCGCATTGCAGCTTTATGAAACTTTGGTTAGGCCACATTTGAAGTATTGTGTGTACTTCTGGTCGCCACATTACAGGAAGGATGTGGAGGCTTTGGAGAGGGTGCAGAAGAGGGTCACCAGGATGCTGCCTGGATTGGTTACAAGGAGAGGTTGGACAAACTTGCATTGTTTTCTCTGGGGCATCGGATGCTGAGGGGAGACCTGATAGAATAAAATTGAGAGACATAGAGTGGATGGCCAGACTTTTTTTCATCAGTGTGGAAACGTTGAAGGCTAGAGGACAAGCATTTAACGTGGGAGGGAGAAAATTTAAAGGTGTGTGAGATAGGTTCTTTCTTTACACAGAGTTGTAGTGCCTGGAACGTACTTTCTTTACACAGAGTTGTAGTGCCTGGAACGTACTATCAGGGGTGGTGGTGGAGGCAGAAACGATAGCAACATTTAAGAGGCATTTAGACAGACAAGTGGACAGACAAGGAACGGGTGGATGTAGACCATGTGCAGGCAGATGGGATTAGATTGGCATCATGGTCAGCACACATGGTGGGCTGAAGGACATGTTCCTGGGCGTATTCTGTGTTTAGCCCACCTTTCCATGCCATCCATCAAGTACCTATCTATACTAATTCCACCTTCTATGCCTTGGTGATCCTTGGTGGTACTTGTCCAGATACTTCTCAAAGTCTGTGTTTGGAGAGTTTTCAGTGACGTTGATACTTGCTTCAGAATGGCCATGCATTGAGATGGTGGGCAGTAAAACTGATGTTTTCCTCAGAGCTTTGGAATAACATAGTGGACAGTGCCCAGAGAATTTCCCATTGACTTTTTCCTGAGAGCCCATTGTGATAGGTGACACTGTAACTGGTGATTTGTTCAGGACCCTGTTGTTGCTTTTAAAATGATTGTTTCCTCATGGTGCTGTTGCCCATTGATGGTGAACAATGACTCTTTTCCCTCACGGCCATTTTAGTGATGATGCTGATGTTTTCATAAAATCATAGAATCATACAGCACAGAAACAGGCCCTTTCATCCCACCTCTCCATGCCGACCATGATGCCTATCTACACTATCCCATTTGCCTGCATTTGGCTCGTCTCCCTTAATGCCTATCCTACCAGTCCAAACGCTTTTTAAGCATTACACAGAACAGTACAGCACTGGACATGCCATTCGGCCTACAATGTTGTACCAACCTTGATCTCTATCAGGTCTCCCCTTGGCCTCTGACACTCTAAGGAGAACAACCCAAGTTTGTTCAACCTGTCCTTGTAGCTCATACCTTCTAATCCAGGCAGCATCCTGGTAAACCTCTTCTGCACCTTTTCCACAGTCTCCACATCTTTTCGATAATGGGGTGACCAGAACTGCACACGATACTCCAAGTGTGGTCTGACCAAAGTTTTATATAGCTGCAGCATGGTTTCCTTACTGTTATAGAACCATAGAACAATACAGCACAATACAGGCCCTTCAGTCCACCATGTTGTGTTGACCTTCAAACCACACCTAAGACTATCTAACCCCTTCCTCCCACATATCCCTCTATTTTAAATTCCTCCATATGCTTATCTAACAATCTCTTGAACTTGACCAATGTATCAGCCTCCACCATCATTCCATGCACCAACCACCCTCTGGGTGAAAAACCTCCCTCTGACATCTCCCTTGAACTTCCCACCCATTACTTTAAAGCCATGCCCTCTTGTATTGAGCATTGGTGCCCTGGGAAAGAGGTGCTGGCTGTCCACTCTATCTATTCCTCTTAATATTTTGTATACCTCTATCATGTCTCCCCTCATCCTCCTCCTTTCCAATGAGTAAAGTCCTTTAGTCTCTCCTCATAATCCATACTCTCTAATCCAGGCAGCATCCTGGTAAATCTCCTCTGCACCCTCTCCAACGCCTCCACATCCTTCCTATAATGAGGCGACCAGAACTGGACATAGTACTCTAAGTGTTGTACTCAATACCCCTACCAATGAAGGCAAGCATTCCTTATGCCTTTTTTTTTAACCACTTTATTCACTTGCATAGCCACTTTCAGTAAACTATGGACCTGGACCCCAAGATCCCTCTATACTTCAATGCTATTTAGAGGCCTACCATTAACTGTATACATTCTCCTTTCATTTGACCTTCCAAAGTGCAATGCCTCACACTTGCCTGGATTAAACTCCATCTGCCAGTTCTCTGCCCATATCTGTAACTGATCTGTATCCCGCTGTATTTTTTGATAGTCCTTTACACTGTCCACAACTGCGCCAATCATGGTGTCATCTCCAAACTTGCCAATCCACCTATCTACGTTTTCATCCAAATCATTGATATATATCACAAACAACAGAGGTCCCAGCACCGATCCTTGCAGAACACCACTTGCCATGGACCTCCAGTCAGAATAACAGCCTTCTACCCCTATTCTCAGTCTTTTATGGGCAAGCCAGTTCCGAATCCAAACTTGCAATTTACCCTGGATCCCATGCATGTTTATCTTCTGAATCAACCTTCCATGAGGGACCTTGTCAAATGCCTTACTAAAGTTCATGTAGATAACGTCCACTGCCTTACCCTCTTTAATCAACTCCCACTTGTCAGACGTGGACTTGTCCGACATCAGCTGCTCCCAATCAATGTCCCTTAGCTCCTTGCCTTATCCTGTCATAATTTCTCCTCCCCCAATTTAGTACTTTACTGCAAGATCCAATTTTATCATTAACTCATAACTACCTTAAAACATAATGAGTTGTGGTCACTATTCCCAAAATGTTCACCCACTATCAGGTCTGCCACCTGGCCTGGGTCATTTCCCAAAACTAGGTCCAGTATGTTCTCTCCTCTAGTTGGACTTGCCACATACTGTTTCAAGAACCCCTCTTGGATGCACTGAAGAAATACTGCCCCATCTAAGCTGCTTGTATTAAGGAAGTTCCAATCAATACTAGGGAAGTCCCCCACTATGATGATCCTGTTGTCTCTGCACCTTCCTGTAATCTGTCTACATATCTTTTCCTCCACCTTTTGGTGGCTCTTGGGAGGCCTATAGTATAATCCCATCAATGTAATTGCACCTATCCTATTTCTGAACGCCAACCAAATTGTCCCAGTGTGTCCTTTGAGTACAGTTGTGACATTCTCCCTTATCAGTAGTGTAACCCCTCCACCTCTTTTACCACCCTCTTTATCACGTCTAAAACAACGTAACCCAGGAACGTTGAGTGGCCAGTTTTGTTCCTCATGCATCCAGTTCTCTGTAATGGCAACATCATAATTCCATGTACTGATCCAGGCTCTAAGTTCATCCTCCTTCCCCATAATACTCATAGCATTGAAATAAACACATTTTAGCCCATCAGTCCCACCATGTTTATTAGCCTGTCCATTGCTGTTCTTCCTTTCAATCTTACTTGTTATACTATCTTTCTTGCCCGCAATCCTTCCACCTGTTGCCGTGCTGCTGTGGTTCTCATCCCCCGTCACTCTAGTTTAACCCTCCCGAGTAGCACTAGCAAACTTCCCAGCAAGGATATTGGTTCCCCTCCAGTCAGATGCATTGTAATAGTATCTGCCTCCACGATCGCCTTTGCCAGCTCGTTCCAGATAACTGCCACCTTCTGTGTGAGAAACTTACCCTCAGATGTTATAAATTAATACAGCATGTTAACAAGCCCTTCGGCACAACTTGTCCATACCAACCAAGGTGCCCACCCAAGCTAGTCCCATTTAACTGTATTTGGCCTATATCCCTCTGAACTTTTCCTATCCATCTTCCTCTCCAAATGTCTTTTAAATGTTATTGTACCTGGCTCAACAACTTTCTCTGGTAGCTCATTCTGTATACGCACCATCTTCTGTGTGAAGAAGTTGTCCCTCTGGTCCCTTTTAAATCTTTCCCCTCGCACTCTAAACCTTATGCTCTCTAGTTTTTGGATCCCTTTCTATGGGAAAAGGACTGTGTGCATTCACCCTATCTATGCCCCTCATGATTTTATACACACCTATAAGGTCACCCCTCAGTCTCCTACATTCCAAGGAATAGAGTCCTTGCCTGCCCAACCTCTCCCTATAACTCAGGCCCTCCAGACCTGGCAACATTCTTGTAAATATTCTTTGCACTCTTTTTGGCTGAATAACGTCTTTTCTATAACAGGGTGACCAAAATTGTACGCAATACTCCAAGTGCAGCCTCACCAATGTCTTGTATAACTGCAACAGAATGTCCCAACTCGTATACTCAATACCCTGACTGAAGGCCAGTATTTCAGATGCCTTCTTCACCACCCTGTCCACCTGTGATACCACTTCCAATGAACTATGTACCTATACTCTGTTCTACAACATTCTCCAGGGCCCTACCATTCACTATGCAAGTCTGACCCTGTTTTGACTTCACAAAATGCAACGCTTCCCACTTACCTGAATTGAAAGCCATTTGCCAATCATTGGCCCACTTATCTTGCTGATCAAGATCTCTCTGTAATTTTTGATAACCTTCTCCACTGTCTACGATACCATCTACTTTAGTGTCATCTGCAAACCTACTAATCATGCCTTGTATACTGTCATCCAAATCGTTAAAATACATTACGAACCACAAAGTTCCCAGCACCAATCACAGGCCTCCAGTTCAAGAAACAACCTTCCACCATCACCCTCTGCTCTCCTACCATCAAGCCAATTTCAAATCCAGTTAGCTAGCTCTACCTGGATCTCATGCGATCTAACCTTCCAGACTAGCCTACCTTGTCAAAGGCCTTGCTAAAATTTAAATCAGCAACGTCCACCACCCTGCCTTCGTATATCCTCCTTGTTACCTCTGAGAAACTCTAACAGATTTGTCAAACACAAGATCACAAGATAAGGGAGCAGAAGCAGGCCATTCGGCCCATCGAGTCTGCTCCAAGGAAAAGGGAAAAAGAAATGGGGTGGGAAAAAAAAACTATTCTAATCCCATTTGCCAGCCTTATCCCCATATCCCTTGATACCCTGACTATTTAGATATCTGTCTATCTCCTCCTTGAACACCCCCACTGATCTGGCCTCCACTGCTGTGCGTGGCAAGGAGTTCCACAATTTCACCACCCTCTGGGTAAAGAAACTTCTCCTCATCTCTGTCTTGAAACTGTACCCTCTAATTCTAAGATTGTGCCCTCTGGTCCTGGACACGCCCACCAAGGGAAACAGCCTAGCCACATCTACTCTATCCTTACCTGTCAACATTTTAAATGTCGCTACGAGGTCCCCTCTCATCCTTCTGTACTCCAGCGAGTACAGTCCAAGAGCCGACAAACGCTCATCATACTTAAGCCCTTTCATTCCTGGAATCATTCTCGTAAATCTCCTCTGAACCCTCTCCAACGTCAGCACATCCTTCCTAAGATGCGGGGCCCAAAACTGCGCACAGTATTCCAAATGAGGCCTCACTAGCGCCCCGTAGAGCCTCATCAACACTTCCTTACTTTTATACACTATACCTCTCGAGATGAATGCCAACATAGCATTCGCTTTCTTAACCACCGATCCAACCTGGTGGTTAACTTTTAAGGTATCTTGTATAAGTACCCCCAAGTCCCTTTGTACTACCGCACTATCAATCTTCTCTCCTTCTAGATAATAATCTACCCGCTTATTTCTACTTCCAAAGTGTACAACTGCACATTTCTCAACATTGAATCTCATCTGCCATTTTCTTGCCCATTCTCCTAAACTGTCTAGGTCCCTCTGCATTCTTTCTATTTCCTCTATGCTCCCTACTCCTCCACTTATCTTGGTGTCATCCGCAAACTTAGCCACACAACCATTTATTCCATCATCCAAATCATTGATGTACAAGGTAAAAAGGAGAGGCCCCAACACCGACCCTTGCGGCACACCACTAGTAACCGGTAACCAACCAGAACGAGATCCTTTTATTTCCACCCTTTGCTTCCTGCCAACCAGCCAATTCTCCACCCATTTTGCTACCCTGCCCATAATTCCATGACCTCTCATCTTATTAATCAGTCTCTTGTGAGGCACCTTATCAAAGGCCTTTTGAAAGTCTAAATACACAACATCTACCGCCTCTCCCTTATCCACCCTACCTGTGATTTCTTCAAAAAACTCCAATAGGTTGGTCAGACAGGACCTCCCCTTCACAAAACCATGTTGACTAGGTCCTATCTTGCCTTGCGCCTCTAGGTATTCGGTAACCTCCTCCTTGAGGATAGACTCCAATAATTTTCCCACCACTGACGTCAGACTAATAGGTCTGTAATTGCCTTTGTGCTGCCTCCCACCTTTCTTATATAACGGAACTACATTCGCTACCCTCCAGTCCTCCGGAACCATGCCAGAATCTATCGATTCCTGAAAAATAATCGCCAACGCCTCCGCTATCTCCACAGCCACCTCCTTCAGAACCCGGGGATGCACCTCATCCGGTCCGGGAGACTTATCAGCCTTAAGCCCCTTTAGTTTTCCAAGCACCTTCTCCCTATTAATCTCAATTGAACTCAGCTCCAATTCGTGAGACTCCTGACTAATGGGCACATTGCTTATGTCCTCCACGGTGAAGACCGATGCAAAATATTCATTCAATTCCCTTGCCATCTCACTATCATCCATTATAATACCTCCTGCACCGTTATCAATTGGTCCTATGTCAACCCGTGTCTCTCTTTTATTCCTTATGTATTTAAAAAAACTCTTAGAATCCTTCCGAATGTTGTCCGCCAGCTTCCTTTCGTAACTCATCTTTGCTTTCCTAATGACCTTCTTAGTTTCTCTCCGCAGATTTTTAAAATCGTTCCAATCTTCTGTTTTCCCACTAATTTTTGCTACTTTGTACGCCGCCCCTTTTGCTTTTATTTTATCCTTCACCTCCCTCGTTATCCACATCTGTGCCTTTTTTCCATTCAAAACCTTCTTTTTTCTTGGAATATATCTGTCCTGCATTGTCCTTATTTCCTGTAGAAATTTCTTCCATTTTTCCTCTGCCGTCCCTCCAGCTAACTTACTCCTCCAATCAATTTGGGCCAACTCATCTCTCATACCTTTGTAATTTCCCTTATTCCACTGAAATATCGATACACCAGTTATCAGCTTCTCCTTCTCAAACTTGAAACTAAACTCAATCATATTGTGATCACTTGTTCCCAGTGGTTCCTTTACCTTTAGTTCCCTAATCACCTCGGGTTCACTACACAGCACCCAATCCAAAACAGCCGATCCCCTGGTGGGCTCCTCAATAAGTTGCTCCAGAAAAACATCCCTTAGACATTCCACAAACTCACTCTCCTGAGTACTACCGCCTTGCTGCATTTCCCAGTCCACCTTCATGTTAAAATCCCCCATAATTATCTTCACATTGTCACTCTGACATGCTTTTTCTATCTCAATCTGCAACTTATGGTCCACTTCCTGACTGCTGTTCGGGGGCCTATATATGACTGCTATTATTGTTCTTTTACCCTTGCTATTTCTCAGCTCCACCCATAAGGATTCCACCTCCTCTGACCCAATGTCCTTCCTTTCTATTGATTTTATATCGCTACTAACCATCATGGCCACACCTCCCCCTCTGCCTACCCTCCTATCCTTCCTATATACTGTATACCCCTTGACATTCAGTTCCCAATCACATCCATCATGAAGCCACGACTCAGTGATTGCAACGATGTCATATTTATTAACCTGTAGTTGTGCCACTAGGTCATCTACTTTATTCCTGATGCTACGTGCATTTAAATATAGTATGTTTAGACTGGTATCTGCTATTGATTTTATTGTACCTCTATTGATCAGCAGATTATCCTGACTTTCTACCTGTCCATCCTTCTTACTATCTTCGCTACCTACTATCTTAGACATGTTCGTGTAGACCTCATCCCCTATCCTAACATTCGGTAACCGAACATCCTCATCCCCGATCCTAACATTCTGTATCCTAACATCCGGATTTGTTGTACTTCTATTATTCAGTAAATTATCCTGACTTATCACCTGCCTGTCATTCTTGCCATCCTCAATGGATTCGTTTCTATACACTTTCTCCCTCACCTTAGCATCTTGTAACCTAGCATCCTGGTTACCATCCCCCTGCCAGATCAGTTTAAACCCTCCCCTACAACTAAATTAAACATTCCCGCCAGGATATTGGACCCTTTGGAGTTTAGATGCAACCCATCCTTAGCAAATAGGTCTTGCCTCCCCCAAAAAAGGTCCCAGGTATCCAAGAATCTGAAGCCCTGCCCCTTGCACCAGTCACTCAGCCACGCATTTAACTGCCAGAGCTTTCTATTCTTCCTGTCATTGATACGCGACACGGGTAGTAGTCCTGAGATTACTACCCTTGAGGTCCTACTTTTCAACCTTCTCCCTAATGCCTTGTATTCCTCCTTCAGGACCTCTTCTCTTTTCCTACCTACATCATTGGTACCTACATGTACCAAGATTTCTGGCTGCTCACCCTCCCCCCTCAGAATATTCTCGACACGGTCTGTGATATCCCATACCCTGGCACCAGGGAGGCAACACACCATCCGAGACTCATTATCGCTATCGCAGAATCTCCTATCCGTACCCCTTACTATCGAATCCCCAATAACCACTGCATGTCTCTTCCTCTGCTGGACCACAGTATCAGACACGGTGCCAAGGTCCTGGCTGCTGAGGTCTTCCTCTATGAAGTCATCCTCTCCAACCGAATCTAAAATGAGATATCGGTTTTTGAGGGGGACTGCCACTGAGGTGCTGTCTACATAATCTTTATAACTCCTGTCTATCTCCTGCTCGCTCTCCCTAACCAACCGAAGGTCATCCAGCTGCTGCTCCAGACTCTCAATCCGTTCCTTGAGGAGCCGCATCTCGGTGCACTTTGCGCAGATGTAGTTATCAGGGAGTCTGGTCGTCTCCCAGGGGCCCCACATCTGACACTCCAAACACAACACTAATCCCAGATGCATACTGCTGAATATCACTGAGCTCAACACTAAACTAAACTAATAACTCACCCCTCTCTATAATCTCGCCTCTTTCCCGCTCTCGCCGAAGCCCGTTGAGCCAAAGCCCAACCCACTCTGCTCCCTCTCACTCCACTGCCCGCTCCGACGCTGCCCGCTAGATATGCTCGTCTGCTTTTTAAATCGCCCGCGCGCTTCCGGGTGACGTCACGCGCCTGCGCAGTCACTCGCCGCTGTCCCGAACGCTAGAAAGAGAAAAAAAACCTCGTTATTTTCCGGCAATCTCCGCTCTCTCGTCGCTGGAAAGAAAACTTGAAGGCGAACCTTCGACTTTTAAATCGCCCGCGCGCTTCCGGGTGACGTCACGCGCCTGCGCAGTCACTCGCCGCTGTCCCGAACGCTAGAAAGAGAAAAAAAACCTCGTTATTTTCCGGCAATCTCCGCTCTCTCGTCGCTGGAAAGAAAACTTGAAGGCGAACCTTCGACTTTTAAATCGCCCGCGCGCTTCCGGGTGACGTCACGCGCCTGCGCAGTCACTCGCCGCTGTCCCGAACGCTAGAAAGAGAAAAAAAACCTCGTTATTTTCCGGCAATCTCCGCTCTCTCCGCTCTCCGCTCTCTCTTTCCCATGCACAAAGCCACCAAACTGCGAGACCTAGGACTCAACACCTCCCTCTGTAATTGGGTCCTTGTCTTTCTAACAGACAGACCGCAATCAGTGAGGATAGGCAGCATTATTCTCAACATTGGTGCCCCACAAGGCTGCGTCCTCAGCCCTCCACTCTACTCCCTATACACTCGTGACTGTGTGGCCAGATTCTGCTCTAACTCCATCTACAAGTTTGCAGATGGAGTTAGGCCGTATCTCAAACAGTGATGAGTTGGAGTACAGGAAGGAGATAGAGAGCTGAGTGTCATGACAACAACCTTTCCCTCGACATCAACAAAACAAAAGAGCTGGTCATTGACTTCAGGAAAGGGGATGGTGTACATGCACCTGTCTACATCAATGGTGCTGAGGTCGAGAGGGTTGAGAGCTTCAAGTTCCTGGGAGTGAACATCACCAACAGCCTGTCCTGGTCAAATCACATAGATGCCACAGCCAAGAAAACTGACCAGCACATCTGCTTCCTCAGGAGGCTAAAGAAATTTGGTTTGTCCCCTATGACTCTCACCAACTTTTACCGATGCACCATAGAAAGCATCCTATCTGGATGTATCACAGCTTGGTACGGCAACTGCTCTGCCCAGGACCGCAAGAAACTGCAGAGAGTTGTGGACACTGCCCAGTGCATCACGGACACCAGCTTCCCCTCCTTGGACTCTGTCTTTACCTCTCGTTGTCTTGGTGAAGCAGCCAGCATAATCAAAGACCCCACGCACCCGGGTCATTCTTTCTTCTCTCCACTTCTATCGGGTAGAAGATACAGGAGCCTGAGGGCATGTACCACCAGACTTAAGGACAGCTTCTACCCCACTGTGATAAGACTATTGAAAGGTTCCCTTATACAATGAGATGGACTATGACATCACGATCTACCTTGTTGTGACCTTGCACCTTATTGCACTGCACTTTCTCTGTAGCTGTGACACTTTACTCTGTACTGTTATTGTTTTTAACCTGTATTACATCAATGCACTCTGTACTAACTCAATGTAACTGCACTGTGTAATGAATTAACCTGTACAATCGGTATGCAGGACAAGTTTTTCACTCTACCTCAGTACAAGTGACGATAATATACCAATACCTTGTCTATCCAAATGCTGGTAGATTCTGTCCCTCAAATCCCCTCCAGTAACTTATGTCAGGCTCACCAGCCTGTAGTTCCCTGGCTTGTTTTTGCCGCCCTCCTTAAGTAATGGTACAACATTAGCCACCCTCCAGCCTTCCAGATCATCACCTGTGGCCAACAATGAAGCAAATATCTCTGCAAGGACTCCTGCAATTTTTTCGCAGCTTCCCACAAGGTCTGAGGATGCACTTGGTCTGGCCCTAGGTATTTATCCACCTTAGTGTACTTTAAGGCCACCAAAACCACCTCGGTAATTTGTATGTGGTCTAAGACCACAATTCATTTGTCTCAATTCCCTGGCATCCATTATTTTCTCCACAGTAAAACCTGATGAGACATACTCATTAAAAATCTCACCCATCTCCTATGGCTCCACATGTGGGCAGCCATGCTGGTCTTTAAGGGGACTTATTCTCTCCTTATCCACCCTTTTATTCTTAATATGCCTATAGAATCTTGGGATTTTCTTTCACCTTGCCTGCTAGATCCATCTCATGCCCTTTTTCCCTCCTGATTTCCCTCTTGTGCACTCCTACAGTTATAAACATTGAGGGATTTACTTCCCAATTGCCTAAACCTAATGTATGCCTCCTTTTTCCTGGCTAGACCCTCAATAACTCCCATCGACCAAGGTTCCCTAAACTCAGTTCTGTCTTTCTTTATCATATCTCCTTTAAGTTTCTCCCCTCTCACCTTAAACCTGTGCCCTCTAGTTCTAGATTCCCCTACTTTGGGAGAAGAGATTCTGACTGTCCTATCTATGTCCATCATTATTTTGTAAGCCCCTATAAGGTCATTCCTCAGCCTCCTACATTCCAGTGAAAATAACTACAGCCCTATAATTCCACATAACAGCACAGTGAATTCTTCTGCATTCTCTCTATTTCTACCACATCCTTCCTGTAGTGTGGTAAGCAGAACTGTGCACATTACTCTTTAATACTTTAATATTCCTGATAGCCATAGAACAATACAGGCCCTTCGGCTCACCATGTTGTGCCGTCTTTTAAATCAAACCTATCTAACCCCTTCCTCCCACATATTCTTCCATATGCTTATCTTAACAATCTCTTGAACTTGACCAATGTATCAGCCTCCACCACCACCCCAGGCAGCACATTCCATGCACCAACCACTCTCTGCATGAA
Source organism: Pristis pectinata (assembly GCF_009764475.1). Taxonomy (NCBI): domain Eukaryota; kingdom Metazoa; phylum Chordata; class Chondrichthyes; order Rhinopristiformes; family Pristidae; genus Pristis; species Pristis pectinata. Next base: position 68,391,329 of record NC_067407.1, read on the forward strand.
AAACCTCCCTCTGATACCTCCCTTGAACTTCCCACCCATTACCTTAAAGCCATGCCCTCTTGTATTGAGCATTGGTGCCCTGAGAAAGAGGTGCTGGCTGTGCACTCTATCTATTCCTCTTAATATTTTGTATACCTCTATCATGTCTCCCCTCACCCTCCTCCTCTCCAATGAGAACAGCCCTAGCTCCTTTAGTCTCTCCTCATAATCCATACTCTCTAATCCAGGCAGCATCCTGGTAAATCTCCTCTGCACCCTTTCCAATGCCTCCACATCCTTCCTATAATGAGGCGACCAGAATTGGACACAGTACTCCAAGTGTGGTCTAACCAGAGTTTCATAGAGCTGCACCGTTACCTCGCAGCTCTTAAACTCGATCCCACGATTTATGAAAGCTAACATTCCATAAGCTTTCTTAACTACCCTATCTACCTGTGAGGCGACTTTCAGTGATCTGTGGATACGAACCACCAGATTCCTCTGCTCCTCCATGTTCCTCAGAATCCTGCCATTAACCTTGCACTCCGCTTTGGAGTTAGTCCTTCCAAGGTGTACCATCTCACACTTCTCCGGATTGAACTCCATCTGCCACTTCTCAGCCCAGCTCTGCATCCTATCAATATCCCTCTGTAAGCTTCGACAGCCCTCCACACTATCCACAACACCACCGACCTTTGTGTCATCTGCAAACTTGCTAACCCACCCTTCCACCCCCTCATTCAAGTCATTAATAAATATCACGAAAAGTAGAGGTCCCAGAACCAATCCCTGTGGGACACCACTAGTCACAGCCCTCCAATCTGAATGCACTCCCTCCACCACAACCCTCTGCTTTCTACAGGCAAGCCAATTCTGAATCCATACAGCCAAGCCTCCTTGGATCCCTTGCCCTCTGACCTTCTGATGAAGCCGACCATGTGGAACCTTGTCAAATGCTTTACTAAAATCCATGTAGACCACATCTACTGCACTACCCTCATCAATCTTCCAGGTCACCTCCTCAAAGAACCCTATCAGGCTTGTGAGGCAAGATCTTCCCTTCACAAAGCCATGCTAGCTGTCCCTAATCAGTCCATGATTCTCTAAATGCTCATAGATCCTATCTCTTAGAATCCTTTCTAACAGCTGACCCACCACAGACGTAAGGCTCACTGGTCTGTAATTCCCTGGACTATCCCTACTACCTTTCTTGATTAAGGGGACAACATTTGCCACCCTCCAATCCTCCAGTACCATTCCCGTGGACAACGAGGACTCAAAGATCCTAGTCAGTGGTTCAGCAATCTCCTCCCTCGCCTCACGGAGCAGCCTGGGGAATATTCTGTCAGGCCCCGGGGACTTATCCGTCCTAATATTTTCTAACAGCTTCAACACATCCCCTCTCTTGATATCTGCATGCTCTAAAACATTAACCTTACCAACACTGTCCTCAGCGTCATCAAGGCCCCTCTCTTTGGTGAATACTGAAGAGAAGTATTCATTGAGAACCTCACCCACTTCCACAGCTTCCAGGCACATCTTCCCACCTTTGTCTCTAATCAGACCTACCTTTACTCTTGTCATTCTTTTGCTCTTCACATATGAGAAAAAAGCCTTGGGATTCTCCTTAACCCTACTCGCCTGTTTGTTAAAATATTCAGTGTCTGACATTTTCATAAACTAGTGTTGATAATGAGTGACACTTTTTTTTCTGTTTTGTGTGAGGTTTTGTGGTGGTATTGGCTTTTTTCTGCTGACTTATAGTATTGGCCATTTTCTTTGAAGCACTGCATTGATATCACCTTTATGTCAACAGTCCAATTATGAATGACTTTCACACAGGCCTCTTTGTGTCATTGGTAATGCAGGATGCATTGAGTTGAAGTGGGTGACCTCATTTTATGATCCCTGGTTTGTTTAATCTTCCAGGTTTCAAGGTTTTATAAGAGATGGGGGAGGGAGATTTAAAAAAAGGGGGGCAAGGGTTGCATTATTGGTCAGGGATAATATTACAGCTGCACTCGGACGGGAAGAAATGGAAGGCTCATCAACTACATGGGTAGAACTCTCAAATAATAAAAGTGCCATCACTCTGATGGGATTATACTATAGACCCCCAAACAGCCAGGACTTGGAGCTCCTTAGTTCAAAAGGTTTAGGAAGGGCAGAATTTGTTAGCTGTGTCCAAGAGGGTTTCTTGAAGCAGTATGTGGATAGTCCAATGAGAGGGTCTTGTACTGGATCTTGTACTGGGGAATGAGCATGACCAGGTGACTGACCTTTCAGTGGGTGAACACAGTGATCACAACTTAAGCTTTAAGATAGCTATGGATAAGGTTAAGAGTGGACCTTGCAGAAAAATATTAAATTGGGGGAGGGCAAATTATGAGGGCATCAGACAGGAGCTAAGGAGAGTTAAGTGGGAAGAGTTGTTTTTGAGCAAATCTACATCTGACATGTGGAAGTTGTTTAATGGCCAGCTGCTCAGAGTAAGAGGGAAGGTTCCAGTAAGCGGGAAGGACAAGGATGGCAAGGTACAAGAATCTTGAATGATGATGAGAGGTAGTTAATTTAATGAAGAAGGAGGAGGAAATGTATGTAAGGTTTAGGAATTTGGAATGGAACAGGGTGTTTGACCACTTTAGAGGAACCAGAAGGAAAATAAAGAAGGGACTTGGGGCTAGAAGGGGCCATGAAAAGTCCTTGGCAAGTAGGATTAAATAGAATCCCAAAGCATTCTACACATACATCTAGAGCAAGAGGATAACGAGGAAGAGGGTAGGACACTCGAGGATAAAGGAGGGAATGTGCTTAGAGGGGGAGGATGTGGGCGAGATTCTAAATGAGTACTTTGCGTAGGTATTTACGGAGGAGAAGGATGTAGAGGATAGTGAAATCAAAGTAGAGCATGCTTAAGATGCTAGGGCATTTTGAGATTAGGAAAGAGGTGATGTTAGGTCTCTTGAAAAACATTAAGGTTGAGTAGTCCCCATGACCTGATGGGATATACCTTAGGTTATTGAGAGAGATGAAAAATGAGATTACTGGGGCTTTGACCAAGATCTTTGTATCACAGGTGTGGTGCCGGAGGACTGGCGGGTAGCTAATGTTGTTCCTTTTGTTCAAAAAGGGAAAGGAGGATAATCCTGGAAATTATAGACCTTTGAGTCTCGTGTCAGTGGTAGGGAAGCTATTCAAGAAGATTCTTATGGATAGGATTTATGGGCATTTGGAGAAGCATGGTCTAATTAGGGACAGTCACCATGGCTTTGTGCGGGGCAGGTCATCTCTGACTAACCCATTTGAGTTTTTCAAGGAGGTGATTGTAGATAGAGCAGTGGATGTTGTACACATGGATTTTAGTAAGGCATTAGACAAGGTCCTGCATGGTAGGCTGATCCAGAAAATCAGGATGGATCCATGGTGACGTGGCTGATTGGATCCAAAATTGGCTTGCCCATAGAAGACAGGGTAGTGGTGGGTGGGTCATATTCTGGATGGAAGTCTGTGACTAGTGGTATTCTGCAGGGACCTCTACTGGGACCTCTTGTTTGTCATATACAATGGCATGCAAAAGTTTGGGCATCCTGGTCAAAATTTCTGTTACTGTGAATAGTTAAGTGAGTAGAAGATGAACTGATCTCCAAAAGTCATAAAAGTTACAGATGAAACATTCTTTTCAACATTTTAAGCAAGATTAGTGTATTATTTTTGTTCTGTACAATTTTACAGTGAAAAAAGGAAAGGAGCACCATGCAAAAGTTTGGGCACCCCAAGAAATTTGAGCTCTCAGATAACTTTCACCAAGGCCTCAGACCTTCATTAGCTTGTTAGGGCTATGGCTTGTTCACAGCCATCGTTAGGAAAGGCCAGGTGATGCAAATTTCAAAGCTTTATGAATACCCTGACTCCTCAAACCTTGTCCCAACTATCAGCAGCCATGGGCTCCTCTAAGTAGCTGCCTAGCACTCTGAAAATTAAAATAAATGATGCCCACAAAGCAGGAGAAGGCTATAAGAAGATAGCAAAGCATTTTCAGGTAGCCGTTTCCTCAGTTCGTAATGTAATTAAGAAATGACAGTTAACAGGAATGGTCGAGGTCAAGTTGAGGTCTGGAAGACCAAGAAAACTTTCTGAGAGAACTGCTCGTAGGATTGCTCGAAAGGCAAATCAAAACCCCCGTTTGACTGCAGAAGACCTTCAGGAAGATTTAGCAGACTCTGGAGTGGTGGTGCACCGTTCTACTGTGCAGTGACACCTACACAAATATGACCTTCATGGAAGAGTCATCAGAAGAAAACCTTTCTTGCATCCTCCCCACAAAATTCAGCGTCAGAAGTTTGCAAAGGAACATCTAAACAAGTCTGATGCATTTTGGAAACAAGTCCTGTGGACTGGTGAAATTAAAATAGAACTTCTTGGCCGCAATGAGCAAAGATATGTTTGGAGAAAAAAGGGTGCAGAATTTCATGAAAAGAACACCTCTCCAACTGTTAAGCACAGGGGTGGATCGATCATGCTTTGGGCTTGTGTTGCAGCCATTGGCATGGGGAACATTTCACTGGTAGATATTAAATTAAATACCAGCAAATTCTGGAAGCAAACATCACACCGCCTGTAAAAATGCTGAAGCTGAAAAGAGGATGGCTTTTACAACAGGATAACGATCCTAAACACACCTCAAAATCCATAATGGACTACCTCAAGAGGCACAAGCTGAAAGGTTTTGCCATGGCCCTCACAGTCCCCCGACCTAAACGTCATTGAAAATCTGTGGATAGACCTCAAAAGAACAGTGCTTGCAAGATGGCCAAAGAATCTCTCAGAACTAGAAGCCTTTTGCAAGGAAGAATGGGTGAAAATCCCCCAAACAAGAATTGACTCTTAGCTGGCTACGGAAAGCTGTGATACTTGCCAAAGGGGATGTTACTAAGTACTGACCATGCAGGGTGCCCAAACTTTTGCTTCGGGCCCTTTTCCTTTTTTGTTATTTTGAAACTGTAAAAGATGGAAATTTAAAAGTAACCTTGCTTAAAATATTAAAGAAATGTGTCATCTTTAACTTTATGCCTTTTAGAAATCAGGTCATCTTTTACTCGCTTAGCTATTGACAGTAACAGAAATTTTGACCAGGGGTGCCCAAACTTTTGCATGCCACTGTATATAAATGATTTGGATGAAAATGTGGTAGGGAGGGTGAGTAAGTTTGCAGATGACACAAAAATTGGTAGCATTGTGGCTAGTGTATAAGATTACCAAAGGATAAAGCGGGATATGGATCAGTTGCAGATGGAGTTTAACCTGGGCAAGTGTGAGGTGCTCCACTTTGGGAGATCCAACATAGAGAGAGTACACAATTAATGGCAAGATCCATAACAACATTTATGAACAGAGGGATCTTGTGGTCCAGGTACATGACTCCTTAAAAGTGGCCACACAGGTTGATAGGGTGGTGAAGTAGGCGTATGGTGTGCTTACCTTCATTAATCGAGGAATTGAGATCTGAGATACTGACAAGTTTTGTTACAGCTTTATAAAACTCTGGTTGGGGCATATTTTAGAGTATTGTATTCAATTCAGGTTGCCTTATGTGGAAGGATTCCTTAATGTGGAAGGATGTGGAAGCTTTGAAGAGGGTGCAGAGGAAGTTTACCAGGATACTGCCTGGTTTAGAGAACGTGTTGTAAGGAGAGGCTGGACAAGCTGGGGTTGTTTTCTTCAGAATGGCAAAAGCTGAGGGGAGATTTGGTAGAAGCTTATAAAATTATGTAAGGCATAGAAAACCAGTATCTTTGCCCCAGGATTGAAATATTTTGTACTAGAGGGCATGTATTTAAGGTAAGGGGGAAAGTACAAAGGAGATAGAAACATAGAAAAACTACAGCACAATTCAGGCCCTTTGGCCCACAAAGCTGTGCCGAACATGTCCCTACCCTGGAAATTACTAGGCTTACCCATTGCCCTCTATTTTTCTCATCTCCATGTACCTATCCAACAGTCTCTTAAAAGACCCTATCGTATCCGCCTCCACCACCGTTGCCGGCAGCCCATTCCACACACTCACCACTCTCTGAGTAAAAAAACTTACCCCTGACATCCCCTTTATACCTACTCCCCAGCACCTTAAACCTATGTCCTCTTGTGGCCACCATTTCAGCCCTGGGGAAAAGCCTCTGACTATCAGGTCCCCCCCTCATCCTCCGTCACTCCAAGGAAAAAAGGCCGAGTTCCCTCAACCTGCTTTCATAAGGCATGCTCCGCATTCCAGGCAGCACCCTTGTAAATCTCCTCTGCACCCTTTCTATGGCTTCCACGTCCTTCCTGTAGTGAAGCAACCAGAACTGAGCACAGTACTCCAAGTGGGGTCTGACCAGGGACCTATATAGCTGCAACAATACCTCTCGGCTCCTAAATTCAATTCCCTGATTGATGAAGCACAACAGACCATATGCCTGCTTAACCACAGAGGCAACCTGCGCAGCCAGGTTGTATGAGGCAAGTTTTTTTTTACAGAGTTGTGGGGGCCTGGAATGCATTGCCAGGGGTGTGGTAGAGGCAGTTAGCATAGTGTTTAACAGACTCTTAGATAGGCATATTATGTCTTTATAAGTCACATGTTCATAGAAACACACAGTGAAATACATCTTTTGCGTAGAGTGTTCTGGGGGCAGCCCGCAAGTGTTGCCATGCTCCCAGCGCCAACGTAGCATGCCCATAACTTCCTAACCCATATGTCTTTGGAATGTGAGATGAGATGAAACCAGAGCACCTGGAGGAAACCCATGCAGACACGGGGAGAACATACAAACTCCTGACAGTAACTGGAATTGAACCGGCGTAGCTGGCGCTGTAATAGTGTTACGCTAACTGCTACACTAATATGCAGAGAAGGAAGGGATATGGTCATTGTGCAGGAAAGAGAGAGTAGATTAATTAGGATTCATTGGTTTAATTAGTTTGGCACAACATTGTGGGCCCAAGAGCCTGACCTGTGCTGTAATGTTCTAGGTTTCTCCTAACAGGTTAGTTGCATAGGGGCCCCACGATTTTGTGAGAAACTAGCATCTGCTGAATTCAACTCCCAATCCATTCAGGCTCTGCTGTGTTTGTCTTTGGTAATTGGAGCCAGATTGTGGAGGTGTGTAGGTGGTAATTACTCACAGGTTACTTTCAGTAGCTTTGCTGCCAAAGTTTTTTCATTTCTTCTGCCAGTGGGTAGCCTTGGCTGATTCTGGTGCTGTAGTCAGTGGTATGGAAAAAGACAAAAAGCGAATCCTCGATGATTGAAGGTGTACTTGTTGGTGCCCTTGTAGAAGGTGGCTTACCCTTGTGTATGTTTGTCATTATCACTTGCTACTTTGTATTGCAGGGTGCTGTGCCAGATATGACAGGAAAATGGCCTGTAGGGATCCTGTTATGATTTGGCATGTCATTTGGCTTTGGTTTTTAATTTGTGCTTATTTGCTTGTGGTCCAGTGTCACCTTTACAGGCCCTGGGTTACAAGCATCTTGCCCTACATACGAATGATCTCCCATAATGTCATTAAGTTCAAAAGTCCTATGTATATGCAGATGTTCATTCCTATGAATGGCAGAACTAGTTTCCCCTCCCTCTCCACTTTGAGCAATTGTTTTTATCAGTCTTCTGTGCTTTGGATACCATTCATTACAATATTATGGAGGTATGGTTACCACATCAAGTTTTTTTGTATTTTCTGACTTACTGACAAAATTGGCTAATGGACAATTGTAAAAAGGAACTGGTTCGTTACCAAGGAACCCAGTAAGTAGTTTGAGTGCTTCTGGTTCCCCAAGTGACTTTTAAGTGTCATTCTTGCCCTGGTCAGAGATTTGCTCTGATCAGTTTCGTTAGTAATCTGATGTTTCGTTTGGTATTTTTGGCAGGATCTTCTGTTTCATCAAAATTCATCTGCTTTTCAGTGTTACAAGGATCAGAGATTGTTTCCTTTTGAGCTTGCACTGTTTATGTTGGCCAGTAACCGTTGGTGCTGTGTTGAGCAACTTGACTAGTGACACTGCAATTTCCACATGGCCCATGATAATCAGCCGTGATCCTGGCCTTTTCTTCCCTGAGCTATATTGAGAGAATAGGTTGTATCACTGACCATTCCTTGTGACTTGCTATTCAAATAGTGAATAGTGACATGAGCTGTTAGCCCATGGTCCTGTTGTGATAATGGATGGTAACAGTTTCCATTTGGTCTTTCACAGCCCTATCTGTTTTGAGATGATTGAAGAGGCACATATGACAAAATGTGGTCACAGTTTTTGGTAAGTGCATGGCATTAAGTAACTTTGTTGTAGACAACTATCTCTTTTTCAGATTTTTCTAAGGTATAAAAATGAAATAGGAAGTTCAATGGGGAAAAATAATCTGCAAGCCTGCTTTAATTGGAGTTAACCAGAAATAAATGCAAAGGAATTACAAGAATAACAATGAAACTAAATGACTCTCCGCAACTATTGGGATTTCACAAGTATGATTTTTATGAGCTCATCAGCAGATTCGTAGTTAAATACCCCAGAGTTTTTAAAGATAAAGACAAAGATGCCTAAACTTAATGTTGTTGCTGTCAAAATGATAAAGTTCTGTTGGTGTTATGCAAATGAAGTGGTGTTCTATTAAAATGTGACTGAATTGTAATGAGAAGCAACTTTTAATGGCTCTTTAGCAGGTAAATATTATTTTCACTTAATGCATTGTTGCTTTCCTGTCTTGAAATGTGAATGTAGCATTTGTGATTTAGCATAATAACTTAAGTAAAGGTCCATATATCCTTAAAAGTGCAAAGTTTGCACCTTAACCAATTGAAAATCAGGTCTGGAGACACGCTTGTCAATAAGTAAGGTGTGCGCTAAGCATACACATAATAGCTCCATTTCTGATCCTACCACTGGGAAGGAAACAGTTAGAAACTTGAGTACTCTTTCCATAAAATTAGCAGATTCCCTGTGCTCTAATTCCAGAAACTTATGAGAACTGATTGAAATGAGAGTCCCAGCTGTCAAATCACCTCCAGCACTTGGTTTTGGCTACTCCTTCAACTGTTTCATTAGTGACCTACCAAAAGGTTACAAGTGGAGATGTTCGCTGAAATTACACAATATTCAATTCCCTTTGCCACTGCTCAGAAAATGAAGCAGAGGATACCTGTGTTCAGCAAGATTTAGACAATTTAGCAAGATTTAGGAATAGGTCAATAAGTGGCATGTAATGCTGACATCATATGAGAAAGTCTAACTATCTGCCCTTGACATTCAGTAACATGACCGTCTGAGTTCCTCACATCAATATCTCAAGGGTTGCCATTGATCAGAAACACAAATGGACTAACCACAAGTCCCATGGCACAAGAACAGGTCAGAGACTAAGTATCCTGTAGTGATTTACTCTCAACTTGACTCCCCAAAGCCTTTCCACTAAGTCAAGAGTGTATTGGAATACTTATCACTTGCCTGAATAAGTGCAGTTCAAACAACACTCGAAGATTTATGACATTCAGTTCAAAACGGCACCCTTTTGATTGGCACCCGATCCACCATCCTGAACAGTCACTCCCTGTAACACCAATGCATTGTGGTTTCTGTGCGCATTATCTACAAAATGCACAGCAGTTATTTGCCTAGACTGCTCTCAGCATCTTCCAAGTTCACAGCCTCTATCATTAGTGAGACACGGGTAGCAAACGCAGGGGTACGCCACCACCTGCAGATTCCCTTGCAAGTTGTAGACCATTTTAAATTAGAAATATATCATTATTCCTCCTTTCTCTGAGTTTAAATTTTGGAACTTGCTACTCAACACTCTGGAAGCATTTTCACCAAAAGGACTGTAGTGATTCAAGAAGGCAACTCGTCATCACCTTCGTAGGGGCTATTGGGGAGAGACAACAATAGTGGTCTTGACAACAAAGACCAGAGCCTTTTTTTAAAAAAAACTAGCATTTTGATGAGTTTGTCTCCTCACTAAAGGTGTGAGGAAACATTATAGTGAGTGTGTTTAGTAATAATTATAAGCTGTAGGCCTGCACAAGAGCAGCAACTTTGGTTGCTTTTTCTGTGGTCTGTCTCCTGCCAATCCAGCTCGGTATCAAATTGTGGACTCTACCAGTGGATCATCATTACCTCTTACTTCTCACCTTCCTACAAAATTTTTGTTTGCTCAGCCCAATGTCCATGTTGACCATGGTGTCTATTCATCTAGTCCCAACTTCCTACATTCGGGCCATATCCCTCTAAGCCACTTTATATCCATTTTGTGGGTAACTGCATCAACATTATGTCCTGACATAAACCTAGACAATGGTTGACACTTCACTTCCGTTTAAATGAAGCGTTGGTCTGCTGTACCCCTCCACAACTTTCCCTGCTGCAATTATATTTTTGTCTCTTTCCCTACTATGGCACCTCTTCCTTTGACATTGTTTCAGTTTCACCCCTCATTTAAAATTCAAATTCTTGAATATCTACCCAGGTATCATAACATTCTCAATGAAATGCTTTCATTGCTTTATTCCTTTGCCTCTGCAGCAAGTAACTGTATTCTCGGTGATATAAAACTTCTCAATTCATCTTTCAGTCTTTCCTATCTTTCACTCTCACCTCTCTCTATCCATGTTCATGGCTGTCCTCTTGATATTCGCATTCCCATTGCATCCATCACAGATGATGAATCCACTGATCACTTCCTTGAAAAATCTTCTGTCATAGAACAATACAGCATAGATACAGGCCCTTCGGCCCAATGTCCATGTTGACCATGGTGCCCATTTACCTAGTCCCAATTTCTTGCATTCAGGCCATATCCCTCTAAGCCCTGCCCCTGCATGTATCTATCCAAGTGCTTCTTAAATGATACTATTGTACCTGCCTCAACCTCTGGGGCAGCTCAATCCATATACTCACCACCTTCTGTGGAAAAAGTTGCCCCTCAAGTCCCTTTTAAATCTTTCCCCTCTCACCCTAACTCTATGCCCCTAATTTTGGACTCCCTTACCCTACAGAAAAGACTGCTACCGTCCACCTTATCTATGCCCCTCATGATTTTAAAAACTTTGATAAGATCGCCCCTCATTCTCCTGCACTCCAAGGAATAAAGACCTAGCCTGGCCAACCGCTCCCTATAACTCAGGCCCTCGAGTCCTGGTAACACCCTGAAATCTTTTCTGCACTCTTTCCAGTTTAACCACGTCTCTCCTATAACAGGGTGACCAAAACTACATAGTACTTCAAAGTGCGACCTCACCAACACTTGTACAACTGCAACATAATGTCCCAACTCCTATACTCAATGCCCTGACTGATGAAGGCCAGCATGCTAAACACCCTTTTCACCTCCATCCACCTGTGATGATGTCTTCACTGCCAACTCAGGTAGCATATTCCAGATTCCAGCCACTCTCTGGGTGAAAAAGTTTCTTATCAGCTTCCCTCTAAATCTCTTCGCCCTTACCCAAATCTGTGCCCTATAGCGTTAGAAACCTTTACTAAGGCAAAACGTTTCCTACTATCTACCTTGGGCTTCTCATAATTTTGTATACCTCTGTCAGCTGCCTTTGCTTAAAGAAAAATAAACCCAGCCTATCCAGTCTCTCCTAGAAACCATAGAAAACTACAGCACAGAAAACAGGCCTTTCGGCCCTTCTAGTCTGTGCCGAAACACTATTCTGCTAGTCCCATCTACCTGTCCCCAGCCCATACCCCTCCAGACCTCTCTCGTCCATGTATCTATCCAATTTACTCTTAAAAGTTAAAAGCGAGCCTGCATTTACCACATGAGATGGCAGCCCATTCCACACTCCCACCGTTCTTTGAGTGAAGAAGTTCCCTCTAATGTTCCCCCTAAACCTTTCCCCTTTCACCCTAAAGCCGTGTCCTCTCATACTTATCTCTCTTAATCTAGGTGGAAAGAGCCTACTTGCATTAACCCTGTCTATGCCCCTCATCATTTTATAAACCTCTAACATATCTCCCCTCATTCTTCTCCGCTCCAAGGAATAAAGTCCTAACCTGCTCAATCTTTCCTTATAACTCAACTCCTGAAGACCCGGCAACATTCTTGTAAATCTCCTCTGCACTCTTTCAATCTTACTGACATCCTTCCTGTAGTTCGGCGACCAGAACTGCACACAATATTCTAAATTTGGTCTCACCAATGACTTATACAACCTCACCAAAACATTCCAACTCCTATACTCAATACTTTGATTTATAAATGCCAGGATGCCAAAAGCCTTTTTTTTACAACCCTGTCTACCTGTGACTCTACTTTCAAGGAATTATGTATCTGAACTCCCAGATCCCTTTGTTCCTCCGCACTTCTCAGTGCCCTACCATTTACTGTGTATGTCCTCCCTTGATTTGTCCTTCCAAAATGCAACACCTCACACTTGTCTGCATTAAATTCCATCTGCCATTTTCTGGACCATTTTTCCATTTGGTCCAGATCCCCCTGCAAGGTTTGAAAGCCTTCCTCACTGTCCACTACACCTCCAATCTTAGTGTCATCCGCAAACTTGCTAATTCAATTTACCACATTATCGTCTAGATCATTGATATATGCAACAAACAATAATAGCCCCAACACAGATCCCTGAGGCACACCACTAGTCACAGGCCTCCAATCTGAGAAACAACCATCCACAACCACTCTGTCTTCTCCCACTCGGCCAATTTCGAATCCAGTTTACAACCTTTCCATGGATACCCATTGACTGAACCTTCTGAACTAATCTCCCATGTGGGACCTTGTCAAAGGCCTTACTAAAGTCCATGTAGACAACATCCACAGCCTTACCTTCATCTACTTTCTTAGTGACCTCCACAAGATTCGTTAAACACGATCTACCACGCACAAAGCCATGCTGACTATCCTTAATCAACCCTTGGCTGTCCAAATACTTATGTCCTATCTCTCAGAACACCTTCCAATAATTTACCCACTACTGATGTCAGGCTCACTGGCCTGTAATTACCTGGTTTACTCTTCGAGCCTTTCTTAAACAATGGAACAACATGAGCTATCCTCCAGTCCTCTGGCACCGCACCTGTGGCTAAGGACATTTTAAACATATCTGCCAGGGCCCCTGCAATTTCTACACTCGTCTCTCTCAAGGTCTGAGGAAATATCTTGTCAGGCCCTGGGGATTTATCTACGTTTATTCACTGTAAAGCATCAAGTACCTCCTCCTTTTTAATCTCTATATGTTCCATGACACTAGTGCTTGTTTCCCTTCCTTCCATATCCACGATGCCAGTCCTCATGCCTGAAACGCTCCAGCCCAGGCAACATCTTGGTGAATCTCCTTTGCATCGTCCCTAGTGCAGTCACGTCCTTCCTAAAGTGTGCTGACTTCAACTGTGGCCAGCTGTACTCCAGATGTGGCCTCACTAATGTTTTTTGTATCATAACCTACCTGCTCTTATGTTCTTTGTCCTGGCTAATGAAGGTAAGTATCCGTTTGTCTTCTCAACCCCCTTTTCTACCTGTGCTGCACCAAGGTTCCTCTGTTCCTCAATACTTCCTAAGGTCTAACCATTCATGGTGTATGTCCTAGCTTTGTTAGTCATTCCAAAGTGCATCACCTCACACTTATCAGGATTAGATTCCATCTTCCGTTACTCTGCCCATCTCACCAATAGGTCATTATCATCCTGTAACCCACAACTGTCCTCCTCACTATCAACAACATCATCGATTTTCTTGTCATCTGCAACTTACTGATCAGTTCTCCTATTTTACATCCAAATCTTTCATATATATATATATATATAAAACGAACAATAAGGGTTCCAGCAGGATCCCTGAGCTACAGCACTGGTCACAGGCTTCTAATCACAAAAACAACTGTCCACCATTATTCTTTTTCTCTTATCAAGCCAATTTTGTCTCCAGTTGGCCAAAGTAGACTACATCAATCACTCCCCCCTCACTAATACATTTTGCTACCCTTTGAAAAATTCAGTCAAATTGGTCAGACAGGATCTCCCTCTAACAAAACCATGCTGATTAATCCCTGCCTTTCCAAGTGTATGAATCCTGTGCCTCAGGAGTTTTTCCAATAACTTCCCTACCTCTGACATTAGACACAGCTTTAAATTACCCAGTTTATCCCAGCTGTCCTTTTTGAATAAGAGTACCATATTTGTTGTCCTCTAATCATCTGGTACTTCACCTGTGACCAGCAAAGATTTAAAAATCTCTTTCAGGGCCTTGAGGTTTTTACCTTTGTATCCTCCCTTGCCTCCCATTGCTGGGATGCATTTCATTAGGCTTGGGGATTTCTCCAGCTTTATCTAATTCCTTTAATGATATGTTCCAGAATTTCACCTCCCCTTCCTCCTGAATTCTCCATGTACAATGTCTTTCTCTTTAGTGAATACAGATGAGGTCTTCATTTAAGACCTAACTTGTGTTCTGACTCCACACACAAATTTCAGTGCCTAATGGGCCGTGCTCTTTTCCTGGTTCCCTCTTGCCCTTTATTTATGAAATGCCTCATCTTCTCCTTAATCTTGTCTGCTAGTGATACTTCATGCCTCCCTTTTGTGTTCTAATTTCCTTTTTAAGTGCTCCCCTATACTCATGAACAGCCTTCCCTGTTTTCAGTTCTCTGCATCTGCCAAAGGTTTCCTTTTTTCTCTTTATACAGACCCCTGAATCCCCTGACATCCAGAGTTCATTGGATTTGCTGTCTGCACCTTTCACCCTTCTCAGAATATGCTTTTTCTTGATCTCTCATTCATTCACTTCTGAATGATGTTACTTGCCCAATTGTATACCTACCTGCAAATATCTGCCCCAAGTCTACATTTGCCAGGTCTTGCCTTATGATATTGAAATCAGCCTTTCCCTCATTTGGGACCTTAATTTCCAGACCATCCTTGTCTCTCTCCTTAACTACTTTGAAATTTAGAGTTATGGTCACTCTCCTCAAAATGCTCTCCCTGTGTCACTCCAACCACCTACCCAGCTACATTCCTTAAGATTGGGTCCAGTACCACCTCTAGTTGGGCTATCTATGTCCTGTTTGGAGTAATCTTCAGATCAGACTGTTTAATTGTTGAAGAAAGATGAGCACTTGAATGAGAAGTTTAATAAGAAATGGTATGAGATGCAATACTCAGGCAGTATAATCATTTGGGTTGAGGATGAATATTCTAACTTGCTGCCTGGTCTTTCTACAGCTATAAATGTATTCGGCAGAGCCTTGAGGTCAGTAATCGGTGTCCGAAGTGTAACTATGTGATTGATAATGTTGATCAGCTGTACCCTAACTTTCTAGGTAAGTCGCTGTTCGTAAGATCAAATTGGTGAATAATATCAGTAAAACTGATCAACAAAATGAGCTCTGTGTATTGTAGAAGCAGTGTATACAAGGAATATGATGCAACCTGGAAAGGTAAATTGGTTTATTATTCTCACATGTATCGAGGTACAGTGGAAGAACTTGTCTTGCATACCTTCCATACAGATCAATTCATTACATAGTACATTGATGTAATACAA
Source organism: Pristis pectinata (assembly GCF_009764475.1). Classification (NCBI taxonomy): domain Eukaryota; kingdom Metazoa; phylum Chordata; class Chondrichthyes; order Rhinopristiformes; family Pristidae; genus Pristis; species Pristis pectinata. The sequence goes on from NC_067407.1 coordinate 68,406,837, forward strand.
GGTAAAACAATAACAGAATGCAGAATAAAGTATTACAGTTACAGAGAAAGTGCAGTGCAGATAGACAAGGTGCAAGGTCGTAACGAGGTAGATTGTGAGGTCAAGAGTCCATCTTATTGTACTACAGAACCATTCAATAGTATTATGACAGCAGGATCGAAGCTGTCCTTGAGCTTGGTAAAACGTGCTTTCAGGCTTTTGTATCTTCTGCCTGATGGGAGAGGGGCGAAGAGAGAATGTCCCAGGTGGGTGGGGTCTTTGATTATGCTGGTCACTTTACTGAGGCAGTGAGAAGTGTAGACAGAGTCCATGGAGAGGAGGCTGGTTTCTGTGATGTGCTGAGCTGTGCCCACAGCTCTCTGTAGTTTCTTGCAGTGATGGGCAGAGCAGTTGCCCTACCAGGTGCTGGTGAGCTTTCTTGGCTGTGGCGTCCACGTGGTTGGACCAGGACAGGCTATTGGTGATGCTCACTCCTAGGAGCTTGAAGCTCTCAACCCTCTCGACCTCAGCACAGTTGTAGACAAGATCATGTGCACTGCCTCCTTCCTGAAGTCGATGACTAGCTCTTTTGTTTTGCTGACATTGAAGGAAAGGTTGTTGTCATGACACCATGTCACTAAGCTCTCTATCTCCTTCCTGTACCCAACTCATCTATATTTGAGATATGGCCCACCACGATAGTATTATCTGCAAACTTGTTGATGGAGTTAGAGCAGAATCTGGCCATGCCATTGTGAGAGTATAAGGAGTAGAGTGGGGGGCTGAAGACACAGCCTTGTGGGGCACCAGTATTGAGAATAATTGTGACAGAGGTTGGCTGCAAGGATTGATTCTGGACAATTATAAAAAGCATGGGATAACAGCACTTTAAATAAATGGCACAAATCTGACAATCCTGAGTTCATATCAGTATGATCGTTTATTCTCTGAATCAATGTGATTGACTCAGCAGCTAAGAAAATACACGTGATTACATAGAATGGCATAGGAACAGGCCATTCGGCCCAGCCAGTCCACACAAGCAGCTACTCTGCTCCAGTCTCCTCCCATCTTTCTCTAAATCTCTCAGTATATTTCTTTATTCCTTTCTACTTCCTGATTGTCCAGCCTCTCCTTAAGTACATCCATATCATTTGTTTTAACCTCTTGTGATAGTGAGCTCCATGTTCACACCACTTTTTGATAAAGACATTTCTTCTGAATTCCATATTGAATATCTAAAAGAGAGCAGATATTCAGCTGTAAATTGAGCAATGTGTTATACTGAACTACTGACAATCTTCAGTTTGAAGCAAAACCATGTTGTTCCACTTGATCGAAGAAGTTTTGGACACTAGAGGGAGCTTGAGTCTGCATCCAATCCATGTTGCATATTTTAGTCATAGAAAATATATAATAGAGGATATCATTTGGCCCATTGTGCATTGGCCAATTGAACAAGAGCTGCCCAGCCTAATCCCACCTTCCAGCACTGGGTCATGGCTCTTCAAATACACATCCAAGTACTATTCAAATCTGGAGCAAAAGAAATAAACTGCTAGAAGAACTGAGCACCTGTGAAGTCAAAGGGATGATCAATGTTTCGGGTCGAGACTCTGCATCAGGACTTAGAGGGAAGATAGCTGGTATAAAGACAAGGGGTGAGACGGAGGCTGGTACATGATAGGTGGAAAGAAATGGGGGTGGGGAGATTAAAACGGATGGAATCGAGTGGAGGAAGGGAGGGGGAGGTTAGAGACAAGCTAGTAGGTGATGGGTGGAACCAGATAAGTGAGGGATGATGGAACCAAATAGAGGGATAGCAAAGGTGAACCAAGGGAGAGAAACCCAGGTGGATAGGTATGTCGGTGATGGACAGATGCTGTTTTAAATATGATGGGGGTTTCTACCTCCACCACCCATTCAGGAAGTGAGTTCTATTCCCACCTCCTCCTAAGAATCTTCCCTCTAAGCCTCATCTCCCCCCAATCCTTCTACCAATTAGTTTAAATCTATATCCCCTGGTTTTTGACTCCTCTGCTAAGGTCATACAGTATGGAAGCAGGCCCTTTGGCCCAGCTGGTCCATGCTGAATAGATGTCCATTGAAGCCAGTCCCATTTGGCAGTGTTTGGCCCATAACCTTTTAAACTTTACCTATCCACGTACCTGTCCAACTGCCTTTTAAAAGTTGTTATTGTATCTGACTCACTTCTGGCAGCTCATTCCACATTAATACCACACTTTGTGTAATGAAATAAAATTGCCCCTCAAGTTCCTATTAAATCTTCCCCTCTCACCTTAACCTTTGCCCTCTAGTTCTTGATTCCCCCAACCCTAGGTAGAAGCCTGAGTGCATTCACCCTAACTGTGCCCCTCATGATTTTATACACCTCTATAAGATCACCTCTCAGTCTCCGACGCTCCAAGGAATAAAGTCTTAGCCTGTCCAACTTCTCCCTATAAATCAGTCCCTCAAGTCCTGGCAACATCCTCATAGATCTATTTTGCACTCTTTCCACTTTAATAATATCTTTCCTATAGCAGGGTGACCAAAACTAAATACAATTCTCCAAGTGTGGTCTTGCCAATGTCTTGTACTATAGCCTCCCAACGTTTCTACTTAATGCCATGACTGATGAAGGCTGGCATGCCAAAAGCTGCCTTCACCACCCTGTCTTTCTGTGACTCCACTCCTCTTTAAAAGATCTACAGTCGCTTGAAATATGAAATAGAAAATGCTGCAAGCACATAGGTCAGGCAGCATCTGTGGAAAGAGAAACAGCTAATGTTTCACATCAGAGACCCTTTTCCTAAACTTCCTTCTCATCACCTCTATCTTGGCCCCTTGTAATATACTTCAGTTTCTTGTCAAAACAAAACAGCCATAGCTTCTCCAATCTCTTATCATATTTGCAATTTTTCAGCAACATTTTTGTAAGTCTTCTCTGTATATTATTTTTGCATCTCCAATAATGTGACCAAAATTGTAGCAGTGCTCAAGCCATGGCCTAATGTATTATATACTCCCAGCATAACTTCCCTACTCTCAAATTCTATTCCTTGGCTAATAAAGGATAGCATCTGGACTCATTTACTGATACATTTACTTGAGTGGGATTTCTTAGGTACTCAGCAGTACGGAGAGAAGTGGAGAACTGAAGGTTTGGAGAGAGGAGGCCTGTAGAATTAAAATGATTTAGACATAAGCATCAACCTAGGAGTTATAGGTAAATGCCTACTGCCAAGAATTTGCCAAGGACTTATAGGGGTGTTGACTGGGGTGAAAGATTACAGCCAGGCTTTCCTGGAATGAAATTAGGAAGTGGTTCTGTATGGAAAGGATGATATTTGACACCCCCCTTTCATAAACTAGAATTGATACTAGGTCAGTGATTACTTTTTTTTAAGATTGCATTTTTGTTAAACAAGGAATTTGGGGCAAAGGTGGTACCAAGGAGCCAAAATCTCACAGAAATGGCAGAACAGGCTGGAGAACCTAAGTGGGCTACTCTTGTTTCTCTGTTCCTATTGTGATGCAGTGGAAAGGCAGGAGAAGTGAAGTAATGACAAGGGATGTTTCCTTTCCTGATGGATGTACTAAGAAAAGTACGGAGCACAGGATTCCTGAGTCAGTGTGGGGAGCTGTGCTACATTGATGAAAACTATAAAACCCCATTAAGCTGGTCTGCTTGATGTCATTGCCCAGCTTATCAATTGTAAAGTGAAGTTAGAGCAATTAATTTTCTTTATTAATCACATTTAATTACTGCTTGGGTAATTGTTTCCCTATAGTTAATGAACTAATCCTGAAACAGAAGCAAAGGTTTGAAGATAAGCGAATAAAACTGGAACACCCAGTAAGTACTGATGGATATTACCACAAATACCACGCTGAGCTGAGTGTGTTGCAAACTGTCTAGTGGAAGCTCATTTAATGATTACTAAGGTGCAATATTAGCCTTTCACGATGAAGGGTAGAATGGGTACTGACAGATTGGGTGGCAGAATTGCTTAAAGGATGTCAACAAAAATTGAAGTCTACTGGAAAAATCAAAGGAAATTAGTCACTCAGGCTATCAGATATTGAGAAGTGATATTGCTAGGGGAATTGCTGTTCACCAGGGGTTCAAGCTAGGAAGATGGTGGCATGCATTTGGGTAGTGGAGGCATCTCTAGATGATAATGGCATGCACCAGGAGGATACTTTGCAAGGATGTTATGTGCTGGAGTAAGTTTTGGGATGAGAAGGAATTGTATAGAAGGGCAAAGTCAGAGTGAGTTTGACTTTGAGGGATTGATAATGCAGAGCAGTATGATGAAGGGGACCTGATAGGGGGTGGTGGAGCAGGATGAGAAGACAGTGGGATGATGTGGGGCAGGAGAGCAGCAAGGGAAAAGGGGTGGAGGAATCGGAAAGCAATGACATGGGATGCAGTAACAACATGCATAGGCTGAGGGGAGACAGGGACGGGATGGCTGAGGGTTGGTTTTGCTGCTGATGGAACTAGCTTTTTGCTTTTTCTATTCTAGCTGGAGTCTAAATGTTGATGTATTTTTATGTTACCTGCTTTCCTTTCTAGAATGGTCACAGATGGCAAGCGATACAAGATGTTTTAATCACAGACCAGGACAGTTTGGATCTTGCCAATGTAAACCTCATGCTGGAGCTTATAATGCAGAAAAAACAGCAGCTGGAAGCTGTGAGTATTCTACATTCTGTCTGAAGATAATGGAGCTAAGCGGTTGGTCAGTGGTGATGGGCAGTGGATTGGGTGGGAGGAGAGGGACCAGGACGAGTGTCAGTCAAGAGGGGTGGATGTCAAACATGCAATATTGAGATAATCCAGGCCTAGGTGTCTCTCCCCTACAGTCAGTTACTGGCAAATATTCATATGCAGTAATATCTTTTAATGTATAATTTTATTTTTTCCTCCTTCAGACCAGTGAGCTGTTTCTTCCCTGATCACATTGCTTTGATGTATAGTTAGTGTTTACATGCAAGGAAAACCTTGAGTTTTCTAGCTATACTTCTAATCTAATCCATAACCTGACTTTCAACATATTAATGATGTAGCCAATGCTCCACACAGCTGTAAGGAGACTGATATACAGGAAAGAGGAATAAAGGGGCAGTCATATTGATGGGATTGTACGATACACTCTCTAACAGAGGGAGATAGAAAAGTGAATATATACATAAATTTCTGTAGTGCAAAAATCACACGGCATTGATTATTGGAGATCCAATTTACTCTGTTAGCTGGGAAATAGTGAGAATATTTGTGAGAATATTTACTCTTCACGTTGATTAGAGTAAGATGCAAAAAAGCCCATCAGGAGAGATGGTGTGACTAAGAAGTTTTAGACTGAACCTGGGCAAATAGAAAATGACACTGAGAGAAGATATTGGGGATAGTGATCATTACTGATAGATTTAATATAGTGATAGAAAAGAACCAAGGTAAACTAAGAAAAAGTTCTAAACTGGGGCAAGGCCAGCTTTACTAGGTTGACGTATGATTTGACAAAAGTGGACCTAAAATTTGAAGGTAAATCAGTGGGGGTTATTCAACGGTTCAAAAAAAATGTGTATTCAAAGCAAAAGAGGAGCTCTTAATTTCAGGTCCCACAGGGAGCTCAAGGTCCATACAGGACAAGGGGAAACATACAAGGGAAGTTTATGAATGTGATAAGAGTTGAACATTATGGAAAACCTGGAGGATTTATGCAAGGTACAGAGATGAAATTCAGGAAAAAAAAGTATATAGAAGACAGAGCGTGCATGAAAAATATATTGGCAGGTAATATCAAGGAAAAACCCTTTAAGTCGTAATGAAAAAATAAGTGAAGGGAGAGTAAATTAGAAGGGAAATAGTAGAGCCTAAAATGGTAGCCTGTTTGTAGAGGTTGGAAGGATTGATTGAATTTTTTGAGGCAGTGTAGAGTGTTGATGAATATAAAGCCTTTAACTTGGTCTACGTGGATTTCAGCAAAGTCTTTGACAAAATTCCACATAAGATTGGTCAAAAACAGAAAAGCCCATTGGATCCAAAAGGAAATGGCAAACTGGCTTAAAATGTATTTCAATGGAATAAAGCAAAGGGTAACAGTTGACAGGAGCATCACTGACTGGAGGACTGCATGCAGTGCAATTCCACAGGTTCCCTTCTCATGGTACATTTGTATAATTTAGATTAAAGTAGAAGATTAATTAATTAAGCACATTAAGCACTATGTTGGTAATACCACAATTGGCAGTTTGGTTGAGAGGGAGGAAGGAAGATCTGGATTGCAGGGAAGGTATCAATGTGATTGGGTGAGCACAAAAGTTGCAGATGGAATTCGGTATGGAGGAATGCAAGGTAATGCAAACAAGGTGAGGGAATACACAATAAATTGGTAGAGTGCAGTTGAGGAAACGTTTATTTCACTCAATGAGTGATAGGGGTTTAGTACTCACTGCCTGATGGGGTAGTCGAGGAGGAATCACTCATCGCATGCAAGTAGTCCCTGGATGAACACCTGAACAGTCATGGCCAGTGTGGCTGTGGGCAAGGAGCTGCTTGGTGGGATGAACCAAAGACAATTTTTGGTTGGCATGAACACTATTCCAATCTCTCCTAAGATATGTGACCCAGAACTGCTCTACTCCAGTTGTGTTAAGCAGTTGTCGTTCTTAAATTCTCCAATCAACCACTATTTTTTTTGGAACAATAGATGGAAGGGGTAGTATCTCTTTGACTTATTTAGTAGCATTTTGAAAAATCTTCAGTGAAGCATTTTGCCATATTTATTATGATTTAAAAAAATACTATTTGAATTCAAACCTTAACTAAGTAGGAGTAAGAGTGTAGAACTGGCCCTTTAAGCCTGCTGTACTATATCCTTAACCTGTAATTAGGTGTTTGACTGAGAACTGATGTGATCATGCATTTTAAAGTGATAAGTAGATTTGATAGGGTACTTGGAAATTCTACTCTAAGATAAGGAAATCTAGAACAAAGACGGATAGCTTAATTGGAGAGAAATTGGTTAACACTTACACAGGCTCGTGGAAATCTAAAAATCATGGATGTTGGGGTCCAGTTGGAATTTAAAACTGATGTCAATGGGTTTTATTACAGCAGAGTGTAGAGAAATGGACATGGGTACAGGTTACGGCAGTGTCATCTTCAGAAGCTGTTTGACCCACTATTGTACCTATTTGTAGCACTGAAGAAACTTTCATTGACCTCTGCCAGCATTACAATCTGAGAGTGAGAGGTGATAGAGAGGAGTTATAGGCAGGTGGTCACGCCGGGAACATCGGAATCAGGCAATTGGGTCACAGTCAGGAGGGGGAAGCGGAAGAGTCAGGTACTAGAGAGTACCCCTGTGGCTGTACCCCTTGACAATAAGTACTCCTGCTTGAGTACTGTTGGGGGAGACAGCCGACCTGTGTCTCTGGCACAGAGCCCAGCCCTGTGGCTCAGATGGGTAGGGAAGGAGTGAGGAGGGCACTAGTGATAGGGGCCCTACAGTTAGGTGGGCAGACAAGCGATTCTGTGGACGCAGGAAAGAAACTAGGAAGGTAGTTTGCCTCCAAGGTGCCAGGGTCCGGGATGTTTCTGATCGCGTCCAAGATATCCTGAAGGGGGAGGGAGAACAGCCAGAGGTCGTGGTACATATTGGTACCAACGACATAGGTAGGGAAAGGAATGAGGTTCTGAAAAGAGACTATAGAGAATTAGGAAGGAAGTTGAGAAGCAGGACCTCAAAGGTATTAATTTCCGGATTACTGCCTGTGCTAAGCAACAGTGGGTATAGGAAAAGAATGAGGAGGAGGTTAAATGCGTGGCTGAGGGATTGGAGTAAGGAGCAGGGATTCAGTTTCCTAGATCACTGGGGCCTCTTTTGGGGCAGGTCCCAGGGGGACCAACATACTGGCGGGGAGGTTTGCTAAGGCTACTGGGGAGAGTTTAAGCTAGAATCGTTGGGGGGTGGGATCCATACTGGAGAGACTGGGGAAGAGGTGTTTGGCTCTCAAATAGAGGAGGCTAGGAGTAAGTACTATAGGCAGGTGATAGAGAAGAGACGTGTTCAGACAGGCTTGAGGTGTGTCTATTTTAACGCAAGGAGTGTCGTCAACAAGGCGGATGAGCTTAGAGCTTGGATCGATACTTGGAGCTATGATGTGGTGGCCATTACGGAGACTTGGATGGCTCCAGGGCTGGAATGGTTGATTCAAGTGCCGGGTTTTAGATGTTTCAGGAAGGACAGGGAGGGAGGCAGGAGAGGTGGGGGAGTGGCACTGTTGATCAGAGAGAGTGTCACGGCTGCGGAAAAGGTGGATGTTGTGGAGGGATTGTCTACGGAGTCTCTGTGGGTGGAGGTTAGGAACAGGAAGGGGTCGATAACTGTGCTGGGTGTTTTTTATAGGCCGCCCAGTAGTGACAGGGTTATTGAGGAGCAGATAGGGAAGCAGATCCTAGAAAGGTGTGAGAATAACAGAGTTGTTGTGGTGGGGGATTTTAATATCCCAAACATCGATTGGCATCTCCAGACAGTGAGGGGTTTAGATGGGGTGGAGTTTGTTAGGTGTGTTCAAGGAGGGTTCTTGACACAGTATGTAGATAGACCTACAAGAGGAGAGGCTGTGCTTGATTTGATATTGGGAAATGAACCTGGTCAGGTGTCAGATCTCTCAGTGGGTGAACATTTTGGTGATAGTGATCATAATTCTATCTCCTTTACATTAGCACTGGAGAGGGATAGGAGCAGACAGGCTAGAAAGGTGTTTACTTGGAGTAAAGGGAATTATGAGGCTCTCAGGCAGGAAATTGGAAGATTAAATTGGGAACAGATGTTCTCTGGGAAAAGTACGGAAGATAAGTGGCAAATATTCAGGGGTATTTGTGTGGAGCTCTGCATAGGCATGTTCCAATGAGACAGGGGAGTCACGAGAGGATACAGGAACCATGGTGTACAAAGGCTATAATAAATCCAGTCAAAAGGAAAAGAAGAGCTTACAAAAGGTACAGAGAGCTAGGTAATGTTAGAGATCTGGAAGAGTATAATGCTAATGGGAAGGAGCTTAAGAAGATTAGGAGAGCCAGAAGGGGACATGAGAAGGCCTTGGTGGGCAGGATTAAGGAAAACCCCAAGGCGTTCTACAAGTATGTGAAGAGTAACAGGATGAGATGCGAAAGGGTAGGGCCTATCAAGTGCAGCAGTGGGAAAGTGTGTATGGATCTGGAAGAAATAGCGGAGGTACTTAATGAATACTTTACGTCGGTATTCACCACGAGAAAAGATCTGGGGGATTGTAGTGGGGGCTTGCAGCGGCCTGAAAAGCTTGAGCATGTAGATATTAGAAAAGACGTGGTGCTGAAACTTTTGGAAAGCATCAAGTTAGATAAGTCGCTGGGACCGGATGAGATGTACCCCAGGTTGCTGTGGGAGGCGAGGGAGGAGATTGCGGAGCCTCTGACGATGATCTTTGCATTGTCTATGGAGACGGGAGAGGTTCCGGAAGATTGGAGGGTTGCGGATGTTGTTCCCTTATTCAAGAAGGGGAGTAGGGATAGCCCAGGCAATTATAGACCAGTGAGTCTTACCTCAGTGGTTGGTAAGCTGATGGAGAAGATCCTGAGAGGCAGGATTTATGAACATTTGGAGAGGTATAATATGATTAGGAATAGTCAGCATGGCTTTGTCAAGGGCAGGTCCTGCCTTACGAGCCTGATTGAATTTTTTGAAGATGTGACGAAGCACATCGATGAAGGGAGAGTAGTAGATGTAGTGTATATGGATTTCAGCAAGGCGTTTGATAAGGTACCCCGTGCGAGGCTTATGGAGAAGGTGAGGAGACATGGGATCCAAGGGGACATTGCAGTGTGGATCCAGAATTGGCTGGCCCATAGAAGGCAAAGAGTATTTGTTGAAGGGTTGTATTCTGCATGGAGGTCAGTGACCAGTGGTGTACCGCAGGGATCTGTACTGGGACCCTTACTCTTTGTGATTTTTATAAATGACCTGGATGAGGAATTGGAGGGGTGGGTTAGTAAGCTTGCAGATGACACAAAGGTCGGGGGTCTTGTGGATAGTTTGGAGGGCTGTCAGAGGTTACAGCAGGACATAGATAGGATGCAGAGTTGGGCTAAGAAGTGGCAGATGCAGTTCAACCCAGATAACTGTGAAGTGGTTCATTTTGGTAGGTCAAATATGTTGGTGGAATATAGTATTAATGGTAGGACTCTTGGCAATGTGGAGGATCAGAGGGGTCTTGGGGTCTGAGTGCATAGGATGCTCAAAGCAGCTGCGCAGGTTGACTCTGTGGTTAAGAAGGCATATGGTGTATTGTCCTTCATCAATCAGGGAATTGAATTTAGGAGCCGAGAGGTATTGTTGCAGCTATATAGGTCCCTGGTCAGACCCCACTTGGAGTACTGTGCTCAGTTGTGGTCGCCTCACTACGGGAAAGTTGTGGAAGCCATAAAGAGGGTGCAGAGGAGATTTACAAGGATGCTGCCTGAAATGCGGAGCATGCCTTATGAAAGCAGGTTGAGGGAACTCGGCCTTTTCTCCTTGGAGAGACGGAGGATGAGGGGGGACCTGATAGAGGTGTATAAGGTGATAGGTATTGATAGGGTAGATAGTAAGAGGCTTTTCCCCAGGGCTGAATTGGTGGCTACAAGAGGACATAGGTTTAAGGTACTAGGGCGTAGGTATAGGGGAGATGTCAGGGGTAAGTTTTTTTTTACTCGGAGAGTGGTGAGTGCGTGGAATGGACTGCCGGAAACGGTGGTGGAGGTGGATACGATAGGGTCTTTCAAGAGACTGTTAGATAGGTACATGGAGCTGACTAAAATAGAGGGCTATGGGTAAGCCTAGTAATTTCTAGGGTAGGGATATGTTTGGCACAGCTTTGTGGGCCGAAGGGCCTGAACTGTGCTGTAGTTTTTCTATGTTCGAATCTCTGTCAGCCCATGCAGTGACAGGGCCAAGATGATGTGTGTGGTGGAGTTTTGCATTTATAATCATTGCCACTTTTTTTTTGCATAGGAATCACAGGCAGCTCAGCTGCATATCCTCATGGAGTTTCTTCAGGAGGCAAAAAGGAATAAGAAGGAGGTTAGTTTGGCTTTTTGTTGTAGTTTTCCCCCATTAGCTGGCCTATTTGAAAGTCCTGTTCAGATGCAATCTGGCAGCAGTTAATGCTGTATATGACACCTGTTTTTAGAGGGCAGCACTTACCCTTGAACTGGAATTCAAGTCCCACACCAGTGGTTTCTCATTGCCTTGCCTGAAATTAGGTGCACCACTGAAGGACTGCAGCACATGATTTCTTTGGTTCAGATGTTAAACCAAGGCCCAGTCTGCCCCTCAAATCGAAGTAGAAGTTCAATCAGACTCATGGAACACAGAAACAGGCCCTTCAGTCCACTGAGTCTGTGCTGACCACCAAGCACCCATTTACACCGATCTTACACTAATTCTATTTTTGTTCTCCCTCACTTTCCCAGCAACTTCAGGTTTTTGGATCATTGGGATCTCTTCTGGGGGAGGCATAACCCGTACAAAAAAGCTGGGTTGCACCTGAACTGGAGGGGGACGAATATCCGTGCAGGGAGATTTTGTAGTGCTACCTGGGAGGATTTAAACTAATAAGGCAGGGTGGGTGGGACCCAGAATGACAGTGCAGCAGGTGGGGAGACTGACTCATTTGTAGAAAATAGAACTGGCAAGTCCAGTGGGCAGAGAAAGGAGGGGCAGTGTGAGAAGGTTGGTTGGCTTAACTGCATTTACTTTAATACAACGAGCCTCACAGGTAAGACTGATAAGCTGAGAGCATGGATCAGCGCAATCACGGAAATGTGGTTGAGGGAAGGGTAGGACTGGCAGCTCAATGTTCTGGGCACAGAAGTTTCAGACATGACGGGGTGCAAAAGGGAAGAGAGTGTTGCACCACTGATCAGGGAGAACATTACAGCAGTACTCAAGGGGGATGTCCTGCAGGGATCAGCCAGTCAGGTTATAAGGGTAAAATTTAGCAATAAGAAAGGGGCTGTACTATGATGAGGTTATACTATATGCCTCCCAATAGTCAGCAGTAATTAGAGGAACAGATGTAGGCAGATCACAGAAGGGTATAAGACCTTATGGTTGTAGTAGTGGGGGATTTTATTATTGCCTTATTGTAAGAGACTTGTATGGGGAGGAATTTGTAAAATGCATCCAAGAGGGTTTTCTGAAGCAGTATGTAGAGAGTCCTACCAGGGAGGGAGCTATACTTGACCTCAGGAAATGGTGAGAGGCAAGTGATAGAAGTAACATGCAAACTGCTAGAGTAACTGAGTGGGTCAGACAGCACCTATCGAGGGAAATGGACTATTTGATATTTTGGATCGAGACCCTTCGCCAGTGATTGAAGTGTTTGTGGAGGAACTCTTTGTAAACAGTGATCTTACTTCAGTAGGCTTCAAGGTGGTCATGGAAACAGATAAGATAGTCAAGGTAGTCATGGGCAGGCACGGTAGTGTAGTGGTTAACGTAACGCTTTACAGCGCCAGCGACCCGGGTTCAATTCCGGCTGCTGCCTATGAGGAGTTTGCATGTTCTCCCTGTGTCTGCGTGGGTTTCCTCCGGGTGCTCAGGTTTCCTCCCACATTACAAAGAGGTACAGGTTAGGAAGTTGTGGGCATGCTATGTTGGCGCCAGAAGTGTGGCAACACTTGTGGGCTGCCCCCAGAACATTCTACGCAAAAGGTGCATTTCACTGTGTGACTAATAAAGATATCTTATAAAATTGATCTTCAAGTTAGGGTCCTAAATAAGGGAAAGCGAATTTTGATGGTGTAAGAAGGACTTGGGAGGTAGATTCGGAGCAGCTGCTAGAGAAGAAAATAACATCTGATGTGAGAGGCATTTAAAAAGGAGATAGGGTTCAGAGTCAGCATCTCCCTGTAAAGGTAAGAGGCAGAGATGATAAGTTTAGGGAACCTTGGTTAACGAAGGATATTGATGGTTTGAAGAAAAGAAAGGTGGCATATATCAGGTATAGGAGCTTGGTATTAAAGAAGTCACTGGAGGTTTACAGGCGATGTAAGAGAGAACAAAGAAATTAGGGGGGCAAAAAGGGGCCATGAAAATGACCTAGGTAAGTAGGATTAAGGAGAATTCTAAGACCTTTTATATTAGAAGCAAAGGGTGGCTAAGAAAGGAATAGGTCCCCTTGGGTCATTGGGGTAATCAGTGGAGCCAGTGGATGAAACCAAGAAAGATGCGGATGCTGATTTGAGGAAGGGGTACACTGATATAATCGACCACATCTGTATGAGGAAGGAGGAGTCTGAAATATTGAACCACATTAGGGTGGATAACCCCCATGTCTTGATGGGATCTATCACAGGATGCTAAGGGAAGCAATGGAAGTGATTGCTGGGGCTCTGACAAAGATTTTTGCACTTTCGTTAGCCACAGGTGAGGTACCAGAAGGCTAGAGGATAGCTAATGTTGTCTTATTCAAAAAGGACAATAGGGATAAGCTTGGAAACTAAAGGCTGGTGAGCCTTACATCAGTGGTAGGGAAGTTGTTGGAGAAGATTCTGAGACACAAGATTTGCGTTAAGTTGGAAAGGCAGGAACTGATTAGGAAGAGTCAGTATATTTTCTTTTAAAGAGAAGTTTGTCTCTCAAATCTGTTTTTTGAGGAAGCAACTAAGAAAATTGATGAAGACAGAGCAGTAGACATGGTTTAAATGGACTTCAGTAAGGCCTTTGACAAGGTCCTGCATGGTAGTCTGGTCCAGAAGGTTAAGGCACAAGGGATCAAAGGCGTATTGGCAAACTGGATCCAAAATTAGCTTGGTGATAGGAGACAGTGGTGGTGGGTGGGACTTTTTCTGGCTGGAAATTATAATCAGTGCTAGGACCTTTGTAATACATATAAATGACTGAGAATATTGGTGGTCTGATTAGTAAATTTACAGACTACACGAAAATTGATGGGAGTTGTAGATAAAGAAGGTTGTATAAGTATTCACAGAGAGACATAGATCAGCTGGAATGTTGAGTGGTGTCAAATGGAATTTAATCCAGACAAATGTGAGCTAATGTACTTTGGGAAGTCAAATTCTGGTAGGACATAAGGTAAATGGCAGGGACCTTAGGAGAATTGAAGTATATAGAGACCTTGGAGTGCAAATCCATTGCTCCCTGAAATTGGCCACATAGGTGGAGGCGGATACAGTTACAATGTTTAATAGGTGTTTGGGCAGGTACTTGGATAGGAAAGGGTAATGAAGAAGTAATTTGATATCCTGGACTCCACAGGTCAAGGTATTGAATTGGGACATCATGTTGCAGCTATATAAAACATTGTTTAGGTTATACTTATAGCATTGTGTACATTTCTGATCCCACACTATAGAAAGGATGTGGTGGCAATAGAGAGAGTGCAGCAGAGATTCACCTGGATGTTGCCTGTAATGGAGGGCTGTAGTTACAAGGAGAGATTAGATGGGCTGGGTTTATTCTCACTGGAACATAGGAAACTGAAGGGTGATCATAAAGAGGTTTATATAATTGAGAGACAAAGGATAGATAGGTCAGAATCTTTTTCCCAGGGCAGGGGAGTTGAGAACTAGAGAGCGCAAGTTTAATGTGAGAGAGGGAAAATTTAAAGGAGATGTGAGGGGTAAGTTTTTCACACAGTTATAACACAGTGGTTATTTGGAGCGAGCTGCCAGAGGTGGTGGTGGAGGCAGATAGAATTATAACATTTAAAAGGCATTTGGACAGGTACTTGGATAGGAAAGGTACAGTTGGGTGGTGGGAGGGTTACCCCATCTTACTGGATGATGTGGGTTAAATTGGATTTATGACAGAACTTTTATCCTTTAAGGTTACTGCTAAGGTTAACTGTTTCAAATTTCCTTTCACAGCAACTGGAACAGTTACAAAAGGAGCTGAATGTTCTTGAGGAGGATATCAAACGAGTGGAGGTTTGTAATTTTTTTTTACAAAACTGTTTCACCTATGTTTAAGTTCATTTTTGAAATGCTAGCAAAGAAATCTAGACTCATTTCTGAACACTTCAGAACAGATGATCTGAAAACAAAGCTTAATGTTCTCTAATAACTGTTTGAGAAACCCTTGTTACCTACAGACACAGACTGAAAATACTGAAATCTAGAACAAAAAACAAGCTGCTGGAGGAACTCAGCAGATCAGGCAGCATCTGTGCAGGGAAATGGACAGTTGAGTTTCGGGTTGAGATCCTTCATCTGCACTGGGTCGACTGTCCATTTCCCTCCGCAGATGGTACCTGGCCCACTGAGTTCCTCCAGCAGCTCGATTTTTGGTCCATAAGTTAACAATTGTGCTCGTCTATAAGTCTAGATATTACGCTGCTTTGTTGGCCTCTGAGTCCAGAGGTTGCCTAGGCATGGCAGTACGCGGTCTGTTCTTAGTCAGGCTTGCAACTGATGCTCAGCTGAGGTGCTCATACTCGAGATCTGGGATCATTGGAGGTCGTCGTGAGACTGAGAACTGTACCTCACGTTGGAGGTGGTCATCCCATGGTTTGAATGTATAGGTAGCGAATGAATGGATGACAGCCAGATGAGCAAGGAGGACCAGGACAAGTAGTACCTTGAGTGCATTATGCTCACTGACAGTTATTCAATTCACTATGAATTATGGCCAGAGCTAAATCCACATCACCATGGGTAGCTCGCTTGTGCTGGGATTGATAACTCAGTAGTTATGACAGAAAACTGATATTTCTAAAACTGTAGAATCAATTCTTGGATAGTGTGTTGTCTTCCTGGTTTGAGCAGCTGAATAATGTTCTGAGTGTATGGGATGGAGTGGGGCGATGAACAGCTTGTGTACAACAGGAAGTAGATTAGGTGCAAATACTTGTGGGTAAAACAACATCTGACAACTGGGAGTCTTTTAAAAGAGCATTAGCAAGAGTTCAGGCTGGCATGTTCTGGTAAGGGTGAAAGGCAAAGATGGCAAGATTAGGGAAACTTGGATGAAGGTTTGATAAGGAAAACAAAAGGAAGCATGTGACAGGTGTAGGCAACTACAATCAGGCAAGTCCCTTGAGAAATTATAGAGGGTGTAGGATGGTACAAGAAAGAAATTAGAGCAAGGAGGGGCCATGAAGTATCTATAGCAGGTAAGATTAAGGAGAATTCTAAGGCATTCCATACGTATTGTGTGTAGTTCTATTCACCACATTATAGGAAGGATGTGGTTGCACTGGGGAGAATGCAGAGGAGGTTCACCACGGTGTTATCTGGATTGGAGGACTTCAGTTATGGGAAGAGAATGGATAGGCTGGGCTTGTTTTCCCTGGAGTGAAGGAGGATGAAGGATCACCTGACAATGATGTATAAAATTATGATGAATGGGTAAGGTATTTGAAATGTTTTTCCCATGGTAGGAGTATCAAAAACAAGATGTGGGTTTAAGATGAGAGGAAGGAGTTTTAAATAGGTAAGTTTTTTTTATACGGAGAGTGGTTGATGTCTGGAACATGCTGCCAGAGGAGTTGATAAAATCAGATACAGTTACTATGTTGAAGAGACATTTAGACAAGATAAGGCATAAGAGAATGGGTATAGTGTGGATGGGCAGAAAGGCGGCATGGACGTCATGGTCCGCAGGGCCCATTTCTGTGCTGTATGACTCTGACTCACTATAGTGGTCCATTTCAGTGTTGAGGTCTTCCCTACAAGGTTTTACTTTCAGTTTACTTTTGTCCCATGTACTGATGCAGCTAGGAGGGAAGGATTTAGTTCACATGGTATTGTGAACCCTTCCTGGGCAGGTGAGACTTGTACATGTTGGATTGTTTCACTTCAGTACAATTGGAACCAGAATCATTGCGGGAAGTCTCTCCATGCAATTAGGTTTAAACTATTTAGGCAAAGGCATGGAAACCTGACCATTGATTTGGATAGGAAAGAAGCAAGGCCAGTTGTGGAAGGTGGAAAATTATTTTGGAAGTCAAAGGAAACAAAGGCTCAAAGATGAATGGCAAGGAAGTTTATAATGCAAGGAGCTAAGTGAAGAATGGAGATGATTCAAGGTCTCGGGTGCAGAAATATTTTTTATTTAAATTCATTTTCAGGGTCTGGGTGTCGCTAATTGTCCTTGAGACATTGATGATAAGCCACCTTGAATTGTTGCAGTCCATATGGCGAAAGTACTCGCACAGTGCTGATGTGGAGGAAGTTCAAGGATATTTCCAGGTTAGAAAGCTATGTGAGAGGAAGGAGAATTTGTAGTTGGTGGTGTTCCCATGTGCCTGCACCCATGTCCTTGTTGATGGTAGATGTTGGTGGTTTGAGAGGTTTTGTTGGAGTATCCTGGGTGAAGAGCTGCATCAGCTATTCATAGTTAATGCTGACACGTGGCTTAAAGGATATAAATGGCAGCACAACATTCCTAATTGTATGGTTTTTGGATGAGATAGAAAGATTTCAAAACTTTATTCCTTGGCGTGTAGGAGACTGAGGGGTGATGTTATAGAGGTGTATGGAGATGTCATGAGGGGCATAGATAGGGCGAATAGATGGTCTTTTTCCCAGGGAAAAGGAATTTAAAAAGTAGAGGGCATAGGTTTAAGTTGAGAGGAGAAAGATTTAAAAGAGACCTGAGAGGCAACTTCTTCAGGGTGGTATGTATATGGAATGAGCAGCCAGAGGTTGTAGAGGCAGGTACATTAATGACATTTAAAAGATGTTTGGACGTATACACAGATAGGAAAGATTTTTGGAGAGATATGGGCCAAACTTAGGCAAGTGAGTCTAGCCTGGATGGGCATCTTAGTTGGTATGGATGAGTTGGGCCGAAGGGTCTGTTTCCATGCTGTATAACTATTACGCTATGACTCTATTATCATGATCAACTGCTACAGTGAACTAAATTGAAAGAACTATAAGCAAATTGCAGTTTTCCTTCAAGGTCTATTCTTGCATGGTTCCTATTTCTCAATAAATTTCACCTGCCAATCTGCAATTTTAATTCACCTTGACATTTAAACTCTCCAACTCATTGAAACTGGATTTCTTTCACATCAGCACTTAGATATCCGCATTTTCTTTATCCTTGAATATAACCAGACTGAACTTGGTTCTTTTTGAATGATATTGCCTAGAATGGGAAGCATGGGAAAGAGAAAGCCCAAGGATAGGTCCTTGAGACAACCTACGCTATTACTTTTATCTTTGCTGTTACAGTGTTTGGGCAGTGACACAAGTTTTTTGGTAACTGAAGGAACATAGTGAATGCTGAAGTTTTGCATGGAGGATTTTGGATTGAGGGAGGTGGACAAGTAGGAGCAACATTTTCAACAATGAGAATGAAATGCATTAATGTAAGGATTTCTTTCAGGGTCTGATATTCAATGAGCCAACAGGTCTGTATTCTCCGATGAGTGAATTGACTCGCGTGCCAAACCTGGATAGCACAGTTCCGCAGTTTGAAGCACCATCCCCATCACACAGGTACTTAGCACCCTTTTCAGTTTGTGGGTAATTGATTCATAAAAATATGCATTAGATTCGATCAAGAAATGAGGACAGCTCCAATTTCTAATAAGTGGTACAACTCAGAATTATCTATTCCTTATAAGCAACAGAGTCCCATGAACCTGTCCTTTAATAGAACTCTCACCATTCCTCATGAGCAACAAACTAATGTTTGAGTCACCGGGTAAACAATCCAGAGGAATTGGTTGATGATCCAGAGTTGTCAGTTTAAATTCAGTTAATTAAGTTATTTAGTAATGGTGATTATGAATTTACTAGA